>NC_084749.1:25078620-25105098 GCF_033978785.1 Entelurus aequoreus
ACTTTGTTGGAGCGCTAGCCGCGCTAGCCGCGCTAGCCGCGCTAGCCGCGCTAGCCGCCGACCTCACCTTGACTTCCTACGTCTCCGGGCCGCCAAACGCATCGGGTGAAGTCCTTCGTCTTTCTGCCGATCGCTGGAACGCAGGTGAGCACGGGTGTTGATGAGTAGATGAGGGCTGGCTGGCGTAGGTGGAGAGCTAATGTTTTTAGCATAGCTCTGTGAGGTCCCGTTGCTAAGTTGCTAAGTTAGCTTCAATGGCGTCGTTAGCACAGCATTGTTAACCTTCGCCAGCCTGGAAAGCATTAACCGTGTATTTACATGTCCACGGTTTAATAGTATTGTTGATTTTCTATCTATCCTTCCTTCTATCCTTTATTTTTTCTATATGCAGTTAAAGCACGATGCTATCACGTTAGCTCGTAGCTAAAGCATTTCGCCGATGTATTGTCGTGGAGATAAAAGGCACTGAATGTCCATTTTGCGTTCTCGACTCTCATTTTCAAGAGGATATAGTATCCGAGGTGGTTTAAAATACAAATCCGTGATCCACAATAAAAAAAGGAGAGTGTGGAATCCAATGAGCCAGCTTGTACCTAAATTACGGTCAGAGAGAAAAAAGATACGTCCATCACTGTCTCTCAAGTCCTTCACTGTAACGTTCCTCATCTACGAATCTTTCATCCTCGCTCAAATTAATGGGGTAATCATCACTTTCTCGGTCCGAATCTCTCTCGCTCCATTGTAAACAATGGGGAATTGTGAGGAATACTAGCTCCTGTGACGTCACGCTACTTCCGGTACAGGCAAGGCTTTTTTTTATCAGCGAGCAAAAGTTGCGAACTTTATCGTCGATTTTCTCTATTAAATCCTTTCAGCAAAAATATGGCAATATCACGAAATGATCAAGTATGACACATAGAATGGATCTGCTATTCCCGTTTAAATAAAAAAAAAATCATTTCAGTAGGCCTTTAAAGTTGTCGTTTGCCTGCATATCGTAAAAACAACCGTCCAACATTTTACAACTAATTGTAAACTTATAGGTGCCGACCATCAGGGCCGAGTTGCGATGAGCGAGTGTTATTAAGCCGAGTTGGTAAGTGAATCTTTTTGCTAATAGTAGCTGCTAGCCGTACCCATGTATTGTCTATGGGCGGTTAGCATCGGCTTTTAATCCCGTTTCCTCCAATGTTTCTGATCCCATTGAATGTATATTTATTTCGAGTCTTTATTTTGGGTACTTACATATGGTGACTGAGTGTTGTGGCGTTTTAAGGCCATGTGCACTTTTTATGCTACGGTAAAGACAATGAATGAACACTGTTACACCCGTCACAGTGACGTCACTGTTATTGTTAATGTTACACCCGTCATAGTGACGTCACTGTTATTTTCTATTGTTTAATATTGTTAATGTTACACCCGTCATCGTGACGTCACTGTTATTTTCTATTGTTTAATATTGTTCATGTTGCACCCGTCATAGTGACAACACTGTGTAATGTCGTGTTTGTTATGTTGTACGTACATGGGATGGTTTAATATTGTTAATGTTAGCAGTATTATTGCTAATAATGATAATAATAAATGTAACTTATTTATTGAAGGTCGAACAATACATGACTTAATGTAGATGTTTATGTGCGCACATTGATTGAACTCCGGGTCCTGTGTTTACGTAGGCCAGGGGCCGTACTTATCAAGCTTCTTAGAATTACTCCTAAGAAGTCTGCTAAGAGTTGACTTAAGAGTAAATAAATTATTCGCTGAAAGCTGCACTTAAAAGTTAGTTATCAAGCGTCTTACTCACACTTTCAGCGAAGTGTAGGACTGAATCTTAAGTGTCACACTCAGAGCTGAATTACGACATTACTATGTGCCGTAAACGGAATTTTAGGTGACGTCATTTCTGTGTCCATAGAAATGACCAATCACGGAAGGGAATCCCTTGTCTAAGAATAAAGAAATATCTTGGAAATATTTAAGTGGACAATGGTAGTGTATATTTTGACAATAAACTACAAAATAATACAAAACAAACTAGTCCCCGCCGGCACTCACGCTACCGCTCCCTCTCTTCTATCGCCCACACACTCACTGACGTCACTCACCTCACGGCCACACACATACGCTACTGTCATAACATTTTCTTTCCAATTCATTAATTAGGCAACTAATTTGAAACTGGTGTGGGTGGCTCTATATATACTAGCCCACTGCAGACACATGCAGAAATCAACAAGGAATCGAAAAGTATTAAATCTGTGACAAAAATAATATCCACTCTGTCTAAACGATACCGTTTGATCAGCTGCTCGTCATCAAAAAAAAAACATGGTTCCGTTCCCTGAACGTTCGCGCACGTCTCTCTCGCCTCAGTGTCATCCCCTGCTGGCAACTCCTAACCACTTAAGACACCTCTGAAGGTCTCTTAAATATCGTGGAGAGTAGGAGTGATTCTTAGACTTAAGAACATTGATAAAAAGCTTTTATTCTTAAGTTTGAGAGTAGGACTAAATTTCGCAAATTCTCAGGACTTAAGTGTAAAATGGCACTCTAAGAAGCTTGATAAGTACGGCCCCAGGTCCCTAAGTCTTGGATGGCGAGCTGTAGATAGGCCTTGAGCCTGAGCCCAAGGATCTCCACCTCTCAACCCCTGAACTCCACCTGCTCTGGTCGGGCCGGTAGGCGGCTTATAGCCGAACCCCTTGCCTCGCATCTCATTACTCTGCAGCCCTTTACACTACCTCATACACACCCTGCCCATAAACTGAACTGTCACTACAAACTGCCCCAATCCTGGGACCCCATTTTAAAAATTCCTAGCACCAACACTGCTGTCAACAGAGGAGAAAAATGCTTTATTTAAATAAATATATTATTTATAAAGAAAGTTCGAGTATCATTGGCAAATGTTCACCTAGTCCCCGCCTTGGCACGCATATATGTCCTCTTTTTGGGATTTCAGAATATGGTCAGCCTATTTTAGCTAATAATCATGCTGCGAGATCTAGCATGTTGCATTCAATGTTTATTCCCATTAATTCCCATGGAAAGTTTCCAACTTTGAATATTCCCGGAATTTTGCAACCCTACTCACGAGTCCAGGTTTCCAGACAGTTAGAGGACCGAAGTGCAGCCATGAGAACGTGCACATTTGTTCACGGTCAGTCCAAATGGATTCCATTTGAAGTGGCGATGCATCTTGCACCCGTCACTGCTGAAAGTCTCAGCCTGAGAACAACTACGTGTTCGCAGCGGGGCGTCTTCCGCACAGCAGCACGCCCAACACGGCTGAGGAGATGTGGCAGCGTGACGTGATAAACACGCCCTGCCTGGTGTGCCAGCAAATGTCTTTTAATGAATTCTGTAACATTTGCTTCCCTCTAAACAGCCTTCAGCTCCAATGTTGGAATGGAACTAGGCCACTTTATACACACTCTTCATTATCATCTAATCAGCTGTGAGGGGGTTCCACTCCTCATATCAGCATAGTTCTACATCAATAGCCGCTGCTTTGACTTTGAAAAGCGGTGTAAGTTGTCTCTGTATAATCCACGTCAAAAAATGAGCAGACGGCTCCCGTGGGAAAATATTCAGCCTCAGCTCAGTATGGACTGATAGACTCAAGCAGAAGAAACTGATCTGTGAGGGAAGCAGCAACAGATAAGAGGATTACGCCATTATTACCTACCCCGGGGGCTGTTACCCAAGAGCAGTGCAATGTGGTTAAAAAGGGCAAGACCTTGGTCCCCCCCAGCCCCCGAAAGTCCGACTCCTACACCCGGTATCGTTGCACTGATCGAGCAGGGAAGAGGTGCTACATCAGTGGTCCCCAACCACCGGGCCCGGGACCGTACCCACAAGAAATTACGTTAAAAAAAAAAGAAAAAAAAAAGATTATTATTATTATTATTTTAAAAAAAAAATTAAATCAACATAAAAAACACAATATATATGAATATAGATCAATACAGTCTGCTGGGATGCAGTCTGTAAGCACACGATTGTATTTTTTTATGAAAAAATAAATAAATAAATAAAAATAATAATAATAATTTCAATTTTCAACAGCTACAAAAAGGTTGGGGACCACTGTGCTACATGACAGTTGATGCCACATGGCTTGTATCCTGGGATGACCTTGACAGTCCGTCCAGCATTCCGCTAACCTTTCTCGAGAGACAGCAGATGGATGGATCTGATAATTGGTTTGGACTTTGAGGTTAAGCGTGGATTTTACAATCAAGGGATTTGACTCTTATGGGGCAAAATATTCCACGTGCCACCATCAAATCAAGAAATGACTAAACTCGTCGAGCTTGATAGTACCATGCATCGGCATTGTTATTAAAACGGGTAAAACTGGACTATAGACCACACCGATATAGAAGAGAGCGAGACTTCCTTTTATTGGCATTCAAATTTCAACTTTACAGTACAGATAAGAACGGAATTTCGTTGCATTAGCTCATTTCAGTGCAGGATAAAAGAGCAATAAGGTGCAGATATAAATAAATAGATTACTGCACTGCAAAAAGTCAGTGTTCAAAAACGAGAAAAAAAATAAAAAATTAAGGGTATTTTATTTGAACTAAGCAAAATTATCTGCCAATAGAACAAGAAAATGTGGCTTGTCAAGACTTTCCAAAACAAGTAAAATTAGCTAACCTCAATGAACCCAAAAATACCTTAAAATAGGTATATTCTCACTAATAACAACTGTACTACTATATGAGTACGTATTTTCTATTGTTTCATTGAAAATAAAACAGCAAAGTCCATTTGGCTGTCATCTGTTTTAATTATGAGACACAATTGTGTCAAAGTCATGATTATTTTTTTCATGCTTGAAATAAGAAATTATTACTTTAAAAAAGTAGTTTTATACTTGTGAGTGTTGATGACACAGCTTTGCAACAGTTGATATTCTAGTTTCAAGCATGTTTTACTCAATATAGGTCATCAAATCTCAGCAACAAGCTGTAATATCTTAGTGAGATCATTTAGGACCAAAACCCTTAAAACAAGTAAAGTGAGAAGAATTATCTTATCAGACAGAAAATAAGCAAATATCCCCCTTATTTGAGATATTTAATCTTACTTAGATTTCAGTTTTTGCAGTGTGTACAGATAAATGTATTGCACTTTTGTATATGCACTCACGTTTATGGATGTATGTTATAGAGATGTCCGATAATGGCTTTTTTTGCCCATATCCGATATTCCGATATTGTCCAACTCTTAATTACAGATTCCGATATCAACCGATACCGATATACTGTATACATAACTGTTTTCATAATCTACTCATTTTTAAACGTTGCAGGAAAAAATATAAACCATTAACTTACACAAAAGTGAACACAAAAGTACCCAAAACTGGTACCTTCGAGTACCGGTCTTGATTCCCAGGTACCGGATTAGTACCGTAACAGTTGAGTACCCATCCCTACCCATAATCCAATACAGGTAGAGATGTCCGATAATGGCTTTTTTGTCGATATCCGATATTCCGACATTGTCCAACTCTTAATTACAGATTCCGATATATACAGTCGTGGAATTAACACATTATTATGCCTAATTCTGTTGTGATGCCCCGCTGGATGCATTAAACAATGTAACAACATAAATGCCAACATGGCACTGCCATATTTATTATTGAAGTCACAAAGTGCAGTATTTTTTTTTAACATGCCTCAAAACAGCAGCTTGGAATTTGGGACATGCTCTCCCTGAGAGAGCATGAGGAGGTTGAGGTGGGTGGGGTTGGGGGGTGCGGGGGGGGGGGGGGGGGTAGGGGGTAGCGGGGGGTGTATATTGTAGCGTCCCGGAAGAGTTAGTGCTGCAAGGGGTTCTGGGTATTTGTTCTGTTGTGTTTATGTTGTGTTACGGTGCGGATGTTCTCCCGAAATGTGTTCTTGTTTGGTGTGGGTTCACAGTGTGGAGCATATTTGTAACAGTGTTAAAGTTGTTTATACGGCCACCCTCAGTGTGACCTGTATGGCTGTTGACCAAGTATGCGTGGCATTCACTTGTGTGTGTGAAAAGCCGTAGATATTATGTGATTGGGCCGGCACGCAAAGGCAGTGCCTTTAAGGTTTATTGGCGCTCTGTACTTCTCCCTACGTCCGTGTACACAGCGGCGTTTTAAAAAGTCATACATTTTACTTTTTGAAACCAATAACGATAATTTTGAAACCGATACCGATAATTTCCGATATTACATTTTAAAGCATTTATCGGCCGATATCGGAAATCCCTATTCAAGACCTTCAGTATATCAGTGTGTGGAATTAACTTATGGAATGGATTAAGCAAATAAATCAAACAATGTACTAATATGATCCACTTCAAGAAACTTTTCAAACTTACAGTGTTTACAAAGTACAAAGAAGAAGAACCATGATAAACATTTTTGAATTTATTTCATCCATCCATTCATTTTCAAAATAATATTACTCATCTCACAATATGAAATGTAATTTACTTCACACAGTATTATTTATTTGTTTATTTTTATTGTGGTTACTTTTGGATTATGTTGTGAATAAATTGAGAACAGGAAGTGAACAAAAGTTTTAGCAACTGTTACATAAAAGAAAAGGGGTAGGATTAAATAAGCTCTGCTTCTTCCTACTCCTTTTCGAACATGTTGAAAAGAGAAACTGGAAATTGTGATGTGTCATGTTGTATGCTTGCATGTTCCAAATAAACTCAAGCTCAAACTAAAAATGTGCTTTCATATTAGACATTTTTTTTACTGACATTATAAAGGGGGTCAAAGCTGCCAAGTTGGACACATAAATGATCCTTGCTTCTATGCTACGTCTTCTTATTCTCTGGCAGACCGGATGCATTATAATGCGTTAATGGCCGAGAGTAAACAGGCAGCACACAATCTGTTTGTGGTGTTCCGAGTGTGTTAGAAACATTGGTTGATCATAGTAATGTTGTTTTCATTTGCAGTAGTATACAGTATTGTAGCAAAATCAGGTAACACAAATTCCTCAATTTGTCCTGCTCCGCAATGTTTCCACAGCAACTAAATCCTGCACATTCTACCCTCTAATACAACGTCCCTAAAATTGAACCATTCTCCCGAAAATTGAAACATTCTTTACAAAATAACGGGCACGCGGTCTCGTGGAGCCCTTTTTCAACGAGGCAGCACTGACTAGGTACGGCTCAGATTGACAAGCCCTATTCTGCCACAGTTATTTTCCCTTGGCAAAAATTGTACCCCGAGACACAGCAACAAACAACAGCGAGGGGAACACGAGACCGAAGACAGAAAAATGGACTTTTGCACAAAAGTGGATACCACTGAGGGCAATAATGGAGTGTCCTTTAACTGGAGAGCACAGTAATAGGATACACTAATTTGTTTATTTTGGTCAATCAGTGGCCTGCAGTGGGTCATATTACAAACTGGCTAGGCAGCTTTTTTTGCATGAAAATTGTCTTTGTAAAAATGTGATAATTTAGCAGAGGCTCTGTTACAGTACCTTAAATAATGTTTTGTACATATTTTATTTGTCCGAGTAGTTTTAATGCAACATACTTTTTACTTTTACTTGAGTATTTTTGTGAAAAAGTAACGCAACTTTTACTCCGTTAACACCTCCATTTAGTTATTTCATCATTATTTATAAGCTATATATTATTGTTGGCAAAAACGCATTTGTGGAGGGGGGCGTGGCCTGCGGAACTGTAGCGAAGCGGGGTGTGCCAGGACCGGCTTCGAGATCAGCGACAGGCAGCAGCCGGTGTGGAGAGAGGTGTTGGAGTTGGAGCAAGAGCGAGAGCGAGCCGGAGACAGACACAAAACAATTATTGGAAAATAAAACTGTTTGTGAACCTGAACCGGGCTGTCATGTCAGTGCTTGGTGGTCCGAGGAACCCCCTGGAGGACGACCTCCACAGCATTCTTTAGGCATGCTAGAAACCAGTGGTGTGCCGTCTGCTGGCATAACATTACCAGAAATCATGATCATAATTAAAGACAAAAGTAATTTTTAATTCACTTTCCCTAAATATCTAAAATTATTGATATTCTCTTCATGTCATATTATGCTCCTTCCAGCGCTGTTGTTTTTAGGTTAGAGTTTTTAATCCAATCAGAATTCAGCTGGCTTATGTTGCCATGCTGTACGAAGTCTGCCCGAGGCCTTCAGAATCAACAATGCTGGCGTTTGTGCTCTGTGAGTGAACGGGCACACACAGTTGATAGACAGTTGCGATAGCCAATCAGATCACGAGTTGTTGTCAGTAAGGTCTTCTAGCTGGCCTAACGTTGAACGTGACGTTTACGCATCCAGTGATTGGATACTCACTTGGGAGTCCCAAGTGAGTATCCAATCACAAGTTGCGAAAACAGGAGTTTGAGGTGGGCGGGGTCCGGGTGGGCGGGGTTAAGGGGGGAGGAGTATATTTATAGCTAGAATTCACTGAAATGCAAGTATTTATTTTATATATATATATATATATATGTATATATATATATATGTATTTTATTATATATGTATACATATAAATAAAATAAATACTTGAATTTCAGTGGTCATTTATTTACACATAACACTCCTCTCTACTCATTGATGTATTTGAAAGTGCAATGCTTTGCAGCCAGTAGCACAGCTTCTGAAGGAGCATAGGTATGGGCAGTGTAATATTCTGGGTTGGAGTCAATAACCAGGCAAGGTGACAAAGTTACGTCTCTTTACTTCATACTTCGGAACAGACTCCCACACTTGCCGTCAGGGTGCGCAATACAACGTAAACCGTTGGCCAACCAAAAAGTTGGTTGGCCAAGCGGACGTGACGACAGGCTGTCCTCACTCAGGTCCGCATGGACCTGGAGGGGGCGTGCCTAAGGTCCGGCTGGGAAATCGGGAGAAATTCGGGAGAATGGTTGTCCCGGGAGATTTTCGGGAGAGGCACTGAAATTCGGGAGTCTCCCGGAAAATTCGGGAGGGTTGGCAAGTATTGTCCTGTTGGAACACCCAACTGCGCCCGAGACCCAACCTCCGGGCTAATGATTTTAGGTTGTCCTGAAGAATTTGGAGGTAATCCTCCTTTTTCATTGTCCCATTTACTCTCTGTAAAGCACCAGTTCCATTGGCAGCAAAACAGGCCCAGAGCATAATACTACCACCACCATGCTTGACGGTAGGAATGGTGGTCCTCGTATTAAAGGCCTTACCCATTCTCTTCCAAACATATTGCTGGGTATTGTGGCCAAACAGCTACATTTTTGTTTCCTCTGACCACAGAACTTTCCTCCTGAAGGTCTTATCTTATCCCATGTTTCTGTATAGTATCTCCAGCCGTGTTCCTGTGGTGACATAAATTACAGTATTTTGAGAGGTGAAGTCGGACTAAGTCGGGCATCACTGAAGGCCTAGGTGAGAAACGCATGGCCCGCCACTGCTAGAAATATTTCTTCCAGCGGGAGCTGTCACATGACTATGTTTCACCAATCAAACGGAGCCTGCCAGTCACATGACCTCATTCAAATGACCCATGGTAAAAAGTCAGACAAGACAATGTCAATGAAAAAGAACATTTATATCAAGCGCCGTCATGGGAGTCAGTACAAATGTTAACATTTCTGCCTACTGTCATGTCTGTGTGACCATGTTTTGTTTTAGTCATGTTCGGTTTTGTTTTTGGACTCTTTGTGCACTTTTGTTTGTTGTCACCATAGCAACCCATTAGTTTTCACCTGTCATGTCACGCACCTGTTTTCACTAATCATGTCACTATTATTTAAGCCCATTGTTGCCAGGAAGTCAGCCTGGCGACATCACACTCTCTACACACCCTTATGATCCATGCTGCTCTTTTTCATGCCTTTTTCACGTCTAAGTAAGTTTTCTTTATTCATGCCATAGTTTGCAAGTTTTGTTTCTTGTCCATAGTCCTGCCTTTGTGCGAGTTTTTGTTTGTATAGCCAAGTTTTGTACTTCCGCCCTTGTGCGCGCCTTTTGTATATTCCTTTTTTGAGTGTTAATATTAAATCATGTATTTAACTTCACGCCATGTCCGGTCCAAATCATGTGCACCACGGGAGAATAAACCACGCCATAGTCCAAGTCTTGACACCTACAAGAATTCCACTTTCAAATAGAGAAAACATGTACAAAACTGTACACATGCAAACATTAGCCCTGTTAAAACATCACATGTGACTATAAAATGTGCATCTTTTGTGGTACCATTAAAAAATATCTACTAATTAAGTTACTCACCAGTTATTTACTACATAAGTAGTTTTTTTTCCACTGAATACTCATTATTACTCAAGTAATTTATTAATGGAATGTGATACTATACATTTTTGGGGATCAAAGATTCAATCAATCAAAGTTTATTTATAAAGCCCTAAATCACGAGTGTCTCAAAGGGCTGCACAAGCCACAACGACAAGCCAAACTCAACCTGATGGGATTGACTAAAAGATTGGCTAAAAGAGATGATATGTCCCCATTTACGATAGAAGAGATTACATTTGGTATATTAATAAAAGATAGCAACCTAGAAATGCTTGTTGGTATATTATGTCGCAAGCAAAACATTTTTTTTTATCAACAAAAGTGAATTTCTGAAAGTAAAACCCAACATTGGTTCAATGATTTCAAAAGATTACTAACATTATTAATACTTATTAATTCCCTTAAATTATTGTTTTTATTGGAGGAATTGAAGTTGTTTCAGATAAGCCATTGTTTACATATTTTTATACATAACCATAATATTTCATCCTTTTTATTTAAAATATTGTAACACATTGAAGTGCCTTAATTTATCTGCATTTTTTGTGTTCAATTGTTCAATAAAAAAAACCTTACTATTACTAAAGTAATTACCTATTTGGATTTCAATCTTTTACTTATACTTCATTATTATTACTCCAAATCAGTAAATATTTTTGTCATGCCCTTCTTGGGGGGGGGGTCATAATTTTTATAGATCAAGTTTTTTCTGTCTTCCAGGAAAAAAAAAAAAATTCACTCACCCTGGATCAGTGGTTCTTAACCTTGTTGGAGGTACCGAACCCCACCAGTTTCATATGCGCATTCACCGAACCCTTCTTTAGTTAAAAATACATTTAAAAAATGTTTCAAATTCAAACAAAGTTATGTTTTTGGTAACACTTTAGTATGGGGAACATATTCTAAGTAACAGAGACTTAATTTTGAGTTTTTTGGACACTAGGGGAACATATTCTAAGTAACAAAGATTTAATTTAGAGTTATTTGGTTAGGGTCAGGGTTAGAGGGTTAGGGTTATAACAGAGGTGTCCAAACTTTTTCCACTGAGGGCCGCACATTGAAAAATCAGGGGCCATTTTGATACTTTTTATTTTAAAAACCAATACAATATATGTATAAAAACTATACATTTAGGCTTCCACTCAGGCTTGATCCCGAGGACCCCAAAGGGTTTTGGTCCAAAAAATATAAAAAATGGGTCATTATTCAGTATTATTATTTGTGTTATTAGTCAAGTTTTTAAATCTCTGGATCAACATTAGGTCTATCTGTCAATATAACATGTTTTAAAGATTTAAATTGTATGCTCTTTTTGTCAAAGAAAACCCTTTTTTTTAATGAAAAAAACACAAAATATGTAATATTTTCACCCAATAAAATTTTTAAGTGGGATATTTGAGATTATATAATAATTGGAGCCTTAAGGTCAATAACTCATAACACCATTGATTTTAATTCATTGTTATTTTTTGAGCAATGACACTTAAAAACTAATCACACTAACATTGTAGGGGACCCAAAAGGGTCCTACTCATTAAAACGTTAACAAATAAATTATAATTGTTTTTTTTTTACGGTTTACTTTTAACACAATAATCTCGAGATCAACTTCAGATCTATCTGTCAATTATAAGTTTTATTGTTGTTTATGTTTTTTGTTTGTTCGTTTTAGGCCCTTCTTTAAAAAAAAAAAAACAGCTCGTTTTTTTACATGGCAAACACAAAATATGCAACATTTTCCCCCAAAAATATCTCAAAATATTTAATGTGACGTAATTGGAGCCTTGAATAGGTCAATAATTCATAATGACATTGATTTTGATTCATTATTATTTTTTAAAGAAAGAAACAGCCTACATGGCAGCTTTGTGTGATTAGAGTAAACATTGCTACATTGTCTTGTTACATTTCACCTGTTTGCTCTTTAAATACCACATTTAATGTTTTTTATTTTTCTCAATCGTATTTTTAATATGTGCCGTGGGGCCGTTAAAAAATGACCTGCGGGCCGCACTTTGGACACCCCTGGGTTATAACGTGGCCATGCCGAATAAGGCATTAATAAGTACTTAATAATGACTAGTTAAGAGCCAATATGTTACTAATTTGCATGTTAACAAGCAACTAATTAATGGTGAATATGTTCCCCATACTAAAGTGTTACCATGTTTTTTTTACTGGTGCACAACATGAACCGTGCATGAACATCACCTTGTTCAAAGAACAAAACCAACACAGTGCATAAACTCACAACAAATGACACACCTGCAAATCAGTGTGACTTCTGCTGTTTATAATACGCCGATAGGGAGAAGTTTTTATTTACACGATGAGTCGGGTGTGTTTTGACCTCCATCGAACCCCTGAGCCTGACTCACCGAACCCCTAGGGTTTGATCGAACCCAGGTTAAGAACCACTGCCCTGGATTGAAATCCCAATGAGAACGAGAGAATATTTTCGTATTTATTTATATCCTCATTATCTGTAAACTGAAGTGTTGTGTATGTATACTCGGTAATATTTCCTGGTTGAGCCTGTTAAATAATTCAAGCAGTGCTGCCACCTAGATGGAGACCAGTGTATCGTTCAAGAATGAAAAAAAAGTCCCCCTGTGACCATTCACATCGCCCCCCAAAAGTACGTTTGGCTATGATGCCCACCTGAGAAATTAACATGTCAAAGATCCAAAGGAGTGACTTTGAACTGCGTTGTTTTGAGGATTTTCAAAAACTGTCAACACAAGCTCTCGACATAAATGAGGCAAAACTAGGTGGGCGTCGAAGTCAGTGTAAGTCAGTCGCTTCGCACTATACAAAGACATCAAGAGCTGTTGCTGCTTCAACTTCAAGACCGGAGTGATAATTACTGTCATTCAAGCAGAAAGCTCATAGCACAGGCGGGAATTAATGTGCATGAGCTAATGATGGCGTATTTGTGTTAAATAAAGACACACAGCAGATGTTGGAGGCATCGAGTCGTCAACGGAAAGTTTCCTGTGGTGTGACGTTTTTGTTACACATAGGTGGAACCTCGATTTAAACAAACTTAATTGGTTCTTGAACATGGTTCGCAAACCGAAAAGTTTGTATAAGGAAGCAACGTTTCCTATAAAAATCAACGTAAACATGAAGGATTGGTTGTGGCCTCAACAAAAGTCCCTATTTTAGTAAAAAATGCACAGTTCAAAGACACTATAAAGTATATGTATACAAACCCCAAAACCATTGAAGTTGGCACGTTGTGTAAATCGTAAATAAAAACAGAATACAATTTGCAAACCCTTTTCAACCTACATTCAATTGCATAGACCGCAAAGACAAGATACCCAACGTTCAGACTGGTAAACGTTGTTATTTTTTGCAAATATTAGCTCATTTGGAATTTGATGCCTGCAACATGTTTCAAAAAAGCTGGCACAAGTGGCAAAAAAGACTGAGAAAGTTGAGGAATGCTCATCAAACATTTATTTGGAACATCCCGCAGGTGAACAGGCTAATTGGGAACAGGCGGGCGCCATGATTGGGTATAAAAGCAGCTTCCATGAAATGCTCAGTCCTTCACACACAAGGATAGGGCGAGAGTCACCACTTTTGTGAACAAATGCGTGAGCAAATTGTCGGACACTTTAAGAACAACATTTCTCAACGAGCTATTGCAAGGAATTTAAGGATTTCACCATCTACGGTCCGTTATATCATCAAAAGGTTCCAAGAATCTGGCGAAATCACTGCACGTAAGCGGCATGCCCGTGACTTTCGATCCCTCAGGCGGTACCGCATCAAAAAGCGACATCCTTGTGTAAAGGATATCACCACATGGGCTCAGGAACACTTCAGAAAACCACTGTTAGTAACTATAGTTAGTCGCTACATCTGTAAGTGTACGTTAAAACTCTACTATGCAAAGCAAAAGCCATTTATCAACAACACCCAGAAACGCCGCCGGCTTCGCTGGTCCCGAGCTCATCTAAGATGGAATGATGCAAAGTGTAAAAGTGTTCTGTGGTCTGACGAGTCCACATTTCAAATTGTTTTTGGAAACTGTGGATGTCGTATATATATATATATATACATACATATATATACATAGCAAGGGGGTAATGGTTAACAATATTTTTTTATCCAAACACAACAACAATACAGCAAGGTAAAATTTCATCACGCACGCACGCACACACACATACATGCACAGTCGTTGGTGCGCTCCAAAACATTAACCATGTTGCTACAGCAAAAAAATAAACAATTTTACCATGCGTCTGCAAATATGTGTGGCTTTGTTGAACGCTCTGGGAGTTTCAGAGCAGTCGCTACACCTTACAGTCACCCCTAGCATTAGCACAAACTCCTTTGTGGTAGTAAAAGTCAGCTCTGGCATCTTTTTCTGTCTCATCAAAATGAAAGACTTGCTTGAAATCCCCCTTCGCCGATAAAATCCATGAAGTCAGTGCTTGATAAACTCCTCCGCGGTAGCTTTGTCGGAACTTGCACTGACACTTTCTCTTCGTCCAAAGTCAGCAACCATATAAACGTCCTTCTTTTTTTTTTAATAATGGTTGCAAATGTGGACTTGCTTCTTGAAGTAAATTGAAGGGGATGCAAGCCGGAGGCTTTCTAGCCAAAACGATAAGTCGGAGCAGTTGCCTTGCTACCCGAAGCTACACTATATTGCCAAAAGTATTTGGCCACCTGCCTTTACTCACATATGAACTTCAAGTGCCATCCCATGTAACTGTCCAAAATGTTTTGGTATCCTGGATCATTCAAAGTTCCTTTCACTGGAACTAAGGGGCCAAGCCCAAATCCTGAAAAACCAACCCCACATCATAATTCCTCCAACAATGCAGTCCGAAATGTAGCGTTCTCCTGGCAACCTCCAAACCCAGACTGGTCCATCAGATTGCCAGATGGAAAAGCGTGATACATCAGTCCAGAGAAGGCGTCTCACTTGTTTAAATAAATAAATTAATTTCTTTACTTTGCTTCTTATAACTTTCAGAAAGACAATTGTAGACACAAAATACAACCCTAAAAATGATTTTAGGATTTTTAAACACATATACCTTTTTACCTTTTAAATTCCTTCCTCTTCTTTCCTGACAATTTAAATCAATGTTCAAGTAAATAAAAAATTTTATTGTAAAGAATAATAAATACATTTTAATTTAATTCTTCATTTTAGCTTATGTTTTTTCGACAAAGAATATTTGTGAAATATTTCTTCAAACTTACTATGATTCAAACTAAAAAAAAATATTCTGGCAAATCTACAAAATCTGTAGAATCAAATGTAAATCTTATTTCAGAGTCTTTTGAATTTCTTTTAAAATTTTTGTTCTGGAAAATCTAGAAGAAATAATGATTTGTCTTTGTTAGAAATATAGCTTGGTCCAATTTGTTATATATTCTAACAAAGTGTAAATTGGATTTTAACCTATTTAAAACGTGTCATCAAAATTCTAAAATGAATCTTAATCAGGAAAAATTACTAATGATGTTCCATAAATTCTTTTTTTAATTTTTTCAAAAAGATTCGAATTAGCTAGTTTTTTTCCTCTTTTTTTCGGTTGAATTTTGAATTTTAACGAGTCGAAATTGAAGATAAACTATGTTTCAAAATTGTCATTTTTTTTGTGTTTTCTCCTCTTTTAAACCGTTCAATTAAGTGTAAATATCATTAATTATTAATAATAACATAGAGTTAAAGGTAAATTGAGCAAATTGGCTATTTCTGGCAATTTATTGAAGTGTGTATCAAACTGGTAGCCCTTCGCATTAATCACTACCCAAGAAGTAGCTCTTGCTTTCAAAAAGGTTGGTGACCCCTGGCTTAGATGCAGCTGCTCGGCCATGGAAACCCATTCTATGAAGCTCTCTGCGTACTGTACGTGGGCTAATTGTAAGGTCACATCACGTTTGGAGCTCTGTAGCAACTGACTGTGCAGAAAGTCTTTGCACTATGCGCTTCAGCATCCGCTGACCCCTCTCTGTCAGTTTACGTGGCCTACCACTTGGTGGCTGAGTTGCTGTTGTTCCCCAAACTCTTCACTCTTCTTATAATAAAGTTGACTTTGGAATATTTAGGAGCGAGGAAATTTCACGACTGGATTTGTTGCACAGGTGGCATCCTATGACAGTTCCAGGCTGGAAATCACTGAGAGCGGACCATTTTTTCCACAAATGTTTGTAGAAACAGTCTCCATGCCTAAGTGCTTGATTTTATACACCGGGCCAAGTGATTAGGACACCTGATTCTCATCATTTGGATGGGTGGCCAAATACTTTTGGCAATATAGTGTCTACGGCCAGACTGTGAGAGTTTGCACACATTTAAAACGTTTCTGATCACACAAGGTGATCTCTGAGACAGGCCGACACAGCTCTGAGAGGCGCACGGTACGACAATTATGGAAATAAACTCGCCAGAAGTGCCTTTGAAATGGCCTCGCCCGTGTGTACAGGAAGTGATGTCATCAAAATGGCTTCAAGCTGCATGCAAAATAAATGATTAAATAATGAATGGAGCATATAGGATTGTTACATCATTATGTTTTAGGGTGAGGAATTCATCTGCGTAACGCGAGTTTACCTTTCTTCCTTGTTTCAGACAAGCTGGCATTGATTTTTTACTTAAACTCCAACCCACGTCACTCTGTCTAACCCCAACCGCGGCAAAGCATTAACCCGTGACCCCGCTCGCATTACCGTCACCTGATATTCACTTTAGTATCAACGCGGGACCTTGCAAGACAAGTGTGGACCCGGGAAAATAGCCACAAGGTCTTGCCCCGAAGGGACACAAAAGGTCCAAATCACGTCAGGTTTTTATTCAGGCTGGACAGCTCTGAGGCTACAGAGCACGACCTCCCATCACAAGACTTGAGTGAAAAGCTGCCGCATGGGAGTCGAACGTCTCGGTTACGATGACAGCGTGCCCGCAGGGACATTGATGAATGTGCATGAATGTGAGAATGCAAATATTTTCAGTAGGGCGTGTTTACAACTCTATGTGACAGAGGTATACGCATAAAGAGGAATAATAACATTACTTGGTATTTACCGAGGATATTGTTTGTGTTTAGGACGTGTGGGTGTTCTTCCAAGATATGATGGATAAATATTGTTTTTTTTCCCGATAAAGATAAATTCCCGCTTCTCAAGATCAATACTGATTAAATACGTAAACTAATATTAGATTTCTGAAGAATTTAAATTATTTTATTTTTTTATGATAAAGTTTTAGAAAGCAGGGGAAGAGGCAACCTCTGTTATTTTTCCATTGTTCAAGGTAGTTGAAATCAATAGTTTTTATTGATCTGATCAAATATGCAATGGGATCAATGTGCAGAATATTTGAATATTAAAAAATAAATGTACAGTTCAATTTAATGTTGTATTTATACTAATATACTCATAATATACTTGTAGTTATGCTTTAATATTTTTTATTTCCTGGGGATGCAAATGGCACCGATTCTGTGAGATGGCATGCACGTTTTTATTGTTTGTTTTTTCAAGATCATTGTATTTATGGATATTTTAGGGGAAAAAAACATACACTAAATGAATAATGACATTTTAGGTATTCAAAAAGATATTTATGTCGAGCTCAGGATATTGAATTCTAATCATTTTGACCAAATTCTTGGCATGCATCAACAGTCCACGTTAGAAATGTGATGTTTCGTGGCCAAATCAAGTCTTTTCAATGGCTCTTTAAAACGAACGATGAGAATCGACCAAGTGGCGAGTCATTTGTTGGAGAGCTGTTTTTTTGTGATTTATCCGTTATACAGTGCTCAATACCAGAGTACAGCGGAATATACGTTAGGTCAGGAAAAAACACAGAGGCTATATCATCCCTACAAGCCTGTTTCGCAGGTTTCCCTGTTCGTCAGGGGATTTTATTCAATACAATCCCTGGGGATTGTATCCAATAAAATCCCCTGACGTATTGAATAAAGCAGGTAAACCCATCAATACGAGCAGTATATATATATTAGTGTTGTCCCGGTACCAAAATAGTTTTGATACTTTTCTGTACTTTTTATTACTTTTCTAAATAAAGGGGACCACAAAATGTTTTATTATTGGCTTTATTTTAACAAAAAATCTTACGGTACATTAAACATATGTTTCTTATTACAAGTTTGTCGAACCGGTATTTTTCAGAGGCGGTATAGTACAGAATATGATTCATTAGTATCGAGGTACTATACTAATATTGATATACCGTACAACCCTAATTATATCTATCTGTGTGTGTGTATGTATATAATATAAATATATATATATATATATATATATATATATATATATATATATATATATATATATATATATATATATATAACACAGATAGACAGACAACATTCACACTCACATTCACACACTTGGGCCAATTTAGTGTTGCAAATCATATATAAATATACACCACACACACACACACACACACACACACACACACACACACACACACACACACACACACACACACACACACACACACACACACACACACACACACACACACACACACACACACACACACACACACACACACACACAAACACAACCCGGCCCCCGGCCAAATTTCTTAACCCAATGCGGCCCCAGAGTCAAAAAGTTTCGGGACCCCTGTTCTAAGGTGTTCCATTTTCCTCGGGGAAAATACTCCCCCATCACAATTCCTCATATCGGCCCGATAATTACGGTTACAAAATGTCTTGGCTACCTGTAAAGCAATGCGCAAAGTCTTTAGGATTCCCTCCAGATGAACCAAATCAAATTCTTCAAGCTCACTTTTGCAGGTTACAAAAGTCTGCGCGCACCGAGAGGACCAAAAGTCTTTCGATATAAAAGAGTGTTTTTTCCAGATATAATGTTTTTATTTTTATTTTTTTTATTTTTTAGACTAGACTTCCTTTGATTGTCATTCTAATTTTAACTTTATAGTACAGAATAACGGAATTTTGTTGCATTACCTTGTTGTAGTGCAGGATAAAAGAGCAATAAGGTGCAGATATAAATAAATAGATTACCGTACAGATAAATATATTGCACTTTTGCATATGCATCCACGTTTATGGATGTATGTTATATTGTCTTTATATTCCAGTGAGTTAATCCGTTTTTGGGGTGAATTGAGGGAATTATTATGATGCGTTCAAGAGTCTTATGGCCTGAGGGAAGGAGCTGTTACAGAACGTGGAGGTTCTGCTACGGAGGCTGCGGAACCTCTTTCTAGAGTCCAGCAGTGAAAACAATCCTTGGTGGAGGTGGGAGGAGTCTCTACAGATTTTCTGAGCCCTGGTCAGGCAGCGGCTTTTTGCGATCTCCTGGATAGGAGGAAGAGGAGTCCTGATGATTTTTTCCGCCGTCCTCACCACTCTCTGCAGAGACTTCCAGTCTGAGGCACTGCAGGCTCCAGTCCAGACAGAGATGCAGTTGGTCAGCAGGCTCTCTATAGTGCCTCTGTAGAACGTGGTGAGAACGGGGGGAGGGAGCTGTGCTCTTTTCATCCGACGCAAAAAGGTCATATTGTCAGTTTTTGCACCCCCCAGGAACTTGGTGCTGCTTACGATCTCCACTGCTGTGTCGTTGACGAAGAGTGGAGCGTGGCTGGTCTGGTGTCTCGACGATGATCTCCTTGGTCTTGTCGACGTTCAGGACCAGGGTTGTTGGTTCTGCACCAGTCAACCAGATGTTTCAGACCCAAAGCTCTGCAATCATCGCATACGTGTAGCTTTCAGCAGTGACGCACGACATGTGTAAACACGAGAGCACTGAGGGCAGTATCGGGCAGAGTAGAGTTTCCTTCCTCACGTTTACAAGCTGAGTGACCTCTCCCCTCTCGGTGCTTGTGTCTGATTTTTCCTTACATGGACACAGGCAGACCAAACACACACACACACACACACACATGGCCACTCACTGTCCAGCAGTCAATATTTTCTGAAGGATGGCCTCTCTGGAGAACTAGCAGGCAATCTGAGAGGGGTGGGGGGGCCCAGCAATGAAAGGGCCCGTGATTGCATTCGACCGTAGCCCTTACAAAGATGTCGTACATCAAATGCCAATAGATGAAAAGCCATCCGCAAAGAGTTAATCAGCAGAGTAGCTTTCATGGTCACGATGCAATTTATCTCAATATGGTGACAAGAAGACAGGCTGGTGTGGAAAAAAATAAAATAAAAACAGCAATATAAATAAATGGCAATAGCAAAAACACATATTTGTGCCCTCTAACACTGAGTGTGATGTTATCTTAAGAGTGAGTGATGGCTGTGAGGGACACGCCCCTTTTATCGCCACGTTTGCCAACTTTCCCTGACCTTGAGGAGTGTGTGTGTGTGTGTGTGTGTGTGTGTGTCACACAGTGCATTGATGCCCTCCCCTTCGAGTAGACTGAATGAGTTGGATTCAAGAGCCCCCCGTCCAATTTGCATTCCGAGTCACAGAGGAAATGTCTGCACTCGAGGCCGTTTAAGCTCTCTGCAGACTCGCAACCGCACACCTGACGAAACACTCCAGCGTGGTTCTTACGAGAGGCTGACTGAGTGGGAACGGGGCCTAATCGCTCTCCGCGTTAAACCGTATTAATGACCTCTTGTAAGACTCATTTATATCAAATTAATATGTTTGGCCCCGGTGACGCCAGAGGACCGGGTTTGACGATCGATGCTCCGTTGGTGTTTAACTCAGGGCGAAGGGTTTGCCAAACACTCCAAAATGCACAATGAGCCAATAAAAAAAAAAAGACTTTAGCTTGATTGATTAGGGAAGGGATACTGAAAACTGTGGTACGCCGGCTCAATCTGGTGCAGGGGTGTCCAAACTCTTTGACTTGGGGACGCATTGGGCTAAAAAAAATTGTGTATATATACACTATATTGCCAAAAGTATTTGGCCACCCATCCAAATGATGAGAATCAGGTGTCCTAATCACTTGGCCTGGTGTATCAAATCAAGCACTTAGGCATGGAGACTGTTTCTACAAACATTTGTAAAAGAATGAGCCGCTCTCAAAGATTTGCAACGTGGAACTGTCATAGGATGCCACCTGTGCAACAAATCCAGTCATGATAATTTGCTCGCTCCTAAATATTCCGAAGTCAACTTTACTAGAAGAAAAGTGAAGAGTTTGGGAACAACAGCAACTCAGCCACAAAGTGGTAGGTCACGTAAACTGACAGAGAGGGGTCAGCGGATGCTGAAGCGTATAGAGCAGGGGTCTCAAACTCAATTTACCAGGGGGCCACTGGATGCAGAAACTGGGTGAGGCTGGGCCGCAAGAAAAGATTTCTTAAAAAAAATCTAACATGCACTTTTTAATGAATTCACCTTCTTTGAATGGCTTTCCCGCCCTAGCAACCATCTCACTCACCATGTAGCTACCTTGGACTGCTGCATCGCTCTTTTCGCTTGCTTTCTTGACGAAATCTTGTTGCCTCAGTAGACTGGTTTATAAATTTGCAACCAGTTTCACTCTCTCATCTCCCTGCTATTTTGCATACTCCTCAGCATGTCTAGTTGTATAATGACGTTTCAAATTGTATTCCTTGTGCACCGCAACTGTCTATGTATCAACTACAGAAAAGAGCTATAAGGATTATTCATAAAGTAGATTACTTAGAACACACTAACATATTATTTATTAATTCGGGTTTATTGAAATTACAGGAGCTAGTAAAGTTACAGACATTATGTGTCATATTTAAGGCTAAAAGTAAAACATTACCAGCAAATTTACAAAAAATGTTTGTCATCACTTCTGAGAATGAAGAGCATAGAAGAAAAGGTAATTTCCAACATCAGTATTCAAGGACAACTTTAAAACAAATGGAGTGGAGGGGGGGGGGGGGGGGGCTCGCCGTGGAGTTTACAGTTACGGTAGCACAATTAGCCCAGAACGGGCTAACATCACGACTAACGTGTTACATGTCTGATTCGCCCAGCGACTCTCTGTCGGAGTATCAGCGCTGGGGTCCAGTGCACCAGTTTTGTGTTGTCGCTCGGTCCTTCGGCGGAGATCTTTGCAAGCTACCGGACTGCTCGTCTTCCCCACCCGGACTGTTTACAACGGGGGCGGGAGCGAGCAGGCGGGCGAGCGAGGGAGGCGGGGAGGGAGGGAGGAAGAGCGTGTGCGGGTGTCGTGGAAAAGCGGCAAAATGTTTCTCTGCCTGCATCACGCAAGTGACGTCAATGCATACTTGCCAACCTTGAGACCTCCGAATTCAGGGGGGGGGTTGAGGTGGGCGGGGTTAGGAGGAGGCGGGGTTGGGGTTGCGGGGGGGTTTTTGTAGCCCGGAAGAGTTAGGGCTGCAAAGGATTCTGGGTATTTGTTTTGTTGTGTTTATGTTGTGTTTAGGTTGCGGATGTTCTCCCGAAATGTGTTTGTCATTCTTGTTTGGTGTGGGTTCACAGTGTGGCGCATATTTGTAACAGTGTTAAAGTTTTTGATATGACCACCCTCAGTGTGACATGTATGGCTGTTCTACAAGTATGTCTTGCAATCTCTTGTGTGTGCCTGCAAAAGCCTCATACAACATGTGTCTGGGCAGGCACGCTTTGTATGGAGAAAAAGACTGCGTGATGACAGGTTCTAGAGGACACTAAAGGCACACCCTCGATATTGTCGAGAGCCTTATACCACACCGTGATTGGTAGATTCTTTCAGCTCCGTACACAACGCTGTCAAGCGCCATTCATTTAAAACTTGCGGGCCGCACTAACATTAAACTTTCATATTAAGGTGGGGGCCGCAAATTAACGTCTCGCGGGCCACAATTGGCCCGCGGGCCGCGTGTTTGAGACCCCTGGTATAGAGCAAAGGAGGTCCAAACTTCATGTGACCTTCCAATTAGCCCACGTACAGTACGCAGAGAGCTTCATGAAATGGGTTTTCAAGCCCGAGTAGCTGCATCTAAGCCATACATCACCAGGTCCAATGCAAAGCGTGGGATACAGTGGTGTAAAGCACGTCGCCACTGGACTCTAGAGCAGTGGAGACGCCTTCTCTGGACTGATTAATCACACTTTTCCATCTGGCAATCTGATGGACGAGTCTGGGTTTGGAGGTTGCCAGGAGAACGCTACATTTCGGACTGCATTGTGCCGAGTGTGAAATTTGTTATAGGAGGTATTATGGTGCGGGGCTGTTTTTCAGGAGTTGGGCTTGGCCCCTTAGTTCCAGTGAAAGGAACTTTGAATGCTCCAGGATACCAAAACATTTTGGACAATTCCATGGGATGGCACTTCAACTTCATATGTGAGTAAAAGCAGGTGGCCAAATACTTTTGGCAATACAATATATGGCAATATATATATATATATGGCAATATATATATATATATATATATATATATATATATATATATATATATATATACATATATATACATATATATATATATATATATATATATATATATATACATATATATACATATATATATATATATATATATATATATATATATATATATATATATATATAGTCAAGGTTTCTATGGTTTATCCGTTATACAGTGCTCAATACCGGGGTAGAGCGGAATATACGTTAGGTTAGGAAAAAACACAGAGGCTATTTCTTCCCTACAAGCCTGTTTCATAGGTTTCCCTGCTCTTTGGGGGATTTTATTGAATTTCAATAAATTCAATTATTCAATAAAATCCCCTGAAGAGCAGGGAAACCGTAAAAACAGGCTTGTAGGGATGAAATAGCACCTGTGTTCTTTCTTGACCTAACGCATGTCTGTTGACATTTTGTGTTGGTTGATTTTTTTATTATTTTTTTTGCACCATGACTCGGGAAGGTTGTTTGCATTGGGTCATATAAGTAAACGCTGCGCATGGATGCATTTACACACATAGTCCACTTGATGGCTCCAAAGTGGAGGCAAATAAGGCTGCCTTTTAAAAAGACTGCAATCTCCCTGCAGTCCAATTTGCATATTTGACTTTTCATCTTTTGTGGACCAAATTGAAGAAGTTGACAGGCCACACTTTGCCCGCGGGTTTTAATTTGGACGCCCCTGATCTAGTGGTACACCAAAGAACCACCTAAGTACCATATTTTTTGGACTAAACAATGCAGATAATTTATGAATTCATCTTTGCTAATGGTGATAATGTTTTGTATTCAACAAACAGTTTTTATAAAACACCGAAAGACTCTAAAAAGGTGTGTTATTGTTTGTACAATAACGCCATCATTTGGACAAATTCACTGACTGCAGGTGCTGCGTGTTGTACTTCCTGTTTTGTGCTTTGAACCGGAAATATATCCCGTTTTGTCTTTTACTCGTCTTTGCCAGCGCCTTCAAATTAGCCTGCGTGATGTCAGGAATTTCATAACCGCAAAGTACCTCCATCTTAGTTTTGAATATCGGGAAATCTAATTGCCACAAATTTTCCGGCATCTTGTGGTAAATGGCCAATAAATTGTATTTCCAAGAATACACAGCACAGCATGTACTTATATGACCACATCCAAACAGCCTTTCCCACACGTTGCGCAAATAAACTGCAAAAAAATAAAAATAAAAAGTCAACACACATGGTCACACAACACAACCTGCTCACTGAACTTTGTGGATATTATAAAAAATGTTGAAGCACCATTTAAAATTCAAAATTATACTCATTTGTGGTTACACTGTCCGCCCTGAGATCGGTAGGTCATGAGTTCAAACCCCAGCCGAGTCATACCAAAGACTATAAAAATGGGACCCATTACCTCCCTGCTTGGCACTCAGCATCAAGGGTTGGAATTGGGGGTTAAATCACCAAAAATGATTCCCGGGAGCGGCCACCGCTGCTGCTCACTGCTCCCCTCACCTCCCAGGGGGTGATGAAGGGTGATGGATCAAATGCAGAGAATAATTTCGCCACACCTAGTGTGTGTGTGACAATCATGGGTACTTTAACTTCAACTCAAATCCACTACAATGCATTATAGTAAAAATGCAAAACATTTTCCCTACACTTCCCGATGTTTTGCGCATTTTAGCTGCTTGATATTTCTAAATGATGACCAAAAACTGTTATCAAATATGTTGGAATGTGGCTTAGTCCGGAAAGTACGGTAAATATTTAGTGTTACTCTTCAAACTGTGTGTAATGTTACAGTTGCCAAAAATATGAAATATTAGAGATGTCCGATATATCGAACTGCCGATATTATCGGCAGATGAATGCTTTAAAATGTAATATCTGAAATTATCGGTATCGGTTGCAAAATGATCGGTATCGGTTTCAAAAAGTAAAATGTATGACTTTTTAAAATGCCGCTGTGTACACGGACGTAGGGAGAAGTACAGAGCGCCAATAAACCTTAAAGGCACTGCCTTTGCGTGTCGGCCCAGTCACATAATATCTACGGCTTATCACACACACAAGTGAATGCAATTCATACTTGGTCAACAGCCATACAGGTCACATTGAGGGTGGCCGTATAAACAACTTTAACACTGTTACAAATATGTGCCACACTGTGAACCCACGACAGACAAACACATTTCGGGAGAACATCCACACCGTAACACAACATAAACACAACAGAACAAATACCCAGAACCCCTTGCTGCACTAACTTTTCCGGGACGCTACAATATACACCCCCCCCGCTATCCCCTTACCAAAACCCCGCCCACCTCAACCTCCTCCCCTCTCCCTGAGAGAGCATGTCCCAAATGCCAAGCTGCTGTTTTGAGGCATGTTAAAAAAAATACTGCACTTTGTGACTTCAATAATAAATATGGCAGTGCCATGTTGGCATTTTTTTCCATAACTTGAGTTGATTTATTTTGGAAAACCTTGTTACATTGTTTAATGCATCCAGCGGGGCATCACAACAAAATTAGGCATAATAATGTGTTAATTCCACGACTGTATATATCGGTATCGGTTGATATCGGAATCGGTAATTAAGAGTTGGTCAATATCGGAATATCGGATATCGGCAAAAAAGCCATTATCGGACATCTGTATTAAATATACTTGTTTAATAAAACCACTGCCTTGTTTTAATGAATATTTAGGCCTTCTACGCTACTGTATTGTGATGTTAGTTAGGGTGGTGTTTAAAAGTTTGAGAACCACTGGATTAAGGGATCATACGGAGGAAGGCGAAAGTATGCATTCGCACATTTCATGTATTAGTTGTGTACATATCCGTCAGTTTGTTCAATTCATC
>NC_084749.1:25105118-25197942 GCF_033978785.1 Entelurus aequoreus
AGATTTTCTCCCGAAAAACTCCGGTATTCAGCCGGAGCTGGAGGCCACGCCCCCTCCAGCTCAATGCGGACCTGAGACTGAGTGGGGACAGCCTGTTCTCACGTCCGCTTTCCCACAATATAAACAGCTTGCCTGCCCAATGACGTCATAACATCTAGGGCTTTTAGAGAGTAGAGTGCACAACTGCGCACACAACAAGGAGACGAAGCAGAAGAACGAGGAAATTATAGACATGGCGACGCCGTCGACGAGCAAGATGAAGAAATACGCTTGCAAGTTCCAAAACGAATGGAAACAAGAATTTCAGTTCATCCAGGACAGTTCGAAGGGAAGGGGTATGTATGTTGCCTGTACATTTTGTAAAACAGACTTCTCCATTGAACACGGTGGCCGAAATGATATACTCATCATGAACGGAGAAGTTAAACAGGACAATACTGCCATCTAATGGATAGCCACCGAACACTGAAATTCAAGTATTTCTTTTATTTATATGTAAATAAATATATATATATATATATATATATATATATATATAGGTAGATTTCACTGAAAGTCAAGTATTTCATACATATATACATATATATATATACACATACATACACATATGTATGTATGTATGTATGTATGATGTATGTATGTATATACATACATACATACATACATACACATATATATATATATACACATATATATATATACATACATACATACATACATACATACATACATACATATATATATGAAATATATATGAAATAGTCGAGTTGGTGAATTCTAGCTGTAAATAACCACGCCCCCGACCACGCACCCCGCCCCCCCCCCCCCCCCCCCCCGACCAAGCCCCCACCCCTTACCCCCCATATCCCGATATTGGAGGTCTCAAGGTTGGCAAGTATGGGCTGACTGATCATCTGTCGATCGCAGGAATGACACAGACCATGTTGTGTTCTGCTTTTTGTGGACCAGAAAACCCAACTATATCAGCCAAAAAAGATTATTCAGCTTTTTAAAGGGGGGCCTATGATGATTTTAATCCAATTAAGTCATTCCCAAACTTGTGGTACGCAGGCTCCATCTAGTGGTACGTCAAATAATCACTTGGTTGAAGTACAGTGTTTTATCTCGCCATATTGAAACACAGTGTTAGTGTTCAAACTGTGCGTACTGTTACGGTTAGAGATGTCCGATAATGGCTTGTTTGATATCTGATATTCTGATATGGCTATGTTTGATATCTGATATTCCGATATTGTCCAACTCTTAATTACCGATACCGATATCAACCGATACCGATAGATACAGTCGTGGATTTAACACATTATTATGCCTAATTTTGTTGTGATGCCCCGCTGGATGCATTAAACAATGTAACTGTCACGACTTGGTCCTTGGTGTGGATTGTTTTTCCGTGGTGCAAAGCAACTTAACTGGACATGACGTGCAGGTGAGGACATGTTTTAATATTTAAACTCAAAAGGCTCAAAGGGTATAAACAAAAGGCGCTCACAGCGGAGGTAAAAAACTTGACTAGGAAAACAAAAGGCGCGCACAATGGCGGAGAACTACGAACATTAAACAAAAACTTACGTGACAAGGAACTGTGAACATGGCATGAAGAAGCGTGATCATAAAGGGTGAAGAGCATAAATGTGGAGCATGAATGGGATGTCGCCAGGATGAACAACAGAAACAGAAAAGCTTATATAGTGACATGATCTGTGAAAACAGGTGTGTGACTCTAACCGTGAACAGGTGCGTGACATGACAATGTGAACCAGGTGAAACTAATGGTTGCTATGGTGACAAATAAAAGTGCACAAAAAGTCCAAAACCAAATCCGAACATGACTAAAACAAAACATAATCACAGACATGACAGTAACAAGGTTTTCCAAAATAAATCAACTCAAGTTATGGAAAAAAATGCCAACATGCACTGCCATATTTATTAATGAAGTCACAAAGTGCATTATTTTTTTTACATGCCTCAAAACAGCAGCTTGGAATTTGGGACATGCTCTCCCTGAGAGAGCATGAGGAGGTTGAGGTGGGCGTGGTTGAGGCGTGAGGGGGGGGGGGGGGGGGGGGGTAGCGGGGGTGTATATTGTAGCGTCCGGAAGAGTTAGTGCTGCAATAGGTTCTGGGTATTTGTTCTGTTGTGTTTATGTTGTTTTACGGTGCGGATGTTCTCCCGAAATGTGTTTGTCATTCTTGTTTGGTGTGGGTTCACAGTGTGGTGCATATTTGTAACAGTGTTAAAGTTGTTTATACGGTCACCCTCAGTGTGACCTGTATGGCTATTGACCAGTATGCCTTGCATTCACTTGTGTGTGTGAAAGCCGTAGATATTATGTGACTGGGCCGGCACGCAAAGGCAGTGCCTTTAAGGTTTATTGGCGCTCTATATGTACTTCTCCATACGTCCGTGTACACAGCGGCGTTTTAAAAAGTCATACATTTTACTTTTTGAAACAGATACCGATAATTTGAAACAGATACCGATAACTTCCGATATTACATTTTAAAGCATTAATCGGCCGATAATATCGGCAGTCCGATATTATCGGACATCTCTAGTTACAGTGGCCAAAAATATGAAATATACTTGTTAAATAAAACCTCTGCCTTCTTTTTAATGAATACTTAGGCCTACTACTGTACTGTATTTTCACGTTGGTTCAATAGGGCGCTACTTCGTGAAAACATTTTGAGAACCACTGGTCCAGAGATTATGTATTGGATATGCTCTGGTGCAAATTATGCTTCGGACTCACTTTTTTTTGAGTCCGTCTGTAGTAAGATGTTCGATTCTGGAGGTGTTCCAAGCATGCAAATGAAACCACGCCCCCACCCTTTCCAAGTAGTATCATAATTGATTTTTGAAAAATGTCTACTGTTTAAAATACAGTATATACCTTAAAGCTGTCACCACTATTTCTTTCCAAACACGGCTGAAAATAAACTTCGTAAACACGACATAGATTCACCCGGTCACAACATCAGGACACAACATTGCACACACTCCGATCAATTCAGACTCAAGAAAAAAGCTGATTTTCTCTGCATGTGACTGTAATGCATATGCCAAGATTAGATGAAAATAATTAGGGGTTTAAAAAAATAGATTTTTGAATAATCGCGATTCTTACTTGTAACGATTTTTAATCGATTAAAAACAAAACAAAATCGATTATTACATGATTATTAAAAGTGACTTCGGAGCATAATTTACACATTTTTTTTAACTCTGTCCTGGGTAATCCTATCATTGATGTACAGTACATGCCCATATTTGCTGTACTGATTTACTTTAGAAAAGAGAAGTTCTGGATACTTTTCTTGTTGCCTTATTTGTATAGGACTTTATTAAATGTTTGGGTAGAATTTTATTAAACAAAACAAGTTTTCTTTTAAGTAATATAGAAATTGATCAGAGCTGTTTATTTACTTCATGGAGGAATGCAATTAATCAGGGAACTGGCACCCAATGTTATTAAAACGTATTGATTTTGAAGTGATAATCATTTTGAATCGAGAATAGCATTTTTACCCCACAAATCGAATTGAATCGACCTGTGAAGATTCACAGCCCTAAAAGTAATACTTTAGCCTAGCTTTTTTTGTGTCCACCTGTGGGTGAGAGCTTGACTTGATGTACATTATAAGTACATCCACCTCGCTGTGACATCACAACGTAGCCAGACTTCAAATCTCGCGAAAAGAGGAATCCAAAACTGCGTGCAGACTCACGGTAAAATACATGAACCTCATGATTTGATACTTTGGCCTTGTTTAATCCAGCATGTTACAACATTTATAAGTCAGAAAAGACTAAATTCACCATGTGTCCCCTTTAAGACCGTGGCACCCAAAGACGTAAAACCACTACTCACTTAATAAGCTCGGCAGACGGCGGCAAAGAACTGCAACAGTTGCAGAAATCTCGACATTGTTAAGTGTTAAGTATGCTCTTCACATCCTATCCTCCTGTCTGATCTCCTTGCAGCGGTCTATCCACCTTGACTGTAAACAGACTCGATTATATTCATGGCTCCAACATCCCAGGGGTAAATTCAGAGTCTGTACTCTGAAATCTCGGCAGTCACTCCCTCGCTCTCAGATAATGTCGACCCCGACCGTCCGCATCAATTGCGACTGTCTGCATTGACATAAGCATCTGTCACCCTCTATTAACCTAAAGAAATGAGTTCTACTGTACGTATTAGACTAGTGCACACACCCATCCATCAGTTACCATAAAGCTTATCTTGCGATGGGTGGCTGGAAGGTGGAGCTTGTACTAGTTGACAGAGGACAAGAGGCGGGGTTACAAGCTGGACAGATCACCGGTCAATCGAGAGGATCACTGACACTTCCTGTATAACCTCTGTAGTACACGTGCATACATGAATAACAAATATACTGTATATCAGCAGACTATGGTTTTGTACATACAACGATGAAGACCTGGAACAGGGGGGTTATTTGTGTGTATGTATTTAACATTTTTTGTTGGTTATCATACATTTATTTTTGGCAACTGAAATGCTTGAATGTCCAGGATGAGTGGAGTGTGTGGATGTTGGAACGGTTCAAATCAGTTGAGAAATGTGGGATGTGGAGAGGTTTGTATATTGCCCCTTCATTTTCAAGGTTCATTCCTGGGTAACCCGGGTAATCAGGAAATTTTCGGAACAGGGAAACATGCTGACTTGAATGTCCAGAGTGAGTGGAGTGTGTGGATGGTGGAACGGATGAGAAATGTGGGATATGCAGTACATTGTATATTTCCCATTTTAGGAAAGGGAAAACATGTTTTGCGTTCGATATATCGGAAAAGTAGTGTGTGTGTGTGTGTGTGTGTGTGTGTGTGTGTGTGTGTGTGTGTGTGTGTGTGTGTGTGTGTGTGTGTGTGTGTGTGTGTGGATGGTTGAAAGTCCTGGGCATGACGTTAAAGTGCATCCGGCAGTGGAGGCTCCCCTATGGGGTTTTGGGGCACTAGGAGGTTAACCCATTTACTACTGTTACCCCAGGTGGCCCTTGGCAAAGGCCTAGTACCGGACTGCCCCCCAGCCAGGGATACAGTGAAGACCTCAACGGTGGAAGACGGTAGATTTAAGAACTACCACAACGGCTGCAATGACGGAAGAAGGCTGCAGCAGAAAAGGGTCCCCAGTCGTCTTGGACTCCATGCCACTGGACCCTGACCCGATTCTGTCAAGGATCGTGTGGTGACTGTCTGTGCACCAGTCTCCCCACGTTAAACAAAGTCACGCACAGGTATCCTCTATAAAAGGGATACACCCCTACCAGGAGGATCGTAATACTCGTTCGAGTGACAGCTGATGATGTATGGTTGAAAGGTCGGAATCGGTTAAAAAATGGCGCAAAATTTCGAGCATTTTCACCATTGTAGGGCTATGAATATGAACTTCGGGAAAACCGGGAATTAAAAAAAATATAAATAATACCACAATTGTCCTATATGATATAAAAACGGTTGAAAAATGTTGACGTAGTAACAGTTTGAATTTGAATTTGTATTTCGGTATTCCTGGACTTTAGAGAAAAACGGGAATTTGTACAAAAAAAAAAGATAACTTTTGTTGTCCCAACTAAAAGGAATGTTGTGAAGGAGGAATGGGTCAAAAACTGTTGAAAAATGTGGACTGTGAAAACTTTCCAGGAAGAGGTGAAAATAGGGCTTCGGACAACCGGGATTTCTGGGAATTCCTGGAATTTTTTAGAACTTGGAAAATAGTAGTTTGATGGTCCAGGGTGAGTGGAGTGTGTGGATGTTGGAACGGTTCGAACCGGTTGAGAAATGTGGGATATAGAGAGCTTTGTATATTGCCCCTTCATTTCCAAGGGGGGTAAATTCCTGGTTATCCCGGTTTATCAGGAAATTTTCGGAACAGGGAAACATGCTGACTTGAATGTCCAGGGTGAGTGGAGTGTGTGGATGGTGGAACCGTTCGAATAGCATGAGAAATGTGGGATATGCAGTACCATACCATACCAACTTTATTTATAAAGCCCTTTAAAAACAAGCACAGTTGAAGAACAAAGGGCTGTACACCACAAAGAAATAAAGGCAAAGGACAGACTAAAAAATAAAATTTAAAACAGAAGTAAAATACACATTAAAAAAGCAAATACAAAATTACCCTAAGAACAGTTTGTTAGATAAAAAGCAGTTAAAAGTTAAAAACAGTTAAAAAAAGTTAAAAGTTAAAAACAGTTTAAAGTCTCATGCTGGGTTAAAAGCCAGTGAATAAAAATAGGTTTTAAGAAGGTACATTGTATATTTCCCATTCATTAACAATGAGGAGAAAATTCCTGCAAATTCTGGGAAAACCAAGAATTTGGGGAAAGGGAAAACATGTTCCACGTTCGATAAGTCGGAATCGGTTAAAAAATGGGGCAACATTTTGAGCATTTTCACCGTTGTAGGACTATTAATATGAAATTCGGAAAAAATGGGAATTTAAAAAAATATAAATAATACCACAATTTTCCTACATGATATAAATGGGTTGGTGTTGGAATTTTTCAGAACGGTTGATAAATGTTGACGTAGTAACAGTTTGAATTAGAATTTCTGAATTCCTGGAATTTCGAGAAAACCGGGAATTTGTACGGAAAAAAAAGATAACTTTTATTGTCCCAACTAAAAGGAATGTTGTGAAGGCGGAATGGTCAAAAACTGTTGAAAAATGTGGACTGTGAAAACTTTCCAGGAAGAGGTGAAAATAGGGCTTCGGAAAACCGGGAATTCTGGGAATGTAACTTTATTGTTCATAATGGAGAATGTTATTGTAACATAGAGCAAAAAAATTACACCAATGAGGTATTAATGATGTGAAAATTACAATTTCACTGAAATGTTAGAAGACGTACACACACTCAGGCAATATGGATTATGTTTAGGGCTGTGAATCTTTGGGCGCCACACGATTTGATTTGAATTGATTTTCGATTCAAAACCAATCTCCATTTAAAATCAATACTTTTAATTAAAATTGAGTGCCAGTTCTATGATTAACTGTAATCTACATTAACAGAGGCGTCTAAAACTGCGTGCAAGCTCACACTAAAATGCATCACCCTTATAATTGGCCGCTTTGATGTTGTTCAATGCGAGTATCCAACATTGTAACAACATTTATGAGTCGAAAACGACAAAATTCACATTTTCAATAACCATTGATGTGTCTAAATCCTACACTTTATTACAAATGTTCTGGTGACAAACATGCCATGTCCTTGGGAGCTGCAAGTTTTGTTGAGCGGTTCATCAGACATCTGCTAAGCTCATCATGAAAGGTTTATTCCCTCGCATTGTCGTGCCAAGATCTGGCAGGCGCCATGAAACCTTCCACTCAGTCACCAAGGTTAGGTGAATGACAACACGGTGTAACCGAGACGCAAGAGGACGGATGAGAGCGAGACGCCGAGAGAGCTCAGTCACGTCCGTGTGAAGACAGACACCTTTCCTTCCTAAACTACCAATTTTGTGTACCTTTTTTTTCCCCTAAATTCCTGTCCATTTTGTATGTTGTGGCGAACACTGAAGTCACGAACAGGACTGGCTGTGTTTTATTGTCAGGGACGCCATTATTCTGCTTGTATACCAACAATATTACCGTATTGTTCGGAGTATAAATCGCTCCGGAGTATAAGTCGCACCGGCCGAAAATGCATATTAAAGAAGTGAAAAAACATATACAAGTCGCACTGGAGTATAAATCGCATTTTTTGGGGGACATTTATTTGATAAAACCCAACACCAAGAATAGACATTTGAAAGGCAATTCAAAATAAATAAAGAATAGTGAACAACAGGCTGAATAAGTGTACGTTATATGAGGCATAAATAACCAACTGAGAACGTGCCTGGTATGTTAAAGGCCTACTGAAACCCACTACTACCGACCACGCAGTCTGATAGTTTATATATCAATGATGAAATCTTAACATTGCAACACATGCCAATACGGTCGGGTTAACTTATAAAGTGCAATTTTAAATTTCCCGCGAAATATCCTGCTGAAAACATCTCGGTATGATGACGTCTGCGCGTGACGTCACGGATTGTAGCGGACATTTTGGGACAGCATTGTGGCCAGCTATTAAGCCGTCTGTTTTCATCGCAAAATTCCACAGTATTCTGGACATCTGTGTTGGTGAATCTTTTGCAATTTGTTTAATGAACAATGGAGACAGCAAAGAAGAAAGCTGTAGGTGGGAAGCGGTGTATTAGCGGCCGGCTGCAGCAACACAAACACGTAGCCGGTGTTTCATTGTTTACATTCCCGAAGGATGACAGTCAAGCTTTACCATTGGCCTGTGGAGAACTGGGACAACAGAGACTCTTACCAGGAGGACTTTGAGTTGGATACGCAGACGCGGTACCGTGAGTACGCAGCTGCGGCTTCCAAACATTTGATCGCTTGCCCGTACGTGCATGTCACATACGTAACTTTGGGGACTTTGGGGAAATATATGTGCTCTATGAATTTTGGAGAGGTGAACGGTACTTTGGGCTGTGGGATTGAGTGTGTTGTGCGGGTGTTTGAGTTGTATTGGCGGGTTATATGGACGGGAGGGGGGAGGTGTTTGTTATGTGGGATTAATTTGTGGCATATTAAATATAAGCCTGGTTGTGTTGTGGCTAATAGAGTATATATATGCCTTGTGTTTATTTACTGTTTTAGTCATTCCCAGCTGAATATGAATGATCTTTATTGTCATTGTGCATGTACAGGTATAGGTCCAATGAAATTTAGGTTGCTTCCCTAAGGTGCTTTGCATTTAAAAAAATGAAGAAACCACACAATATACAAAAACAACACAATATACACAATATGCAATATGGCCTAAGACCGCAATGTAAAAAAAACCCCAAAAAAACGAGACAGTAAAAAGTATAAAGTGACTAGTGAACTGACTAGAGAGGAGTGATGCTGGTTCCCAGTGTGCTGAGGGGGTGGGAGTCAGCATTTCCTACCTCCTATGCTGTGCAGGCATTTTATTTTGGATTAAATATGTAAATAAATATGATACATATTGTCCAGTAGGCGTGTAATCGCTGATTGCACAGTCCCGGATTGTGATTGACCGGTGGCTTCCTCATGTTGCACGTGAGGGAGTTTTTTATTTTTTTATTTTATTTTTTTTTTTTTACATTCCAGCTGCGTTTAGTGCAGTTATGGCCCGGGGGTAGAAACTGTTCTTGAGTCTATTTGGGCGGGTTCGCATGGTTCTGAAACGTCTGCCGGAAGGCAGCCGATCGAAGTGGCTGTTGCCGGGGTGGGATGGGTCCTTGAGTATGTTGGCTGCCTTCTTCAGGCAGCGGGAGTTGTACAGTTCTTCCAGGGAGGGGAGAGGGCATGCGATGATTTTTTGGGCCGACTTGACGACCCTCTGGAGAGCTTTCCTCTCTGCTGCTGTGCAGCTGCAGAACCATACGCAGATGCAGTATGTGAGGATGCTCTCCACAGAACAGCGGTAGAAGGACACCAGTAGATCCTGTCTCAGGTGAAGATTCCTGAGTACTCTCAAGAAGTAGAGCCTCTGCTGTGCCCTCTTGACGATGGCCGTGGTGTTGGTCCTCCAGGACAGGTCCTCCTCCAGGTGAACTCTCAGGAAGCGTAGGGATGAGACTCTTTCCACACAGCCCCCGTCGATGTACAGGGGCTGTATGGTAGTTTTTCTCCTCCTGCTGTCCAAGATCACTTCCTGGGTCTTTAGCTGGTTCAGCTTCAGGTTGTTCACCCTGCTCAACACTGCCAGCTGCTCCACCTCGCCCCGGTATGCCGTCTCGTCGACCCCAGAGATGCAGCCCACCACCGTTGTGTCATCGGCAAACTTTATGATGTGATTGCCGGGGTGGGTGGCTGTGAAGTCGCGGGTGTAGAGTGAGTAGAGCAGGGGGCTCAGCACGCAGCCCTGAGGTGAGCCGGTACTGAGGCTGAGGGCTGTGGAGGTGTGGGTACCCATCCTCACCCTCTGACGGCGGTCAGTCAGGAAGTCTTTAATCCAGAGACAGGTGGGATTGGATATTCCGAGGTCTGCTAGCTTGGTCACCAGTCTGTCAGGTAAAATGGTATTAAATGCAGAGCTGAAGTCTACAAAGAGCAGCCGTACATAGCTCCCCCCCCATGTGAGACATGGCGGAGTGGAGAGCCGTAGCGATGGCGTCCTCCGTAGACCTGTTGGCTCGGTAGGCAAACTGATGGGGGTCCAATGCGGGCGGTAGGGATGAGAGGATGTGGGTCCGGACCAGTTTCTCGAAACACTTCATTGTGATAGAAGTGAGTGCCACTGGCCGGTAGTCGTTCAGACAGCTGACAGTGTTTTTCTTTTTGGGGACCGGGATGATGGTGGAGGTTTTCAGGCAGGATGGGACGGTGGCCTCGGACAGGGACCGGTTGAAGATGTCGGTGAGGACACCAGCCAGCTGATCAGCGCAGTCTCTCAGCACCCGTCCGGAGACGCCGTCCGGTCCCGCAGCCTTCCTCGGGTTCACGGCTTTTAGTGTGCGTCTGACCTCGTGCTCCGTCACTGAAAGGGTGAGGCTGTTGTGGTCTGTCGAGTGAGGTGTGACTCCTGACTGAGGTGTGACTGCTTCCGATGGTGTTACCTCAAAGCGGGCGTAGAAGGAGTTCAGCTCCTCTGCCAGCCGGGGGTCTCCCCTGCCGGCCCAGGTCCCACTCGCCTCTCACAGCATCTTCCCTATCTGAATCGCTTCCACTGCCCTCTAGTCCTTCACGCTCACTTTCCTCATCCACAAATCTTTCATCCTCGCTCAAATTAATGGGGAAATCGTCGCTTTCTCGGTCCGAATCGCTCTCGCTGTTGGTGGCCATGATTGTAAACAATGTGCAGATGTGAGGCGCTCCACAACCTGTGACGTCACGCTACTTCCGGTACAGGCAAGGATTTTTTTATCAGCGACCAAAAGTTGCAAACTTTATCGTCGATGTTCTCTACTAAATCCTTTCAGCAAAAATATGGCAATATCGCGAAATGATCAAGTATGACACATAGAATGGACCTGATATCCCCGTTTGAATAAGAAAATCTAATTTCAGTAGGCCTTTAACGGAACATATGGTAAGAGTCATTCAAATAACTATAACATATAGAACATGCTTTATGTTTACCAAACAATCTGTCACTCCTAATCGCTAAATCCGATGAAATCTTATACGCCTAGTCTCTTACGTGAATGAGCTAAATAATATTATTTGATATTTTACGGTAATGTGTTAATAATTTCACACATAAGTCGCTCCTGAGTATAAGTCGCACCCCCGGCCAAACTATGAAAAAAACTGCGACTTATAGTCCGAAAAATACGGTAGTCAGTGCTGCAGTAGTTATGGGATAGTTATTTGGGATGTGAGCCGAGGATGTCGTTGTGGCTTGTGCAGCCCTTTGAGACACTCGTGGTTTAGGGCTATGTAAGTAAACTTTGATTGACTGATTGATTGATTATGTTTTCCTTGTGTCAGTTCTCCCTATGTCTAGCATTAAAAGATTACAGTTGGTACAAAATGCGGCTGCTAGACTTTTGACAAAAACAAGAAAGTTTGATCATATTACGCCTGTACTGGCTCACCTGCACTGGTTTCCTGTGCACTTAAGATGTGACTTTAAGGTTTTACTACTTACGTATAAAATACTACACGATCTAGCTCCATCCTATCTTGCCGATTGTATTGTACCATATGTCCCGGCAAGATATCTGCGTTCAAAGAACTCCGGCTTATTAGTGATTCCCAGAGCCCAAAAAAAGTCTGCGGGCTATAGAGCGTTTTCTATTCGGTCTCCAGTACTCTGGAATGCCCTCCCGGTAACAGTTAGAGATGCTACCTCAGTAGAAGCATTTAAGTCCCATCTTAAAACTCATTTGTATATGCTAGCCTTTAAATAGACCCCCCCTTTTAGACCAGTTGATCTGCCGTTTCTTTTCTGCTCTGCCCCCCTCTCCCTCGCGGAGGGGGGGGGGGGGGGGGGGGGGGGCACAGGGTCAGTGGCCACGGATGAAGCGCTGGCTGTCCCCACATCTGCGGTCCTCTCCAAGGTTTCTCATTGTCCCATTAGGTTGAGCCTTTCCTTGCCCTGATGTGGGATCTGAACCGAGGATGTTGTTGTGGCTTAAGCAGCCCTTTGAGACACTTGTGATTTAGGGCTATAGAGATAAACATTGATTGATTGATTATATTTTCATTGTGTGCATTTTCAACAAGTTCATTATAAAGGTAATAAAAACTGATGCAGATAAATATATTATGCTCACTAAAAAATAACCCCTCACCTCGCTGCAAATTGTCATTTGCTGTACTTATTTATAAAGTTGTATTAATAATGAGTAGTCCAATTGAATTCAATTGTTGTCTTTATACATAATATCCTCATAAAATACATGTTCTTCCACCAAAAGTTAAGCTATTATCAAAAAATAGTCCATAAATGTCCTGCTGAATGTTTATTTATTTTTTTGGTATGTTGTGAATTGTACATTTATCAGTAGTTAAACAGAATACAATGGCACATCGGTTTTCGTACACACCACTTTTTTTCTAACATTTTCGTAAGCCGTCTCAGTTATCGTTTGACTAAACATTGCAGGTGACAAACTAGTCAGTTTGCCCGTGGAAGCGAGTACCCAAACAAAGAATCCAATGTATTGCCGACTCAGTCACTCTACTTTTTTTCTTATTGAGTGTAACCAAAAAATAACCCACCATGGGGCCCAATAAAGTCGCGAGTGACAGCACTAAGGTGAGAAACACTAGTGAATACACGGAATGACTCAATGGTGGCCACAAAGGTGGCATCTACCGTGTTTTCCGGACTAAAAGCCGCTACTTTTCCCCAAGCTTTGAAACCTGCGGCTTATACAAAAGGTGTGACTAATCTATGGATTTTTCCTTTTCGCTAACGGCTAAATTACGGAATGGATTGAGCAAAGAAATCAAACAATGTACTAATATAATCTAGTTGAAGAAACTGTTTGAACTCAAAGTGTTTACAATGTACAAGGAAGGAGAATCCTGTTAAACATTTTGAACTTTGTTAAAATAGGAGAAAATATTAATTTCATAAAGGATGAATAAAGACATCAATGACCTTTCTGTTTTGTTTCATCTTCCGTTTTACTGCCGTGTTAAAGGCACTGTTGGTGATTGGGTATAAAAACAGCTTCCATGAAATGCTCAGTCATTCACAAACAAGGATGCGGCGAGTGTCACCACTTTGTCAACAAATGCGCTAGCAAATTTTCGAACAGTTTAAGAACAACATTTCTCAACGAACTATTGCAAGGAATTTAAGGATTTCACCATCTACCATCCGGAATATAATCAAAAGTTTAAGAGAATCTGGAGAACTCACTGCACGTAAGCGGCTAAGCTTGTGACCTTCGATCCCTCAGGCGGTACTGCATCAAAAAGCGACATCAGTGTGTAAAGGATATCACCACATGGGCTCAGGAACACTTCAGAAAACCACTGTCAGTAACTACAGTTTGTCGCTACATCGTAAGTGCAGGTTAAAACTCTACTTTGAAAAGCCAAAGCCATTTATCAACCCAGAATCGCCGCCGGCTTTGCTGTGCCCGAGCTCATCTAAGATGGACTGATACAGAATGGAAAAGTGTTCTGTGGTCTGACGAGTCCACATTTAAGATTGTTTTTAGAAACTGTGGACGTCGTGTCCTCCGTACCAAAGAGGAAAATAACCATCCGGATTGTTATAGGCGCAAAGTTGAAAAGCCAGCATCTGTGATGGTATGGGGGTGTATTAGTGCCCAAGACATGGGTAATTTACACATCTGTGAAGGCACCATTAATGCTGAAAGGTACATACAGGTTTTGGAGCAACATATGTTCCCATCCAAGCAGCGTTATCATGGACGCCCCTGCTTATTTCAGCAAGACAATGCCAAACCACGTGTTACAACAGCGTGGCTTCATAGTAAAAGAGTGCGGGTACTAGACTGGCCTGCCTGTAGTCCAGACCTGTCTCCCATTGAAAATGTGTGGCGTAATATGAAGCCTAAAATACCACAACGGAGACCCCCGGACTGTTGAACAACTTAAGCTGTACATCAAGCAAGAATGGGAAATAATTCCATCTGAAAAGCTTAAAAAATGTGTCTCCTCAGTTCCCAAACGTTTACGGAGTGTTGTTAAAAGGAAAGGCCATGTAACACTCAAAAAACACATTCGTCAAGAAGTTTTTATAGTATAGGATATATGTTAGTGATACATAGTCAATGTGAAAAAACAAACTTCATTAAAAACAATATTAAATGACATCAAAACACATCAATTGAATCTGTTTTAATCATCCCCAGAGTTTTCTAGCAGCTATGAAAATATAAAAGGATGTTGCTGAATAGACGCTGTGTCTAATATTTGAAAAGGTATCATAAGACCATATTATATATATATATATATATATATATATATATATATATATATATATATATATATATATATATATATATATATATATATATATATATATATATATATATATTCAGATGGTGTAGATAGTAGATACAAATGCTAGTATTGTTAAAACCAAGGTTCTAACAAAGTGACAGTGACTTGTGTCAAGATAAAAGCTCCACACACTCAGTTTCATGTTTACATTCAAACTGTGATATCATCCATCAAAGGACACATGGGGAGCCACACTGAATACACAAGAGCTGTACAGCCTGTCGGGTAAACCGGGAATCCCCAAAGGGGTATCGGGGCTGTCGATAGGCTACGGCCTCTCTTCGGAAGCCAGGCCGTGAGACCAGCCATCAATCAGGTCCACTTGCACTACATCATAGTAAGAGCGAGAGAGAGAGAAAGAGGGGAACAAAAGCAGGATGATGAATGTTCTCACCGTGTGGTCAACCTCGCTCTGCCTCTTACTGAGTTTTCGATATATATGTGCTTTAAAAAACGGAAAAATATGCATTTGACATACACTAAATTGCCAAAAGTATATGGCCACCTGCCTTAAAGTGCCATTCCATTTCTTACCCATAGGATTCAATATGATGTTGGTTCACCTTTTGCAGCTATTAGAGCTTCAACTCTTCTGGGAAGGCTGTCCACAAGGTTGGGGAGTGTGTATATAGGAATTTTCCACCATTCTTCCAAAAGCGCATTGGTGAGGTCACACACTGATGTTGGTCGAGAAGGCCTGGCTCTCAGTCTCCGTTGTAATTCATCCAAAAGGTGTTCTATCTGGACCAGGTCAGGACTCTGTGCAGGCTAGTCAAGTTCATCCACACCAGACTCTGTCATCCATGTCTTTTTGGACCTTGCTTTGTGCACTGGTGCACAGTCATGTCGGAAGAGGAAGGGGCCCGCTCCAAACTGTTCCCACAAGGTTGGGAGCATGCAATTGTCCAACATTTTTTGTTATCCAGGAGCATTCAAAATGTATTTCACTGGAACTGAGGGGCCAATCCCAACTCCTGAAAAACAACCCCACACCATAATTCCGCCTCCACCAAATTTCACACTCAGCACAATGCAGTCGGAAATGTAGCGTTCTCCTGGCAACCTCCAAACCCAGACTTGTTCATCAGATTTCCACATGGAAAAGCGTGATTCATCACTCCAGAGAACACGTCTCCACTGCTCTAGAGTGCAGTGGTGACGTGCTTTACACCACTGCATCCCACGCTTTGCATTGGACTTGGTGATGTATGGTTTAGACGCAGCTGCTCGGCCATGGAAACCCATGCCATGAAGCTCTCTGCGTATTGTACGTGGGCTAATTGGAAGATCACATGAAGTTTGGAGCTCTGTAGCAACTGACTGTGCAAAAAGTCTTTGCACTATGCGTTTCAGCATCCACTGACCCCTCTCTGTCAGTTTACGTGGCCTACCACTTGGTGGCTGAGTTGCTGTTGTTCCCAAACTCTTTCATGTTCTTATAATAAAGCGCGACAGTTGACTTTGGAATATTTAGGAGCGAGGTAACTGGAGTTTGAACTTGTAGCAGAGGTGGCATCCTATGACAGTTCCATGCTGGAAATCACTGAGAGCGGCCCATTCTTTCACAAATGTTTCTAGAAACAGTCTCCATGCCTAAGTGCTTGATTTTATACACATGTGACCGGGCCAAGTGATTAGGACACCTGATTCTGATCATTTGGATGGGGGGCCAAATACTTTTGGAAATATAGTGTATATAATATCTAAGCACACACAGACAGCCCTGCTCTTACAGGAAATGTGGTTTGTACTGTAATTAGTATGTTGACATACTTAATAGGACTGTCAAAATTCACACATGCAATTAATCACAAAAAAAAATGATCGCATTAATCATGTATTAAATCAGATTTATTACGTATTTTATTTTCACCGCACATGCTCTTTTACCTGAAATGTAATCAACTGATCTAGTCAATGCATCAGTGCAAAGTTGAGGGAGGAGACGGGTGGCAAATTTTGCTCCAAAAAACAAACAAACCCAGACAGGACTTTAGACAAATAAAACATCCAAAAAAATGTTTTTGACATTCTTATAAATAAATTTCATCTGCGTCCAAAAATTTAAAAAAATATGCAAAGGTGTAATACCGTTTGGTTGATCATGATGCGATGAATCAGATTTTTATTTATTTATTATTTGTTCGACAGCACTACTTAAAATAATTTACGTCTGCTACAATTAGATTAGAAAAAAGCTTTGATTCATATTCTGTTGCTTCAAATAATTGTTACATGAGTGTAACTAATACAAATTGATCAAATGCTGACTGCACAAAGTACCTGGAACTTTGACTATCCAGACATAGTTTCCGCACAGCCGCTGCAAAAGAGCGCACATGAGAGCGGTGGCGCGCGGGTGCTGTGATCCATTTGTCAGGGAACCTCCTAGAGTTTATATTTTAAATTTTTTATTAGCGCACACATGTTAAAAGTGCTATTTAAATGTTGATGAGAATTTATTAGAAAAAAAAGAACGAAGAATATGGCAAGCAGAAAATGATTGTTTATCTCAAACATTTTCCCTTAGATAAGCATTGAGGTTATGAAGTGTGTTTTATCAGATTACTCGATTAATCGAACAAACTAATCGATAGATTACTCGATTACTAAAATAATCGATAGCTGCAGCCCTGAATGACTTCACTCTGTGTGTAGTGAATCTATATTAACAGGGGTAACAAACTAATTTGCATTGGGGGCCACATCACAGTTATGGCTGCATTTAGAGGGCCGATTGTAACCATTAATTAATATGGATTTTAATCTATAATCGCTTCATGATATTATTACACAATTTCCTATGCATTATATTAGTAATGTTTTTTTTTTTTCTTTAACATTCAAATTGATGTATAACTTGCTTTGAAATCATAAGACAGTATTTTTACAAAAAACATTTTTTGTAATATTGTATACAATAATATATTTGTTGCATAATCTGATTATATTAAAGTAAAAAAAAAAAAGTGATTTAATGCAGTAGTTTGTCTGTCAAAATAGAAATAATTAATGCATGTAGTAAAATATAAATAAATACTTAATTGACACATTATGATTATTATTAATATTTTGAGTATTATTATTATTATTATGTGATTTTAGTTTGACACCGGTACTATAAGATTCAACTTTAAAAAAATATATAATTTACTGAAACAAATTAGACAGTAAGTTATTCTAATGCAGTGATTCTGTGGTGTGCGTACCACTAGTGGTACGTGTGCTCCATCTAGTGGAACGCCAAATAAATATTGGTTAAAGTACAGTGTTTTATATATATTCAAACACAGTGTTACTGTTCAAGCTGTGTGTAATGCTACAGTGGCCAAAAATAATAAATACACTTGTTAAATAAATAAAAATGACTTGCTTTTAACAAATACTTAAGCCTATTATGCTACTGTATTTTAATGTGGGTGTTTACGGTAGCACTTTAGTATTTTCTGAGGTGGGGGAAAAAGTTTGAGAACCACTGTTCTGAGTTGCAATTAGAGATGTCCGATAATGGCTTTTTTGCCGATATCCGATATTCTGAGCGGGGTGTATATTGTAGCGTCCTGGAAGAGTTAGTGCTGCAAGGGGTTCTGGGTATTTGTTCTGTTGTGTTTATATTGTGCTACGGTGCGGATGTTCTCCCGAAATGTGTTTGTCATTCTTGTTTGGTGTGGGTTCACAGTGTGGCGCATATTTGTAACAGAGTTAAAGTTGTTTATACGGTCACCCTCAGTGTGACCTGTATGGCTATTGACCAAGTATGCCTTGCATTCACTTGTGTGTGTGAAAAGCCGTAGATATTATGTGATTGGGCCGGCATGCAAAGGCAGTGCCTTTAAGGTTTATTAGCGCTCTGTACTTCTCCCTACGTCCGTGTACCACTCCATACAGCGGCATTTTAAAAAGTCATACATTTTACTTTTTGAAACAGATACCGTTAATTTCCGATATGACATTTTAAAGTATTTATCGGCCGATAATATCGGCAGTCTGATATTATCGGACATCTCTAGTTGCAATATTGTCATATAGCCTTCAATACTCATCAAACGGGTCAAGGTTGGTGTAACATGAAAAGTATCTCTGATTCTTCCTTAATGGTCCTTTTGAAGCTCCCTCATTATGCAGCAGAATGAATATATTATAGAAATGTTCTGCTGTGGTAGAAGTGAATGGGGTTGGTGGACCATTAAAAGCTTCACTCTGAAGTGGATTTTTTTTTTTTTTTTTTTTTTTTTTTTTTTTTTTTTGGGCCCAGGCCACAAAGGATGTGGTGAAGTCATAAGCTGCATGTTAATATGACCACAACTCAAAGTATTGTTGATGTACTGTCTGACTTTACGAACCACAAATGGCTGCGAGGTAGGGTTCACTGGCAAGGCCGCACAAGTCGTGGGACTTTTTTTTTTCAACGAGAAGTGCGGGAAGACCTTTTTTTGATTTACTGAGAAGCGTAATGCAGATTTTACGTGCTAAAACTTGCAGTGCAGTCCTTAGCAATAATTTGTATGCAGTTCATTAAAATAGAACTGCATATAGTACATCCCCTATTTGCAGGGGGGTTACGTTCTGAGACCACCCACCACTACCGCTAATAATTTTATGAGACCATAAAATCGTCTACTTTGCACCCTTTAATAAGGCCTGCATACAGTCGCGATCAAAAGTTTACATACACTTGTAAAGAACATAATGTCATGGCTGTCGTGAGTTTCCAATGCTTTCTACAACTCTTATTTTTTTGTGATAGAGTGATTGGAGCACATACTTGTTGATCACAAAAAACATTCATGAAGTTTGGTTCTTTTATGAATTTATTATGGGTCTACTGAAAATGTGACCAAATCTCCTGGGTCAAAAGTATACATACAGCAATGTTAATATTTGGTTACATGTCCCTTGGCAAGTTTCCTGCAATAAGGCACTTTTGGTAGCCATCTACAAGCTTCTGTTAAGCTTCTGGTTGAATTCTTGACCACTACTCTGGACAAAATTGGTGCAGTTCAGCTAAATTTGTTGGTTTTCTGACATGGACTTGTTTCTTCAGCATTGTCCACACGTTTAAGTCAGGACTTTGGGAAGGCCATTCTAAAACCTTCATTCTAGCCTGATTTAGTCATTCCTTTACCACTTTTGACGTGTGTTTGGGGTCATTGTCCTGTTGGAACACCCAACTGCTCCCAAGACCCAACCTCCGGGCTGATGATTTTAGGTTGTCCTGAAGAATTTGGAGGTAATCCTCCTTTTTCATTGTCCCATTTACTCTCTGTAAAGCACCAGTTCCATTGGCAACAAAAAAGGCCCATAGCATAATACTACCACCACCACGCTTGACGGTAGGAATGGTGTTCCAGGGATTAAAGGCCCAACCTTTTCTCCTCCAAACATATTGCTGGGTATTGTGGCCAAACAGCTCAATTTTTGAGGAGCCAGATCAATATTTTTGTAATGACATTCGTTTTTTTCACATAGAATATATATTCCTTACATACATCCTATATGATAAAAACGTCTTGAAGTATGCATTTTTTGCGTCTCGAGGGCGGTAGTGCAGCCTCTCCATGCACCCTCAGCGGTAAGAAAAAAAAAGTGTTCTCAATTACAGATGTCCGATAATGGCTTTTTTGCCGGTATCCGATATTGTCCAACTCTTAATTACCGATTCCGATATCAACCGATACCGATATATACATTATTATTATTATGCCTAATTTTGTTGTGATGCCCCGCTGGATGCATTAAACAATGTAACAAGGTTTTCCAAAATAAATCAACTCAAGTTATGGAAAAAAATGCCAACATGGCACTGCCATATTTATTATTGAAGTCACAAAGTGCATTATTTTTTTTAACATGCCTCAGAACAGCAGCTTGGAATTTGGGACATGCTCTCCCTGTGAGAGCATGAGGAGGTTGAGGTGGGCGGGGTTGGGGGGTTGTATATTGTAGCATATCGGAAGAGTTAGTGCTGCAAGGGGTTCTGGGTATTTGTTCTGTTGGGTTTATGTTGTGTTACGGTGCGGATGTTCTCCCGAAATGTGTTTGTCATTCTTGTTTGGTGTGGGTTCACAGTGTGGCGCATATTTGTAACAGTGTTAAAGTTGTTTATACGGCTACCCTTAGTGTGACCTGTATGGCTGTTGACCAAGTATGCCTTGCGTTTACTTGTGTGTGTAAAAAGCCATAGATATTATGTGATTGGGCCGCCACGCAAAGGCAGTGCCTTTAAGGCACGCCCCCAATATTGTTGTTTGGGTGGAAATCGGGAGAAATTCGGGAGAATGGTTGCCCCGGGAGATTTTCGGGAGGGGCACTGAAATTCGTGAGTCTCCTGGGAGGGTTGGCAAGTATGACTGGGAGACGCAACTGCTCTGTACTTATCCCTACGTCCGTGTACCACTCCGTACAGCGGCGTTTTAAAAAGTCATACATTTTACTTTTTGAAAGCGATACCGATAATTTCCGATATGACATTTTATAGCATTTATCGGCCGATAATATCGGCAGTCCGATATTATCGGACATCTCTAATAAAAACAATAAATCACATTGCGGATGCTAAATAATTATATTTGCATTTTCTCCTCCCTGTATCGTGCGCATATACACTACCGTTCAAAAGTTTGGGGTCACATTGAAATGTCCTTATTTTTGAAGGAAAAGCACTGTACTTTTCAATGAAGATAACTTTAAACTAGTCTTAACTTTAAAGAAATACACTCTATACATTGCTAATGTGGTAAATGACTATTCTAGCTGCAAATGTCTGGTTTTTGGTGCAATATCTACATAGGTGTACAGAGGCCCATTTCCAGCAACTATCACTCCAGTGTTCTAATGGTACAATGTGTTTGCTCATTGGCTCAGAAGGCTAATTGATGATTAGAAAACCCTTGTGCAATCATGTTCACACATCTGAAAACAGTTTAGCTCGTTACAGAAGCTACAAAACTGACCTTCCTTTGAGCAGATTGAGTTTCTGGAGCATCACATTTGTGGGGTCAATTAAACGCTCAAAATGGCCAGAAAAAGAGAACTTTCATCTGAAACTCGACAGTCTATTCTTGTTCTTAGAAAAGAAGGCTATTCCACAAAATTGTTTGGGTGACCCCAAACTTTTGAACGGTAGTGTATTTTGCATATTAATGGCGGCAGAGGCGCAAAATGGATTGCAAGCCTTGTTCTGCTCACTTTGCACACGTTTAGTAGATCAGCTTTGCGTGTGCTATCAAGTTTGCACATGTTTTAATACACACAAACCTTTAGTACATTTGTTTTAAACCACTAATGATAACATTTGTTAGCGTTTTTCTTACTCTTGTTACATTTTGTAAAGAACAAATCCGTGTATCATTGGACTTCTCTGTTTGAAGCCAGTTAAATATGCAATTATCAAACCTACGAAAGACAGTAAATGCCACATTTGATTGCTTCCATTTCGTTCCATTATTGCTGCTAACCGCTCATTAGCTGGGATGCAAAGCACTTTTCACACGCCACCTGTCTAACAAGCACTCTGCCAAATAGTTTTCTGCCAAACATGTTTTGTTTCATATTAGTCATAGTCACTCATTTACAACAACTACTGCATGTGACAGGTCGGGAAAAGCAACGGAAAAATATGTAGCGGTATGCTCAAGCTGGAGTGTTTTTTTTTTTAGGGGGGGGGGGGGATCTGTCGGTTATGTGGTCCCAGTCTGGGCGGGGCACCCCTGGCCCCGGGCCCCAGACTATCACTCAGGCTGATGTATAGGTCCACAGGGTACAAATGAAACCTGTCACAACAAGGGTAATGATGTCAGAGTCACTATAGCTCACCGCTGAAGGAGCAAGGGGAGGGAGACGAGGGGTTAGGAGGGTGAGGGGAAGGGCTTAGGAGAGAGGATGGAGGGAAGGGAGGAAGGAGGAGAGGCCATGCAGCATATGGGAGGGATCAGGAGGGATGAGGTGGAGGAGGGAGACAGAAAAGAGGACAAGGGAAGCAGGAAGTGGGAAAGAGTAAATAAGTATCTGATAGGAGGCAGAAAAAGGAGGTTGGTACTATAGTCTTATGAGTGGATCTCGCGTGAGAGGAAGAGGAAGGGGTTACTCTACATAGCAACTGACGCTGTGGTCAAAGCTCGAATTGCCACAAAACACATTTTAAGTTATTGAACACTCTACTGTCATCTGGCGGCTAAAGTGGATAGTGCGCCCCCCGATTTGTCACGTTTCATGTGTTAGGGCAGTGTTTTTCAACCACTAGTGTGCCGTGAGATACAGAGTGGTGTGCCGTGGGAGATGATCTAATTTCACCTATTTGGGTTAAAAATATTTTTTGCAAACCAGTAATTATAGTCTGTTGAGTGTCGGTGCTGTCTATAGCTCGGCAGAGTAACCGTGTAATACTCTTTCATATCAGTAGGAGGCAGCCGGTAGCTAATTGCTTTGTAGATGTCGGAAACAGCAGCAGGCAACGTGAAAGTAAAAAGGTGTCTAATGCTTAAACCAAAAATAAACAAAAGGTGAGTGCCCCTAAGAAAAGGCATTGAAGGTTAGGGAAGGCTATGCAGAACGAAACTAAAACTGAACTGGCCACAAAGTAAACAAAAACAGAATGCTGGACGACAGCAAAGACTTACTGTGGAGCAAAGACGGCTTCCACAATGTACATCCGAACATGACATGACAATCAACAATGTCCCCACAAAGAAGGATGAAAACAACTGAAATATTCTTGACTGCTAAAACAAAGTAGATGCGGGAAATATCGCTCAAAGGAAGACATGAAACTGCTACAGGAAAAAACCAAAAAATAAGAAAAAGCCACCAAAATAGGAGCGCAAGACAAGAACTAAAACACTACACACAGGAAAACAGCAAAAAAGTCCAAATAAGTCAGGGTGTGATGTGACAGGTGGTGACAATACACCTACTTTGAGACAAGAGCTATATTGATGCATGCTTGGTTGTGGTTTAAAGTCATATCCAACAATTGCGACAACGACTCTTTACTGTCAACTGAGTTTTTTAATGATTTCTGCTGGTGGTGTGCCTCCAGATTTTTTCAACTCAAAAAATGTCCCTTGGCTCAAAAAAAGGTTGAAAAACACCGTGTTAGGTAAACCAGGACGAATTATACGTCGTGGTTATACGTCCAGGACATTCCTTGAGTTTTGTCAGAGTGTTGACAAACAGCGCTCTCTTGCTGCTCACTCAGGCACACTTGGCCCCTCACCCTCCGTACTCTGACGGATTTATATTTTTTCTGCAATTGTTGATACATTATTAAAGGCCTACTGGCTATGCAATAATATCCTTTCAAATGCAATACACTTTTATTTCTTGTATATTCTAACATTGTAATTGGAATTATTTTTTTTTAAATCTCCAAGATAAATTGAACAGACAACGGCAAAATATACTTTGTACGTTGGCAAAATTTTGCACTAAAATAAAACTCACAAGCAAAAGCAATAAAATATGTTCATAAAGGGTGGGGGACCCTCAAATATACATGAACAAAACCTGGTTTTGTGTTGTGTAGTTATATTTATATGGTAATTATTATTCTGTGACTGTAAATTGTTTGCTTGTTTTCTTATTGATGCTTTTATTTATTTTTTCTGTATTGTGTAGTTATAATTATATGCTTTTACTTGTAATTGTATTGAGTTTGTGGACTCCAGGAAGACTAGTGGGTTGTTGTGACAACCAGCTAATGGGGATCCTTAAAAAAAATCAAAAATCAAATCAAAATCAGACTTTTAACAACGGCTCGATAACAAAGTGTGAATGTTCTCCCCAGAGCAAGTGGCCGAGTCATCGTTTCCTGTGGGACCTTTGAAGTGACGGACACATTGTTCTAGACAAGCAGCAAAAAGTTGAACAACGGTAGAAATCCACATGTGTACGCTTCATCACGAAACTTGGAACTTGGAGTTAGTTCAACTTGGAACCAATGTGTCCTTTTTGTCTCTCCTTGCATCATCTCTAAAAGGTCCCAATGTCTCTCTTTCAGTCTCTCTCCATCTTCATCCTCCATTGTCATTGACATCATGCTTTCCGTCGGCCCACCCCGCCCTCCCCGAAAGCGGTAACTTCCTGCATCCTCACTGCTTTCTTCTCCTTGGCAATCTCTCTCCATCTCAAGATGAAGCCGCTAATGGATTGGAAGTCTTGTGGAAGAGGCAACAGTCATTTAAAGATTAATGTCGGGCCCGGTAATCTGAAGGGCAAGTCACCACAGCACGTGTGTAAGCGAGTGTGTGTGTGCGTGTATGTGTGTGTGTGTGTGCGTGTCCAGTGGAGGACATGCATATGTCATTTCTGAAAAGATCTCATCGTCGTTATCAGCCATTAGGCAAAGTCTCACAGATAACGACAGGTGAACTAAAGAGTGCAGAAGCTACACCTCTAAAGAGCAGAGGTCAACTCAGATGGACGGTAAAAGCACGCATCACAACCTAAACCCTCAATATTCACGATAGGCTGCTATTAAATCCAAGGACTTTCATTAATTAACATCCGGAACTAGGGTTGTACGGTATACCGGTATTACTATAGTACCGCGGTACTAAAGAATCATTTTCGGTACGATACCGTCTCTGAAACATACCGGTCCCGCACCCCCCCCGCGCCCGCGTTGAAGTCACGTCGTGTCATTGCTGGTTTACGAGCAGACGAGCATGTTCGGCGGCACACAATCACAGAGTACTTACAAGCAGACACAGTGTGTAGACAGAAAAGGGAGAACGGAAGCATTTTGGCTTGAAAACTAAAGATAAAGGTGAAGTTATAACACTTAAACGCCATCAGGAAGAGGTGCTTTAAAGGCCTACTGAAATGCGATTTTGTTATTTAAACGGGGATAGCAGGTCCATTCTGTGTGTCATACTTGATCATTTCGCGATATTGCCATATTTTTGCTGAAAGGATTTAGTAGAGAACATTGACGATAAAGTTCGCAACTTTTGGTCGCTGATAAAAAAAAGCCTTGCCTGTACCGGAAGTAGCAGACGATATGCGCGTGACGTCACCGGTTGTGGAGCTCCTCACATCTGCACATTGTTTACAATCATGGCCACCAGCAGCGAAAGCGATTCGGACCGAGAAAGCGACGATTTCCCCATTAATTTGAGCGAAGATGAAAGATTTGTGGATGAGGAAAGTGAGAGTGAAGGACTAGAGGTCATGCCACACATTAATCCCGCATAACAAACACCTCCCCCCTCCCGTCCATATAACCCGCCAATACAACTCAAACACCCGCACAACACACTCAATCCCACAGCCCAAAGTACTGTTCACCTCCCCAAAGTTCATACAGCACATATATTTCCCCAAAGTCCCCAAAGTTACATACATGACATGCACATAGCGGCACGCACGTACGGGCAAGCAATCACATGTTTGGAAGCCGCAGCTGCGTACTCACGGTACCGCGTCTGCGTATCCAACTCAAAGTCCTCCTGGTAAGAGTCTCTGTTGTCCCAGTTCTCCACAGGCCAATGGTAAAGCTTGACTGTCATCTTTCGCGAATGTAAACAACGTGTTTGTTTTGCTGCAGCCGGCAGCTAATACACCGCTTCCCACCTACAGCTTTCTTCTTTGCTGTCTTCATTGAACAAATTACAAAAGATTCACCAACACAGATGTCCAGAATACTGTGGAATTTTGCGATGAAAACAGACGACTTAATAGCTGGCCACAATGCTGTCCCAAAATGTCCTCTACAATCCGTGACGTCACGCGCAGGCGTCATCATACCGAGACGTTTTCAGCAGGATATTTCGCGGGAAATTTAAAATTGCACTTTAGTAATCTAACCCGGCCGTATTGGCATGTGTTGCAATGTTAAGATTTCATCATTGATATATAAACTATCAGACTGCGTGGTCGGTAGTAGTGGGTTTCAGTAGGCCTTTAAGACATGACGGCTAATGTCAATCCACTGTCGGCAGTGTTTTAGCTACTTCTAAATCACTAATCCTGGTCTCCATGGCGACAAATAAAGTATGTTTCTTACAAGTATCATCCCTGCAGGACGAGGAATAGCTAAACATGCTTCACTACACACCGTAGTTCACCGGCATCAAAATGTAAACAAACGCCATTGGTGGATCTACACCTAACATCCACTGTAATGATATCAAGTACAGGCACGTATCTAGTCGAGTAAATCAATATTTTTTGTCATCACAACATCTTCCTTTTAAAAAAAATGTATATTATGTTCATAAACACATGAGGACTTTGAATATGACCAATGGTATCGTATTGATACCCAAATTTGTGGTATCATCCAAAACTAATGTAAAGTATCAAACAACAGACGAATAAGTTATTATTACATTTTAACAGAAGTGTAGATAGAACATGTTAAAAAGAGAAAGTAAGCAGAACAGTTTCAACAAGTAGATTAATAATAAATGTTCGACCACTTGTCCTTAATAATGTTGACAAAATAATAGAATGATAAATGACACAATATGTTACTGCATATGTCAGCAGACTAATTAAGAGCCTTTCTTTGCTTACTTACTACTAAAAGTTGTCTAGTATGTTCATTATTTTATTTAAGGACAAACTTGCAATAAGAAACATATGTTTAATGCACCTTAAAAATCTTTTGTTAAAATAAAGCCAATAATGCCATTTTTTGTGGTCCCCTTTATTTAGAAAAGTACCGAAAAGTACCGAAATAACTTAAGTACCGGTACCAAAATATTGGTATCGTTACAACACTATCCGGAACATATGCACAGGTAGGAATACGCTATTCTGTGCCTTTGAAATATGCCTTTTCTTTGCAACAAATGTCCCCCTTAGATTCCCGGAATCAGCTACTGCATGTGTAAAAAATGCAAGGTCGGCAAGGTTTGTTGTCATAATGCATTCCATTGTAGATGTCATTGTAAGCACGGCTATATTGCGGTGGCTTTACACGGTGCGCTGCAGCAAACATGGTGTAAAGGACTACGAATGAACAATTATCAGTCATGTAGATTATCCCATTCATGATAAACACCACAACTCAATGTCAAACTTTCCTCTAAAATACACTATATTGCCAAACGTTATTGGTCACCCATCCAAATGATCAGAGGAAGGTGTCCTAATCACTTGGCCAGGTGTATAAAATCAAGCACTTAGACATGGAGACTGTTTCTGCAAACATTTGTGAAAGAATGGGCCGCTCTCAGGAGCTCAGTGATTTCCAGCGTGGAACTGTCATAGGATGCCACCTGTGCAACAAATCCAGTCGTGAAATTTCCTCGCTCTTAAAATAGTCCAAAGTCAACTGTTGGCTTTATTATAAGAACATGGAAGAGTTTGGGAACAACAGCAACTCAGCCAAGAAGTGGTAGGCCACGTAAACTGACAGAGAGGGGTCAGCAGACGCTGAAGCGCATAGTGCAAAGACTTTCTGCACAGTCAGTTGCTACAGAGCTCCAAACTTCATGTGACCTTCCAATTAGCCCACGTACAGTACGCAGAGAGCTTCATGGAATGGGTTTCCATGGCCGAGCAGCTGCATCTAAGCCATACATCAAGTCCAATGCAAGACGTCGGATGCGGTGGTGTAAAGCACGTCACCACTGGACTCTAGAGCAGTGGAGACACCTTCTCTGGAGTGGTGAATCATGCTTTTCCATCTGGCAATCTGATGTGCGAGTCTGGGTTTGGAGGTTGCCAGGAGAACAGTACATTTCGGACTGCATTGTGCCGAATGTGAAATTTGGTGGAGGAGGAATTATGGTGTGGGGTTGATTTTCAGAATTTGGGCTTGGCCCCTTAGTTCCAGTGAAAATAACTTTGAATGCCCCAGGATACCAAAATATTTTCCATGCTCCCAACCTTGTGGGAACAGTTTGGAGAGGGCCCCTTCCTCTTCCAACACGACTGTGCACCATTGCAAAAAGCAAGGTCCATAAAGACATGGATGAAGGAGTCTGGTGTGGATGAACTTGACTGGCCTGCACAGAGTCCTGACCTGAACCCAATAGAACATCCTTGGGATGAACTAGAACGGAGACTGAGAGCCAGGCCTTCTTGACCAACATCAGTGTGTGACCTATTTTGGAAGAATGGTCGACGATTCCTATAAACACACTCCGCAACCTTGTGGACAGCCTTCCCAGAAGAGTTGAAGCTGTAATAGCTGCAATAGATGGACCGACATCATATTGAACCCTATGGTTTAGGAATGGGATGGCGCTTCAAGTTCATATGTGAGTCAAGGCAGGTGGCCAAATACTTTTACCACCACTTTTAGTGTATGCACATCACTCAAATGACCTGCCAAGTCATCACAGGGTTAATCATTAAACACTTCTGGTTGAAAAATTAAAAATTAATTAATTTTAATGTAATTAATTAATTAAAAAAATTAAACAAAATACTTGTATGAAAAACATGTTTTTTTTTGTAACATAGTAAAACGTGAGCACCCGTGAATAGCGATTAATATAACAAGTAATTGAGACGCCCATGAGAATGTCTATTTCTTTACACTAACAAAGCCTGGATTACGCTGCTGCATCAAGGCATCGATAAACGAAAAGTAACAATTATAAAAATTTTGTAACAAAAACCTGTCAATTTGCAGGGATTGTATTGCGACTATGGATTTAACAATTACCGGTATTGTCTTGTGATAAATGGCTGAAACACCCAATGACGTCGGGGAACACAACTGAAGATGTGTCGTACTGGTGGCACCACGTGATTATTGCCAAATTCCACCCCACCCAAGAGGACATCTCCAACCCCATTCAATTGTTGTGCTGAATTTTTAGGGATCTTTAACAACTAGTCCTATGAAAGTTCAAGTTAAAGTCACACACACACTAGGTGTGGCGAAATTATTCTCTGCATTTGACCCAACACCCTTGATCACCCCCTGGGAGGTGAGGGGAGCAGTGAGCAGCAGCGGTGGCCGCACCCGGGAATCATTTTTGGTTATTTAACCCACAATTCCAACCCTTGATGCTGAGTGCCAAGCAGGGAGGTAATGGGTCCCATTTTTATAGTCTTTGGTATGACTCGACCAGGGTTTAAACTCACGACCTACCGATCTCAGGGCGGACACTCTAACCACTAGGAGAATCCTGATAAAGAATTTCCAACGGTTACCATTTCACTTTTGAATTATCGTAAAACTATGATTGATTACCCGACTTTGACTATGATACGGCTCATTTCCTGGAGAAACAAAGCGCTAGCTATCTTAAATGCTAACAAAAATACAGGACACATTAACGCAGGGGTGGGCAATTAATTTTTACCGGGGGCCGCATGAGCAACCCGAGCACTGCTTGAGGGCCACATCCACAATTTTTCAATTACATTTTGCTCAATATTATTTTTGATTTATACCGTAAGATAAATAATAATAATAATTAATAATAATAGTAATACTTCAACATAGTGTGTGTAACAGCATTCCATGACTAATATAAATAAATTAACATTAATAATAAATGACAGTAAAATAAGCACACATATGACTGAGGAGTCATAGTGTAACTTTGTGTGGTGTTTGAGTTGTCCGACTTTTTGTGTGGCCATAAACGCACCAGTGGCTTAGTGGTATGCATGTTGGTGACAGATGACAAGTTGCTTTTGGCCTGGTTTGTACGGCAGAAAATGACTAGTTTTTCCAGATAGAAGTGTTTTATTCATGTTTTTGGTGTGGTTATGTCCGAATATAAACAGTTTTGCTCAATAAAGTGATCGATATAATTCCTGTCCTCGAAGCATCTCGATAGACGTTACAATAATTGAACGGTGTTCAATTGAACGGTGTTGACGAACACCGTTAGGGCCGCTTGTTGTCACTGTCACTCAAAGTTGCATTGCAAAATTACATAGAATAAATATGTTTATTTTGTTTAGAATTCAGATGGGATTTGATTTGGTGCGCGGCATATATTTGCTGCGCGCAGCGGACGCTTGAGCAGTGCGCAATTGCGCAGGCGCGCACCTTAGAGGGAACGTTGCTTGGCAGTCCATGTCTTGTTGGAAACACGCCATTCCTCATCAACTTTTCTCTTTTTAGTGTCTCGGGTGTAAAGCGTGCATCACTTGTCGCTGCATGTGCACCTTCACTCGCAGGTTACACACGCCCATAAATAATACTTTTCAAAATAAAAGCAGCACAGTTGTATTGCGCGCAAGACATAGATGTTTTTTCAACTTTATTTTGTAATTTGCGATTGCAGCTGTTCACATTCACTCACAATCACGCACACGCATACATCCACACGGAAGTAATACAAATAACGATTTTCAAAACAAAAGCAGCACCGTTGTATTGCACACTCGACATAGATACTTTTTTAAATTTATTTTGTAATTTATAATTGGCCTCACGCGGGCCGGACAGGGACGCACAAAGGGCCGGATGTGGCCCGCTGGCCGCAGAATGCCCAGGTCTGCATTAACGTCTTTCCCTACGACACACATCATATACCAAATCTAAACATATACAAACACGTTGCTGTCTGAACAACTAAGCTTTTCAATTGTACACATCAAACTTACAGTCTTTGAGTGGTAGATCATACACAAACAGGAAATGAGCCTGTGCCACGTCACATATTCAGAACACAAACCCAACTGTGATAATCATGACATTTTCATATTGTTACATCCCTAATTGCGACTTCGTTCATTAATTAATTTGTATCGCTTAACCTGTTCAGGGTGACAGGTGAGCTGGAGCTTACCCCGGCTGACTTTGAGCAAGATGCGGAGTACACCCTGAACTTGGTATTCTGATAATTAACTCGCATAGCACGGTTTAGTCATAGTAATAGTCGAAAGGACCATACCGACAGGTACCCCGCCTGAACATCACTGTCTGGCTTTGACCAATAAATCAGGTTTAGGGGTTGCTGCAGTTGGTCAGGTCTAGGGTCAGCAACATCATGTGCTCAGAGAATAAACTAAATGACCAGGGGTCTCATCTTTAAAACCTTGGAGGGAAATTTTAATGAAAGTCTCCGTAAAAAAAATTAATGAACTTCCATAAATTTTAACGAATGGTTGTGATTTTAAAGATCACAAACTGTGTGGAATTCATCAGACACAACTTTTCGGGCCTGTTTTGTGAAAACATTTGAGATGAGACCACAGGTTATGCATCCATTCCCCTTGATTTCAGTGGCATATTCCAAGATGTCATTGTCAGAATTAATGTTGCTCAAATTGTGGTAGGTGATGGTTCATGAAACACCATTTCCCCACATGTATAGGTAACTACAGAGGCAACTCAAGACCTAAAACCCCATTGGGAATCTTTAGGCTGGTGAAAAATGGTGGTCACCAGGATCTTAGAAAAGCTCTGGACAGAAAGAAAAATGTAATGACATGGCAGAAGCTTGTAAAAAACGATGCCACAGCTGATTTGTGCCAACAAAATATATTTTCGTGAGTGTACGTTAGATAAATACAGTATACCACTGCAGAGGATGCTGTCTCTCAGGACTATATTGACCTTATATACCAGGCCTGGGCAATTATTTTGACTCAGGGGACCAAATTTAGAGAAAAAAATGTGTCTGGGGGCCGGTATATCCCATTTTTAGGAACACTAATACAAAACCTCACAATAATATCTGATTGAATGCTAAAAATGTTATGACCGACCGCCTGAATGAGACACCCAGAATGTACATGAAAATAAATAATGTGGGATTTACATTATTAACTATGAACGATAAAATACTGAATATTGACAACATATGAACGTCACACCCCCTCTCGATCGACATATTTTACAATTAGGCGAAACGCAACAAAAATGCAACAGACACGGCAAAATATGAACACGTAGGGTAAAAAAAAACCCATCTACAATCTGATACATCTGATATATCCAAGCTTTAGAACTTTCTGGTAAAAATCTCTTTCTGTGTCTGTCCCTGACACCCGCATTTCAGGCTGGCTGCTCGGGAAACACTCTGTGGAAACGCACCCCACCCACACTGCTTGGTGCCTCGTCTGAGCTGCTGTGACTTAGATTACAATAGTAGCTACTAAATAATGCAAAAGCGCAAATTCCAACCATTGAAATACTTTGTATAGTTTAGGACTTACGGTAATTTGAAAACATCACTGCACATCGTAATGGCAGCTACAGCCTCGATTATTCGAGGCAAATCATTCCCAAAATTATTTGGGAATGTCCGGTGGGGCAGATTGAAAAGCTTAACGGGCCTTAATTGTACATCATTGCTATCAATTGCCTTTGATATATACTAAGGTATGATAAACACAAAAAAAATAGAAGTACACTAGTGGTTGAGGTCCCACTGTGTATGTGGTCTGCAGGGGGTGGAGTGATACATCTTACTGTCCTGTCTTTCTAAGAACTAACACAGATTCAGTTGACACCCAATATTCCAACACCTAGTCATGAAAGTCCAAATATATGGAAGTGTTGGCATACAAAATTAATTATGCATAAGTGGAGGAGAAAAGATAGAAATATAGTTAATGTGACAGTTCAGGTCTATCATGACAAATCCTAAACACGCCACAAAACAAAACATATTTGGCTCGATGCAATATTCAGCTGCAATCATAGCAGTTTGGAGCGAAGTCAGTAAGGGTGAACATTGTGATGGAGTTTCCTTAAAGGCCAACTGAAACCCACTACTACCGACCACACAGTCTGATAGTTATATATCAATGATGAAATCTTAACATTGCAACACATGCCAATACGGCCGGGTTAACTTATAAAGTGCAATTTTAAATTTCCAGCTAAACTTCCGGTTGAAAATGTCTATGTATAATGACGTATGCCCGTGACGTCAATAGTTAAACGGAAGTATTCGGACACCATTGAATCCAATACAAAAAAGCTCTGTTTTCATCTCAAAATTCCACAGTATTCTGGACATCTGTGTTGGTGAATCTTTTGCAATTTGTTTAATGAACAATGAAGACTGCAAAGAAGAAAGTTGTAGGTGCGATCGGTGTATTAGCGGCTGGCTGCAGCAACACAACCAGGAGGACTTTGACTTGGATAGCAGACGCGCTATCCGACGCTAGCCGACGCTAGCCGCCGACCGCACGGATGATCGGGTGAAGTCCTTCGTCCTTCCGTCGATCGCTGGAACGCAGGTGAGCACGGGTGTTGATGAGCAGATGAGGGCTGGCTGGCGTAGGTGGAGCGCTAATGTTTTTAGCATAGCTCTGTGAGGTCCCGTTGCTAAGTTAGCTTCAATGGCGTCGTTAGCAACAGCATTGTTAAGCTTCGCCAAGCTGGAAAGCATTAACCGTATATTTACAGGTCCATGGTTTAATAGTATTGTTGATTTTCTGTCTATCCTTCCAGTCAGGGGTTTATTTCTTTTGTTTCTATCTGCATTTAAGCACGATTCTATCACGTTAGCTCCGTAGCTAAAGTGCTTCGCCGATGTATTGTCGTGGAGATAAAAGTCACTGTGAATGTCCATTTCGCGTTCTCGACTCTCATTTTCAAGAGGATATAGTATCCGAGGTGGTTTAAAATACAAATCCGTGATCCACAATAGAAAAAGGAGAGAGTGTGGAATCCAATGAGCCACCTTGTACCTAAGTTACGGTCAGAGTGAAAAAAGATGCGTCCTGCACTGCACTCTAGTCCTTCACTCTCACATTCCTCATCCACAAATCTTTCATCCTGGCTCAAATTAATGGGGTAATCGTCGCTTTCTCGGTCCGAATCGCTCTCGCTGCTGGTGTAAACAATGGGAAAATGTGAGGAGCCTTTCAACTTGCGACGTCACGCTACTTCCGGTACAGGCAAGGCTTTTTTATCAGCGACCAAAAGTTGCGAACTTTATCGTTGATGTTCTCTACTAAATCCTTTCAGCAAAAATATGGCAAAATCGCGAAATGATCAAGTATGACACATAGAATGGATCTGCTATCCTCGTTTGAATAAAAAAACAATCATTTCAGTAGGCCTTTAAGTGTCAACTTATTTTTCTTCTTTGTTGCAGCCAAAACAGTTTTTAGCACAGCACTGCACCTCTGGCTGCTCACTCACTCACTTCATTTCTCTCCTAATGACACAAGCTGAGACAACGAAGCTCAGACTCTGCTGTGACGACACAACAGCTTGATGAATAAATGATTCAGACCATCAACTTGCCATCTATTTTTGGAAGACCTGTATCAAAGTTAAAGCAGCACTTATGCGATTGACCACAGCGTGACAATCATCAGGAACAAAAGGCAGCACTTAGACTGAAAGAGCATGAAGACACGATTCATAAAGCAATATACAGTTTGCTTTTTGTTTGAAGTCGGTTCCAAAAGGTCAGACGAAAAATTGAAGCAATTTCTACAATCAGAAATAATATAAATCCCATTCAGACACTTATTCATGAATATTTTTAACACATTATCTCTATCCGTGGGCCTCACCTGGAGCCACAACACATCTGTTCAGGAAGGCACATCGTAGTCTCAACTTTCTCAACCTGCTGGACCAAGGAGCTCCATCCTTAGGATTTTCTACAGATGTGTGGTGGTGAAGACCCCCAGCACCAGGATAACGGCTGCACGGCTGAAGAGAGTAAGGCACTGCAATGGATGGACATGAAACCCGAGCCTTTCCACCACCAAAGGCATCTCCAACGAATGCAGAAAGAAGGCTCTCTGCATCACCAAGGATTCCATCTACCCTGCACACCCTCTCTTTGACCCCTTTCCCTTAGGCAGGAGGCTACAGAGCATCTGAAGTAGGACCACCAGACTAAGGAACATCTTATTTCCGGAAACTGTTAGACTGCTAAACTCCAATGTTGCTCTGTAGCAATCGGTTCCTATGATTCGGCTCTGTTGGAGTTTTTGGACCAGATTACCAACAAAAACTACCGTAAAGTATTCACTCATTTAAGTGAATGCAGTTTGCGCTCCAACTGTGCTCCTATGACACCAATACAAACAGCAGTCACAGGCTCTGCTAGATTTTTAACATTTCTGTCCATAGTTATTTACACTTTAAGAAGAGCATTGCACTAGAGGTCAAAATAGAGTGATAGAAAAGTCATGTTAGACAAGGCAGGGGGCCGGGAAGAAAGGACACCAAAAAAAAAGAAGAAGCACTCACAGCAATGAAAGATGTATGGTAGATGACTATCAATCTTAAGCAGCAACTGGCATTTGACCCAGTAAAAGTATAGTGGCTCCGATGCCAGGCTGTGTACTTAGGAGTTATTTTGGGAAGATGACATATTCGTAAAACTTGGACCACAGAGAAATGAGTCAAAGTTATTGAACTTAAGCATTGTGTGGCACACACCACATCTTTTTAATGTTGTGACGTCTTACACATTTAGGGATGGATTGTCATTCCGAAGACTTCATAAGGACTATTGCCCCATCCCTAGAAGGTATGTCAAACATTTCTAACCTGTTGTGGAAAAAGGTGCAGTGAATAATTCTGGAAGTCTAGACTTCTGTAGGCTGCTGCCTCCGCGAGCCGATCTCGGATAAGTGAAAGAAAGATGGATGGATGTCAAGTCCTACACCCCGGTCTCCCGGCCACTACACCGCGATGTAAACGGGTGAATGTACTTAAGATTCATTGCTTTGTGTGGTAATAGACGAGTGAAACATAAATATTTGTTTACAAAACTATGCACAGATTTGTACGAAGCCCCTAGAGGGGCATGGAGGGGAAAAAATGTTTTGCGTGATCTCGCAATACTTTCTGCGAGATCTCGCAATACTTTCTGCGAGATCACGCTATACTTTCTGCGAGATCTCGCAATTATTTCTGCCAGATATCGCAATACTTTTTGCGAGATCTCGCAATAGATTTTTTTCCTATGTCAGTGAACCGGAAGTAAAACAGACACAGCGATGGTGCACCAGAAGTGAAACAGACAAAGCGATGTAGGAGCCTACCCATCATCCGTGGCAGAAGTTGATTGATTTCTATTTTAGTATTGGCCTAACATACAAAGACATCAAATCATACTATGGTCCCACAACAGAGCACAGACGATGTGTCCGTTTCACTTCCGGTTCACCATTGCTGTATCTGTTTGACTTCCGGTTCACTACCATAGGAAAAAACCTTTTGCGAGATCTCGCAAAAAGTATTGCGAGATCTCGCAAAAAGTATTGCGAGATCTCGCAAAACATCCATGTCCCTTTAGGGCAGGGGTGTCCAAACTTTTTCCACTGAGGGCCGCACATTGAAAAATAAAATCTAGCAGGGGCCATTTTGATATTTTTTATTTTAAAAACCAATACAATATATGTATAAAAAATATACATTAAGGCTTCCACTCAGGCTTGATCCCGGGGACCCCAAAGGGTTTTGGTCCAAAAAATATAAAAAATGTGTCATTATTCAGTGTTATTATTTGTGTTATTATTCAAGTTTTTAAATCTCTAGATCAACATTAGGTCTATCTGTCAATATAACATTTTTTAAAGATTTAAATTGTATGCTCTTTTTGTCAAAGAAACCCCTTTTTTTAATGAAAAAAACACAAAATATGCAATATTTTCACCCAATAACATTTTTAAGTGGGATATTTGAGATTATATAATAATTGGAGCCTTAAAAAGGTCAATAACTCATAACACCATTGATTTTAATTCATTATTATTTTTTGAGCAATGACACTTAAAAACTAATCACACTAAAATGATTGGGGATCCAAAAGGGTCCTACTCATTAAAGTGTTAAAAAATACATTATAATTATTTTTTTTTACTGTTTACTTTTAACACAATAATCTCGAGATCAACTTCAGATCTGTCAATTATAAGTTTTATTGTTGTTTATGTTTTTTGTTTGTTCGTTTTAGGCCCATCTTTAAAAAAAAACAGCTCGTTTTTTTACATGGCAAACACAAAATATGCAACATTTTCCCCCAAAAATATCTCAAAATATTTAATGTGACGTAATTGGAGCCTTGAATAGGTCAATAATTCATAATGACATTGATTTTGATTCATTATTATTTTTTAAAGAAATAAACAGCCTACATGGCAGCTTTGTGTGATTAGAGTAAACATTGCTACATTTCCTTGTTACATTTCACCTGTTTGCTCTTTAAATACCACTTTTAATGTTTTTTATTTTTCTCAATCGTATTTTTAAAATGTGCCGTGGGGCCGTTAAAAAATGACCTGCGGGCCGCAAATGGCCCCCAGGCCGCACTTTGGACACCCCTGCTTTAGGGGCTCCGTAGATTTGTGTAGAAATAAAGCATTTTTTTCCTTAGATCGGTTAAAATCCTGGTATTTTTAAGGTTAATTTTGCAAAGAAAAGTGCTAACAAATTCGTAAAATCCCAAACGGATGCAATGTTATTGGAGAAAAACAAGGCTCAAAATATCAACAACCAACTTTATGAAAAAAGCTGCCGCAAAACCAGGCTTCAGGCAATCACAAAATCACAAAAAAGCCTGCAAAATCCTGGAGGGACTGCATCGGGAGAGGACAAACAAGTCAACATGAGCTGCGCGGAAACAATGCAAACAATCAGCGGGGAAGAAGGATGACGATAAAAAGATGTTGAGCTCGAGGAGAGAGAGAGCGGGTGAAAGATGTGAGGAAGTACTCGATCTGAAACAAGAAAGACAAGGCAATGATGGACAAAGGGCATTGAGGAAAAATTAACCTAATTGACATGAAACAGGGCTGGGCAGACAGCCAGGCAGATTCTTTTTTTTCCCCTCTCTCTCTCCGTGTCACTTAAAGCAGAACTCAAGCGGAGGAGACAGCCCGAGTAGAGAATGTGGTGGAGCTCGGGTGGCAGAAAGGTTGACATTTCCGCTCACCTTGTCCGTCTGCCGTCCGTCTTATTGAGTGCCTGGCTATGCTGCCTGCACCTGGCTCCTTGTCTTTGCAGACACTGAACATACATGTACAGCAGAAAGCAATGACTGCTGTAGGCTGAATGACGCTTCAGAAGGTGTGTTGGTATTTCAGTGTGTGCGCATGAATCACAGTGATGAACAGGACAGCTTTGGAAAAAACAAATGTCAGACTTATACGGGGGTTTGACAGAGTGATGACTGATTTATGGTGCGTGCGGTGGTGGAGGGGAGACTTTTCCTTTTATGCTTCATCCCGGCCAAATGGACCGCGGTGGGTCAGAGTTGTCTATGCATGTTCTGCTTCTGTGCCTTTGAAGTTTCGTAGAAAAGAACGATGCGGTAGAGAAGCCCGGATGAGGTTGGATTGATTGATTGAGACTTTTATTAGTAGATTGCACAGTACAGTACATATTCCGTACAATTGACCACTAAATGGTAACACCCGAATAAGTTTTTCAACTTGTTTAAAGGCCTACTGAAAGCCACTACTACCGACCACGCAGTCTGATAGTTTATGTATCAATGATGAAATCTTAACATTGCAACACATGCCAATACGGCCGGGTTAACTTATAAAGTGCAATTTTAAATTTCCCGCTAAACTTCCGGTCGAAAACGTCTATGTATGATGACGGATGCGCGTGACGTCAATCGTTGAAACGGAAGTATTCGGCCACATTGAATCCAATACAAAAAGTTCTGTTCTCATCTCAAAATTCCACAGTATTCTGGACATCTGTGTTGGTGAATATTTTGCAATTTGTTTAATGAACAATGAAGACTGCAAAGAAGAAAGTTGTAGGTGGGATTGGTGTATTAGCGGCGGACTACAGCAACACAACCAGGAGGACTTTGAGATGGATAGCAGACGCGCTAGCCGCCGACCTCACCTTGACTTCCTACGTCTCCGGGCCGCCGACCGCATCTATGATCGGGTGAAGTCTTTTGTCGCTCCGTCGATCGCTGGAACGCAGGTGAGCACGGGTGTTGATGAGCAGATGAGGGCTGGCTGGCGTAGGTGGATAGCTAATGTTTTTGGCATAGCTCTGTGAGGACTCGTTGCTAAGTTAGCTTCAATGGCTTCGTTAGCAACAGCATTGTTAAGCTTCGCCATCCTGTAAAGCATTAACTGTGTATTTACATGTCCATGGTTTAATAGTATTGTTGATTTTTTGACTATCCTTCCAGTCAGGGGTTTATTTATTTTGTTTCTATCTGCATTTAAGCCCGATGCTATCACGTTAGCTCCGTAGCTAAAGAGCTTCACCGATGTATTGTCGTGGAGATAAAAGTCACTGTGAATGTCCATTTCGCGTTCTCGACTCCCATTTTCAAGAGGATATAGTATCCTAGGTGGTTTAAAATACAAATCAGTGATCCACAATAGAAAAAGGAGAGAGTGTGGAATCCAATGAACCCTTGTACCTAAGTTATGGTCAGAGCGAAAAAAGATACGTCCTGCACTGCACTCTAGTCCTTCACTCTCACGTTCCTCATCCACAAATCTTTCATCCTCGCTCAAATTAATGGGGTAATCGACGCTTTCTCGGTCCAAATCTCTCTCGCTGCATTGAAAACAATGGGGAAATGTGAGCAGCCCTTCCTCCTGTGCAACACGCTACTTCCGGTACAGGCAAGGCTTTTTTTTTATCAGAGACCAAAAGTTGCGAACTTTATCGTCGTTCTCTACTAAATCCTTTCAGGAAAAATATGGCAATATCGCGAAATGATCAAGTATGACACATAGAATGGATCTGCTATCCCCGTTTAAATAAAAACAATTAATTTCAGTAGGCCTTTAAGTCGGGGGCCACGTTAATCAATTCATGGTAAAATGAAGCTACGCTATATGTAGTTACAGAAATTGCATTGTAAGAACAACGGTGCTACGTTAGATTTTATGGTAAAAAACAGACAAACTGGCAGCTCAGTCGCCGAAATTTTACTGTAAAAATAAAAGTGGTACCGTTTTTCCATTTGCAGTAATGTACTGTAAAGACAATGACCGTACATTTTACAATGAAAAACTGGCAGCTCAGTCACCAGAATTTTACTGTAAAATAACAGTGGTATTAGTTTTTATTTACAGTAAGGCTATAAAAATATTGACCGTAGTTTACGGTAAAACAAACCGGCAGCTTTGTCACCAGAATCTTACTGTAAAATAACAGTGGTATTGTTTTTCTGTGTACAGTAATGCACTGTAAAATTAACGACTGTAGATCTAGCGGTAAAACAAACTGGCAGCTCAGTCGCCAACATTTTACTGTAAAAATAAAAGTGGTACCGTTTTTCCATTTGCAGTAATGTACTGTAAGAACAATGATCGTAGATTTACAATAGAAAAATGGCAGCTCAGTCACCAGAATTTCACTGTAAAATAACAGTGGTATTATTTTTTATTTATAGTAAGGCTATAAAAATAACGACCGCTGTTTACGGTAAAACAAACTGGCAGCTTTGTCACCAGAATCTTACTGTAAAATAACAGTGGTATCGTTTTTCTGTGTACAGTAACGCACTGTAAAATTAACGACTGTAGCGGTAAAACAAATGAGCAGCTTTGTCCCCAGATTCGTATCATAAAAATACGAGTGGTACCAGTTTTCCATTTGCAGAAATGCAATGTGAAAACAAGGACCGTAGATTTCGCGGTAAAGTTAAAAAAATATGGCAGCTCAATCGCCAGAAATTTACTATAAGTATAACGCTGTTTTTCCATTTACAGCATCAAGAAAATATCCCGAATAGTTTTGATGAATTAGATTAATAAATCTCTCATAGGCTCAACAAGCCCGGATGAGGTCAAATGAAGCTACGCTATATGTAGTTACAGAAATTGCATTGTAAGAACGACGACGCTATGTAAAATTTCATGGTAAAAAACAGACAAACTGGCAGGTCAGTCAGCACATTTTTTGCGTTGAAAAAATCCGGAGTTACACCACCAGCAGAAATCATTAAAAAACGAAACTCAGTTGACAGTAAAAAGTTGTTGTCGCAATTTTTGGATATGACTTTAAACCATAACCAACCATGCATCACTATAGCTCTTGTCTCAAAGTAGGTGTACTGTCACCACCTGTCACATCACACCCTGACTTATTTTGAGTTGTTTGCTGTGTGTAGTGTTTTAGTTCTTCTATTTTGGTGGCTTTTTCTATTTTTTTGGCATTTTCCTGTAGCAGTTTCATGTCTTCCTTTGAGCGATATTTCCCACATCTACTTTGTTTTAGCAGTCAAGAATATTTCAGTTGTTTTTATCCTTCTTTGTGGGGACATTGTTGATTGTCATGTCATGTTCGGATGTACATTGTGGACGCCGTCTTTGCTCCACAGTAAGTTTTTGCTGTCGTCCAGCATTCTGTTTTTGTTTATTTTGTAGCCAGCACAGTTTTAGTTTCGTTTTGCATAGCCTTCCCTAAACTTCAATGCCTTTTCTTAGGGGCACTCACCTTTTGTTTATTTTTGGTTTAAGCATTAGACACCTTTTTACCTGCACCCTGCATCCCGCTGTTTCCGACAGCTACAAAGCAAATAGCTACCGGCTGCCACCTACTGATATGGAAGAGTATTACATGGTTACTCTGCCGAGCTCTAGACAGCACCGACACTCAACAACAACACATAATTTGCAGACTATAATTACTGGTTTGCAAATTTTTTTTTAACCCAAATAGGTGAAATTAGATAATCGGCACACCAGACTCTGTCTCACGGCACACAGTGGTTGAAAAACACTAGTGTATAGATATAAAACTGAGGAAGGAAAACAATTCAATAGAAGGATCGTCAATCCTCAACAAAACTTCTGGAGCTTCTGTTGCTTCATACTGTTAACTAGTTGGCTGCACACTGGAATTGAGTAGCGATGGCAGAATAATGAATGAGTTGACAGTGCAGTCTGAAAGTCGATGTGTTTACTTTGTAATTAAGTAAACGCAGTCTCAAAGAAATACAACCCGTGGAGGCAGTTCCTGACAAAACATCCACATTTTGATGTCCGACCCCCGAGCCCTTGGGCTCTTGAAACTGTGGCCCGCTTCATTTTGTAGTTGAATAGCCCCGCTTTATGCCCTCACCATATTTCCCATGTAAAAAACAGTATTTTCTGAAAAACCTAAGGCTCGAATAGAGAGTAAGGAAAAGCCCTCGTAAGATGACTAAGCGTGAGAAAGGCAGAGAAGAGGCTGATGGAGAATAAGAAGCGGATACGTTCACCTCTCATTAGCTGGCCTGCCACACACCAGACCGCACGCAATTCACCGTCCAACAACATGAATTAAACAAAGAGCCGGCTACCTCAGAGGAAAGCGGCCCCGGCTAGCACTTAGCCATGCATCATAAACAACCAGCTCGCATTTGTCACTGACTCTTCAACCAGCCAAAGTGACAGCACAAATAAATTAAATAGCCTCCTTTCTTCAGCATTCGCTTCTTGCCGCTGCCGCTTGCTAAAATTGCAAGCCAGGTGTATACCGTACTTTCCGGACCATAGGGCGCAGCGGATTATAAGGCGCACAGTTGCTTTTGCATAATATCGTGAAACAAAACGCCAGACAATATGTCTTACCTTATACTCGTATGTTGAAGCACATCAAACGGTGCAGCCTACATTTATCTCTTATGTTTGACTGCCATCTACTGGTCACACTTATTACACCATGTACCAAATAAAATTGCTTCAAGGTGGGTAAGCTCAAACAAAGTTATTCCTTACATTAGGCGCACCGGGTTATACGGCGCACTGTTGATGAAAAGTCTATTTTTGATATTTTTTCATATATAAAGCGCACCGGATTATAAGGTGCATTAAAGGAGTCATGTTATTATTTTTTTCTAAATTGAAAACACTTCCTTGTGGTCTACATCAGTGGTCCCCAACCACCGGGCCACGGCCCGGTACCGGTCCGTGGACCGATTGGTACCGGTCCGTGGACCGATTGGTACCGGGCCGCGGCCACACAAGAAATTTAAAAAAAAAAAAAAGTATTAAATCAACATAAAAACACAATATATACATTATATATCAATATAAATCAATACAGTCTGCAGGGATGCAGTCCGTAAGCACACATAATTGTATTTCTTTATGAAAAAAAAAGAAAAAAAAAAAAAAGAATTTTTTTTTTAATGCAGATCTTAAATACAGATCAGCAGGTACCAGAAGGTAAGAAAAGTTTCTTTTGCATAATATAGCGAAACAAAACACCAGATAATATGTCTTACCTTATACACACACCATAATAACACTCGTATGTTGAAGCACATCAAACGGTGCAGCCTACATTTATCTCTTATGTTTGACTGCCATCTACTGGTCACACTTATCATTACATCATGTACCAAATAAAATTGCTTCGAGGTGGGTAAGCTCAACCAAACTTATTTCTTACATCAGGCGCACCGGGTAAAAAGGCGCACTGTCGAGTTTTGAGGAAAAAAAACATTTTTTTAAGTGCGCCTCATAGTACGGAAAATCTGGTATGTTGCCATTGCAGCTAGTGATGTGCGATAGAACTGATTTTCTTTCCAATCCGATTCTCGAGTAACATTCCGGTTGGTACAAATATAAATAGTGTTACTGCTTCACCACTTTTGTTATAATTTTTGCGCTTAAGAAACTTCTCCATGACTTCGACTGTTAGAGATTGTCATTACTGCCACAAGTGGTAGGAAATTGTATTACGACTGAGTACACCCCTGCGGCCCCTACGGACCACTGCTGAGAAACATATATTTTTTGGCGCTATGGTTAAAAAAACACTGATTTTGACAAGATTCCATTAATTTCGTTACATTACGCTGTGATCCTGAGAATTATATACATTATCTCAAATAACTAAAGTGTCAAAAGTATCGATATTTTGTTTAGAGAATCGATATTAAAGATAGGCTCCAGCACCCCCCGCGACCCCAAAAAAGGGACAAGCGGTAGAAAATGGATGCATGGATGGATATTAAAGCATAAGGAACTGGTATATGCGGTATCGATAAGTATTAGTAATTGCAACGGAATTGGTGGTATTTTTTCTAACTCTCTAAAAAAATATATCTTTATCTTTGTTTCACTCTAAATTAGAGATGTCCGATAATATCAGGCTGCCGATATTATCAGCCGATAAATGATTTAAAATGTAATATCGGAAATTATCAGTATCGGTTTCAAAAAGTAAAATTTGAGACTTTTTAAAACGCCGCTGTACGGAGTGGTACACGGACGTAGGGAGAAGTACAGAGCGCCAATAAACCTTAAAGGCACTGCCTTTGCGTGCCGGCCCAATCATATAATACCTACGGCTTTTCACACACACAAGTGAATGCAAGGCATACTTGGTCAACAGCCATACAGGTCACACTGAGGGTGGCCGTATAAACAACTTTAACACTGTTACAAATATGTGCCACACTGTGAACCCACACCAAACAAGAATGACAAACACATTTCGGGAGAACATCCGCACCGTAACACAACATAAACACAACAGAACAAATACCTAGAACCCCTTGCAGCACTAACTCTTCCGGGACGCTACAATATACACCCCCCGCTACCCTCTAACCATAACCACGCCCACGCCCCCGCCCACCTCAACCTCCTCATGCTCTCTCAGGGAGAGCATGTCCCAAATTCCAAGCTGCTGTTTTGAGGCATGTTTAAACAAATAATGCATTTTGTGACTTCAATAATAAATATGGCAGTGCCATGTTGGCATTTTTTTCCATAACTTGGGTTGATTTATTTTGGAAAACCTTGTTACATTGTTTAATGCATCCAGTGGGGCATCACAACAAAATTAGGCATAATAATGTGTTAATTCCACAACTGTTGGTTGATATCGGAATCGGTAATTAAGAGTTGGACAATATCGGAAAATCGGATATCGGCAAAACAGCCATTATCGGACATCTCTACTCTAAATCTAATAATAACCTATAGTCCGGAAAATATGGGAATGAACATTTTACACTACCTGTGCTTATTCGAGCCAAACGGTTCTAAAAAGTGGTAACAGCTGAGGAAAACAGATGAAAACCTTGTAAAGGTCGTAAAAATGAAAAAGGATGACCAACACATTACCATGAAATTGACAGGCCAGCGTAGTACAAATTAAACCAGAATGAACCCAGGATTTTTACTTCGCCAATATATTGGCAGTCTGTTTATTGACCTCCAGAAGCACTTCTGAACCTTCATTTTCAGGGTCTACTGTACTCCTACGCACAACTGACACTACTTTACGATCAAACGAGTTCACCCTTATCTCTGTACAGGAATGTTTCTCTTCTTGTTTTTTGTACACTCCCCTAAAACGCAAAGAGAGTTTTCCTTGTCTTATCTTCTCCCCCTCCTCTTCAAATCACCAGTGTAATAGCTGTAAACACCCCCATTAGTAGCAGGGGTTTGGCTTGGCCCCAGCCATTAAAGGCAGCCATTGAGCTCGCCTCCAGAGAAAACACAGGTTTGTTAATCAAGCGGAGGCAAAACAATTACTAGAAACCAATAATCAATGGCTGTGGACAAACAATAAATTCTTAGTGTAGATGCTTCGGAGAACAAGTGGTCGGAAAAAAAGGGGCTACTAATTAAAACCGCTATGCTATCATTACCTAATAGCTTTGCTGCTACACCATTTAGACGTCTGTAGCCGTTAGTTGCTCATCAGTGCATCGCTGTTGGGGTTTTTACTAAAAGAACAAATCTCTTCAAAAAGTTTGACTGTCCCGCTTGTTCTTTTTCTACAATCAATGCTGGCATTTAAATGCCAGAGAATTTGGGTTTGTAACAGGCCGACGTTTAAATTGTTGTGAGACTGCGCTCCTAACTCAAACTACTCCACATTTCCAAATGAAATCAATCATTTCCATCTTAGTTATCGTCAACAACCTAAAATAAGGCGATAACTATTCAAAACAAAATGTATATTGACTATTTGGTAACAGTAGAAGAGAAAGTCAAACACAAATACAAATACCGGTAGACGGAGTAGATATTGAACGGGTAAAAGAAAACACATTTTTGGGTGTAATAATACACTACCGTTCAAAAGTTTGGGGTCACATTGAAATGTCCTTATTTTTGAAGGAAAAGCACTGTACTTTTCAATGAAGATAACTTTAAACTAGTCTTAACTTTAAAGAAATACACTCCATACATTGCTAATGTGGTAAATGACTATTTTAGCTGCAAATGTTTGGTATTTGGTGCAATATCTACATAGGTGTATAGAGGCCCATTTCCAGAAACTATCACTCCAGTGTTCTAATGGTACAATGTGTTTGCTCATTGGCTCAGAAGGCTAATTGATGATTAGAAAACCCTTGTGCAATCATGTTCACACATCTGAAAACACTTTAGCTTGTTACAGAAGCTACAAAACTGACCTTCCTTTGAGCAGATTGAGTTTCTGGAGCATCACATTTGTGGGGTCAATTAAACGCTCAAAATGGCCAGAAAAAGAGAACTTTCATCTGAAACTCGACAGTCTATTCTTGTTCTTAGAAATGAAGGCTATTCCACAAAATTGTTTGGGTGACCCCAAACTTTTGAACGGTAGTGTAGATGATAAAATGAATAGGACATCTCATGTAAAACATATACAACATAAAGTAGCAAGAAACACGTCAATAATGAATAAAAAAAAAAAACATGTTCTAGACAAAATATCACTCCATATTATCTACTGCTCGCTAGTGTTACCATATTTGAGTTATTGTGTAGAAATATGGGGAAATAACTACACGTGTGTGCTTCATTCACTAAATGTGTTACAAAAAAGATCAATTAGAATAATACATAATGTTGGATATAGAGAACATACAAACCCTTTATTTATTAAATCACAATTATTGAAATTCAACGATTTGGTGCATTCGCAAACAGCTAAAATTATGTATAAAGCAAACTATAACCTGCTTCCAAAGAATGTACAACAATTCTTCTCAACAAAAGAGGAAAACTTAGAGGAAAATCTAATTTAAAACATTTGTATGCTCGTACAACACTTAAAACATTTAGCATATCTGTATGTGGAATTAAATTATGGAATGGATTAACCAAAGAAATCAAACAAAGCACCTATATGATTCACTTTAAGAGACTACAAGTGTTCACAAAGTGCACAGAACAATAATAATGATGAACATCTTGAACCCTTTTTTTTCTTGAGACAATTCAATCAATCAATCAATCAATCAATGTTTATTTATATAGCCCTAAATCACAAGTGTCTCAAAGGGCTGTATTTATGTATTTAATATTTGTTTGCTTCCTATGGTATATTATTTATTTGTTCACTGTTCTGTTACAGAGAACAAGGAAATTGGATTAAATTGCTATGGTATGAAAAGGGGTAGGATTAAATAAGCTGTACTCCTTTTCGGACGTGCTGTAATGAAACAACTGGAAATGTGTGATGCATTACATTGTATCGTATCGCATGTTCCAAATAAACTGAAACTGAACTGAACTTAACTAAAACAGTGACAAAATCAACTGACATTTTTGGCAACTAATAAAACAAGACAAAATGTTAAGAGAAACGAGATGCAATCGTTTTTTATTTTGTCTCGGAGATGAGTGGGACAGGTTCGGAATATATCCATTTCCAGCGTACGTTCGAAAGAGGGGAGCCAATCAGATGCTTTTCTTTGTGAAATAAGAATTTTAATATCTCGCTTATATATGGATTGATCATGTTCCACATGGTAATATGTACACTACCGTTCAAAAGTTTGGAGTCACCCAAACAATTTTGTGGAATAGCCTTTATTTCTAAGAACAAGAATAGACTGTCGAGTTTCAGATGAAAGTTCTCTTTTTCTGGCCATTTTGAGCGTTTAATTGACCCCACAAATGTGATGCTCCAGAAACTCAATCTGCTCAAAGGGAGGTCAGTTTTGTAGCTTCTGTAACGAGCTAAACTGTTTTCAGATGTGTGAACATGATTGCACAAGGGTTTTCTAATCATCAATTAGCCTTCTGAGCCAATGAGCAAACACATTGTACCATTAGAACACTGGAGTGATAGTTGCTGGAAATGGGCCTCTATACACCTATGTAGATATTGCACCAAAAACCAGAGATTTGCAGCTAGAATAGTCATTTACCACATTAGCAATGTATAGAGTGTATTTCTTTAAAGTTAAGACTAGTTTAAAGTTATCTTCATTGAAAAGTACAGTGCTTTTCCTTCAAAAATAAGGAGATTTCAATGTGACCCCAAACTTTTGAACGGTAGTGTAAGAGGACATGTTTAATTTTGTGACACTATGATCCCATCAGCAGGTGAGTCATTGTGACATCTACGCAACTGTAAATTAAATCATATTCTAACATATTACTTTTTTTACAAAAGAAAATATCAAGTCATTTTGTCTGGCTCAGGAATCGCTAATTTAATGGTAAATCCGAAGGCTTAAAAAGGAAGTGAGTGCCGTGTTTTCTATTTATTTATTTCACTGAGGCGGACATTTATTAACAAAATTAAAAGCTCCAGCCACCCCGCCAACACGAGAGGTACAATCTGTAAAAATGGATGGATGGATGAAATTTACCGCGCCACGCATGAGTATTCGTTGCTTCCGGTTCTCTCGTGCTCTTAAACAAAATTAGGATGACGACAATAACGTAACTCTGTCACACAATGCACGTGTGTACCGGTTATGCCAGAGACGTAGCATAAAAAAAAATTGAAAAAGTGCCTGAAAGATACACTATTTTGCCAAAAGTATTTGGCCACCCATCCAAATGATCAGAATCAGGTTCCTGATCACTTGGCCCAGCCACAGGTGTATACAATCAAGCACTTAGGCATGGAGACTGTTTCTACAAACATTTGTGAAAGAATGGGCATCTGCGGTCCCCTCCAGGGTTTCTCATTGTCATCCCATTGGGTTGAGTTTTTTCTTGTCGTTGTGACTTGTGCAGCCCTTTGAGACACTCGGGATTTAGGGCTATATAAGTAAACATTGACTGATTGATTGATTGAATACACTGTATTCAAAAACAATGCAATAGAATGTAGGCCTACTAAAACTACAGTAGTATTATGACGTAATGTAATAATAACGTACAACATTTACCTTGAACACGACTCAATTAGAATGAAATGAAAGGGTGGATCCTCTTGTCAGCCATCCACAATCTTTGTCCCTGTGGGCGGAGGCGGGACCGCCAGATCACACTCACAGGATGCACAGGCAGATCCTCGATACTTGCTGGTATCAAAAGCAGCGCAAAGTAACAAAAATTCTGAGGAAAAAAGATGATGTCCCTGTGTGGGAATAGTTCGGCTTCTAACCGAATAAGCAAGATGAGTCCATCAAAACGGACAAACAAGCCAGTATGCCAAATTTATTGGAAAGTGATAGCAACCAAAACAAACAACCACAACAAAACAAACCACCCCACCCAGTTTTTCCAACTGGGAAAAAAACTCTACTGCAAGATGTTCAATAATTATTAAAGTGCTATATTTGCTAACAGAAATTGAGAGTCCATTTTATCTTTATTGTGAATAATTAAAAGGTTCTTGGCCTTCCAATTACAAATTGTAAAAATCAGCGGTGTGCCGTCAGGGCCAGCAAAGCCTTCTCTGCTGGCCTAACACAACCAGAAATCATGATCAAAATTAAAAATTTAAGTAATTTTTTATTTACTTTCCCTAAATATCTAAAAGTATTCATATTCATGTCATATTATGCTCCTTCCAACGCTGTTGTTTTTAGGTTATAGAGTTTTTATCCAATCCGAATTCAGCTCGCTTATGTTGCCATGCTGTACCAAATCTGCCTGAGGCCTTCAGAATCAACAATGCGGGTACATACATTTGACAGACAGGTGCGATAGCCAATCAGATCACGAGTTGTTGTCAGTAAGGCCTTCTAGATTGCCTAAGGCAGATACTGTATATCAGGGGTGCCCATTACGTCGATCGCGAGCTAACGGTCGATCGCCAACTAGGCGTGGAAAAAATAGTCCTAAAAAGGAACGATCAGAAATCTTCACTATGACGTCACTTTCGTCACTTGATTGACATTCACGGGACCCGAGGGTCTTGTAAAGTGACGCGGGCTGCTACGAGCCCAGTGTGAAGGGAAAAAAAAGACCGCCATGGAGGCGAGAAACAGTTTTTATTTCAACCATACCTCCTGTCAAAAGCCTGAAGACTGACCACATAGTTCCTGTCTTCACAATAAAAGCGCTGCTCTATCCTGCCCGCGCTAACAAAATAAGAGTCTCAGAAAGCTGGCGTGCACAAGCTCCTAAGCCACGGAGTTTGCCGCCAATGTATTTCTTGTAAAGGGTATAAAAAGGAGTATGGAAGCTGGACAAATAAGATGCCAAACAGCAACCACTTTCATGTGGTATTGGACAGAAAGGAGGACTTTTTTTCTCCTCCATTAAAAAAATGTGGACGTTGTCAGCACTACTGTCTGATTCCAATCAAAGCAAGTCATCAGAATCAGGTAATACACCAATTGATATTCTTGTCTTCAGGAAAGAAAGGAATCTATATGTGTTAAACATGCTTGTATTATCAATAAACACCTTTTAACTTGTTAACAAAAATGTCTCTTTCATAAATAAATAAATATAAATGATATATACGAATGAGGTAGATCCCTTCAATTTAGTAATTTAAAAAGTAGCTCGCCTGCTGAAAAGTGTGGGCACCCCTGCTGTATATATAAGGTAGCGACGTTAACATAAGAACTCCATTACCCAGCGTGCCACAGCAGTGAAGCGCATGCGCAGTTGCACCGTTTAGGTTGTTGAAGGTTTTTGCTGGATGTTTTTGATGAACACGCTATGGAGTAAACTTTAAGAAGTCAGCCAACACATCTCGTCTGCATCTTTTATAATTAGACAAGACAACACATACAGTATATTTGCAAGGCCATTTTCAAGAAGGATATTTAAAGAGAAACTACATCTTGTGAGACAATGTCGGCCAACCCCGGAAGCCAGGTCAGCTGTCCCGGCGATGAAATGTGAGTTCAGATATTTTCTTTATTTTTTCACGTTTAATAGGTTTTTTGACAGTACCACATAAGATCGGTTTTAATTGCTGATGTGGGTTTATTGATTTTTAAATGCGGCAGAAAAAAAAAAACAGTTTCGTACAATGCCTAGTAAGTAGTGCGTAAATGTGTTTCTGTATAATATTTCTCCAGCAATGGTCATGTGGGGACATACATTATGGTAGTTTGAGAGGTAATCATTGAAGTCGGACATCACTGAAGGCCTAGGTGGGAAACACATGGCCCCACACTGGTTAAAATACTAATGACGAATAAAAGTTTAATGTGTTTGAAAGTATTACTTATATTATTAGAGATTACTTGATTCCAATCACTGGATTACATTTTTCCAATTGTTATTATTTGAAACTTATTTTGGTCGATTTGGATATTGTTCACAAACTCAGGGACTGAATACAGGCAGATTTTGAGGGCAAAACCCAAATGATTTTAATAGGCGCCAGTTGTAACGCCATTTTATTTTGTAAAAAAAAAAAAAAAAAAAAATTATGTAGCATTCAATACCAAAAAATTGTTTACAACAATACAAGCAAAATCAAATTAGATGAGATAAGCTTGATACAAATGTGGTATTGTGTTTGAGTTATTTGCTGTAAAACATTTTCAGTTCTATAATCTATTGTCAAATTATCTGATATGAACTCAAAATCGGATTATATCTGAGACCAAATATTTCCTATTTATTACTTTAGTGCTTAATTTGGTCCCAAAATAATGCTGACGATAATATTGTTTATCGGCTATAATTTGTGAGACAATATATGGTCCAGCAAAAAGTGTTATCAGCCCAGGCCTAGGTACTACTGTATATAAATGGGATATAGGCCTTCACGGGCAATGTTTTGTTGTTGTTGTAGGATTTGCACGTGGTAAAAATGGAATGTGATGATAAAGACTAATAAAAACACTTTCTTAACACAGTCCGCAGTTATTCAGCTGTAAAGCAAAAATATGAATTCTGATAGTCTTTGACGGTGTGACCGGTGTAAAGCCGAATAGGATGCAGTGAATTAATGAACAGGAGAAACTCTGCTCAGTGATGAACGCCAGGGGAAATCAGTTAAAGCAGATCCGTGTGGTTTTTATGAGAGTTGCGTGTGCGAGCTGCAAACAGCAGAATAAAACAGCTCAGGCAAACCGAGGAGTTTATGATATGTAGAGCAGCTCTGATTGAACAGCTTCAGGATGCTGCTATGTACCATGCCATGGGTATACACTGGAAATACAAGTGTCCAGTGAAATGATGTTTGGAAGGTACTTGCCATTGAGAAATTGCCTGAAACAAAAGTGAAGAGGCAACATTCGACTGTAGGAAGTCAAGCTGACAGGTCCCCACTTAGCACAATCGCAACGCTAACTCTATTGTGATCAATACATGTTCATGACTTGCTTTCAAAAAGGTCCCATCCTCCACCCTCTTCCTAGCCGTATATCGCTGCCTCATTTCCAGTCATCTCTCCTTCTCGGCCTCATCTATAATTCTACCTTCTTCTTCATACCATTTACTCCACTCATTTTACTACACATTCATTAAGGATTCTTTCATCTATTCCTTGGTATGGTTTTTTTTACAGCCACCTCAACTGCTTACGGATACAAGAGGAAGCAGTATTATTTCTTTATGATTTTGTATTGCCATCCATGCATCTTTATGTCCTGTCTCCCATTCCCATCCTTCCTTACTCTGCAGAGATTTCCTTGCAACAGCACTGACTTGGAAAAACTCATTCATATTCATGAGGTATGCGCTACCTTATTGGCTTGTCAATGTTTTTATATCAAACCCTCGCCCAAACAGGTATCACTCTTGAGTAAACCTCGGTCAAGTTCCCAGACAAATCTCCACCGTCCGGTATCTTGTCCGGGATCTGTTCCTAGCTCTGCTTTACTGCAAACCGCAGTTCACAGGTTTATCAGGGCACATTGTTGCATCTCAACGGAAGCTTGCACAGCACTGTGCTGTTAATAATTAAAGAGGCCCCACATGGCCAGGCACGCTCAGTCTAAATGGATTGTTCTGGGAGAGATCAATGCGAGCCTGTGAGGGTTTTATTAGGCCCTGCAGAAGGAATGTACAAGGACGTTGTCAATGCTCTGTCTTAATTCTGCTTGGCTATTGCACAAGATTCCTCTGCCTTCTCCTCACTCTCAACAATCCACTCACTAGCGGGAACCCTCTCCCGGGCTGACGCCTTACAGTACAAATTGAATTAAACATAAACGATACTCCAACCGGATGAATCATGCATTGCGATGTCTTTGACTACGACGCTGTCTGAGCGTTTGTGCCTTTCCCACCGTTGTTTGGATGCGTCACGCTCACCGGCGTGGCAGGCAACATCCGTCCCTACACCGGATCAGACGGAGGAAAGGAAAAGGTGGGGGAGCACGAAGCGCAGTCGTAACCTTCAAGACTTACGACCCGTGGGGGTGGTTGGTGGCTGCAGAGGCAAGTAACCCTCAGCAGGACTCTTCATCGAAGACATTTACATGTGTCTCCCCCATGGAGAGGCTCCGTAATTATCTCCTCTCCACAAAGCATAAATTGCGGCTGAAATGCTAAATGATGCAGATGATGCCGTGCAATCCATATTCATGCTGTACACCATAAGTATACCCGCAAGTGGACCCTTTCCTCCATTTTGCTGTTGACGCCGCCAATCAAAAGCGGCCAAGGAAAGCCTTTTAGCACATCATATTTTTGGCCAAATGGCAGAGCCGCTGCTCAGTTTCTGTTTCGTTTAGCAACGAGGTAGGGTATTAAGGTCATTATTTATGTTTATTAAATCGAGTGCTGACCAGTTAGGATAATCTATGCTCATGATTGGCAATTAGGGTCTAAATTCCCTTAACCCAGTCTGACTAATTCACATATAATCAGGTAAATATTTATGCTGTTCAACTATTAATTCTAAGGTGATTCCTACACTGGAAAAACACACAATCTCACCAGTATATATTTCTAATTTCCCGTCAAAATATCTAAACAAACTTGACACAAGTCACAATCCCCTGAATAGTAATTTTTCAGTGAGACATAAGAATTTGTTTTTCGGCAATAGATCTTCAGAGGAAAAAACTATTACTTTTAAAGGCCTACTGAAATGAATTTTCTTATTTAAACGGGGATAGCAGATCCATTCTATGTGTCATACTTGATCATTTCGCGATATTGCCATATTTTTGCTGAAAGGATTTAGTAGAGAACATCGACGATAAAGTTCGCAACTTTTGGTCGCTGATAAAAAAAGCCTTGCCTGTACCGGAAGTAGCGTGACGTCGCAGGTTGAAGGGCTCCTCACATTTCCCCATTGTTTACACCAGCAGCGAGAGCGATTCGGACCGAGAAAGCGACGATTACCCCATTAATTTGAGCGAGGATGAAAGAGTCGTGGATGAGGAACGTGAGAGTGAAGGACTAGAGTGCAATGCAGGACGTATCTTTTTTCGCTCTGACCATAACTTAGGTACAAGGGCTCATTGGATTCCACACTTTCTCCTTTTTATATTGTGGATCACGGATTTGTATTTTAAACCACCTCGGATACTATATCCTCTTGAAAATGAGAGTCGAGAACGCGAAATGGACATTCACAGTGACTTTTATCTCCACGACAATACATCGGCGAAACACTTTAGCTACGGAGCTAACGTGATAGCATCGGGCTTAAATGCAGACAGAAACAAAATAAATAAACCCCTGACTGGAAGGATAGACAGAAAATAAACAATACTATTAAACCATGGACCTGTAACTACACGGTTAATGCTTTCCAGCCTGGCAAAGCTTAACAATGCTGTTGCTAACGACGCCATTGAAGCTAACTTAGCTACGGGACCTCGACAGAGCTATGCTAAAAACATTAGCTCTGCACCTACGCCAGCTCTCATCTGCTCATCACGACCCGTGCTCACCTGCGTTCCAGCGATTGACGGCGTGAAGAAGGACTTCACCCGATCATCGATGCGGTCGGCGCCCCGGAGACAGAGGAAGTCAAGGTGAGGACAGCGGTGCAGCGGCGGGCGTTGTAGCTTTCGACGACACCCCGGCTGCCATCAGAGTCGGCAAGAAACATATATTTCCCCAAAGTTACGTACGTGACATGCACATAGCGCCACACACGTACGGGCAAGCGATCAAATGTTTGGAAGCCAAAGCTGTACTCACAGTAGCGCGTCTGCTATCCTTCTAAAAGTTCTCCTGGTAGTGTTGCTGTAGTCCGCCGCTAATACACAGATCCTACCTACAGCTTTATTCTTTGCAGTCTTCATTGTTCATTAAACAAATTGCAAAAGATTCACCAACACAGATGTCCAGAATACTGTGGAATTTTTCGATGAAAACAGAGCTGTTTGTATTGGGACACAATGGTGTACCAATACTTCCGTTCACTCCGTGACGTCACGCGCATACATCATCATACATAGACGTTTTCAACCGGAAGTTTAGCGGGAAATTTAAAATTGCACTTTATAAGTTAACCCGGCCGTATTGGCATGTGTTGCAATCTTAAGATTTCATCATTGATATATAAACTATCAGACTGCGTGGTCGGTAGTAGTGGGTTTCAGTAGGCCTTTAAGCTTCACAAGTCTGTTATAAGACACATAACTTCACAACACTAGTAGGTATGGGTAATAATAAGTTTTAAATGCTAATTTCAAGACCACTTTTAATTTTTTCAAGCTTAAATATAAAATCTTGTTTCAAGAAATCTTACAAAGACAATTTGGACTTGTTCCAGTGGCAGATATGTTTGTTCATTACAAGCAAAAATGACTAATTATTTGTATTATTTTACTCTTTTTAAGAGGGGTATCTTTCCAGTGTGGGGATAGGGATCTTGGAACAACACAATTTGATTCGATCCCGATTCTCGGAATGACGATTCAATTCAGAAACGGTTCAAACCGATTCTCGCAATCTGTTGTTTGGTATAAAAACTGTATAAAACCTTTACAAAACAGGTTAAATGTTACACAAGTTCCTTCTGGCAAGAAAGGCGTAGGTGTAGAGATGGCATAAAACATGCATTTTTAAAAAACTTATTCTTAAATTAAAAATAATAGGAATCGCGATTCCAATGTGAATTTATTTTTCTGAGAAGCCCTAATGATTTCCATGCAACATAGGCATAATGCTAACACCCTGAACTTTGTTTAAACAGTTTAATTTGATATCAGTAAAACAGTAAAATAGTTCAATACATCCAATAGTATTGTGATATTTATTTTAAATATAACTAATATTATTTTGTGAACCATTTGTGTGATTCCCAACCCAATAAGGTAGATATAAATCCAAATAAACAAATAAATAACAAAAAAAATTTGGCCCACTATAATAACTGAAAAAATAAAGTCGTACCTCGGTCTTCACTTTGTGTATGATTTTTCTTTTCAACAAAAAAATTGCCCCGATTTTATGACAACATTTAGTGTAAAAAACTAGTCTGTTGTCTTGGGTATCCACAAAATCTAATGCCCAAACAAATAATCTTTCTAAAAAGAACTGATTCTTCTTATCTGCTCATTACCGTCTTTGCCAATAAGAGTCTTCAATAAAGTTGAAAGTAATGTTAATGTTTATTTATCCTTTTAATTCATAATTCTGTGTATTTTGCATGGTTTTCTGCATGTAAAACTATAATTATTCTCTATGATATGTGTTTTGTGTTAATATTTTGGGTGTCTGCAACTAAATATGGGTACCTTTTTAATATTTGAATCGATACTCTGTACCAGGGAATTGATACCGGTACTCAACAGTACCAATTTGTGGTACTTTGTTGTGTGTTCAAATGTGTGAATAAATGTTGATTGTTAAAATTATAAAAATGTGCTAACTTAAAATTTAACACTGAACTGAGGTATCTTGTTTCCTTACACTTTTGTGTATCATTTGCAAGTATTGTACTGTGTTATGTAGTAGACTTTGCATGCAGTTGCAATTCCAAGATGTTAGATGGCAGTAATGTATAGGCTATGGTGTGTTGGCTCAGCCAAGAAGTAGTATTTGCCAGTAAGTTGAATGTGACAGTTTTGTGGATTTTTTTTAGTCCTACAACGTGTTAATACTGTACCTATTACACACCAGCTGTTTGACTGTAACGAGCATTGATTACCAAACATGGAGGTGTTGAAATTGCCATGTAAAAACGCTAATGCTAATCGTTAGCATGTCTATAGAAATTCCAATGGAAATTAGCATCGAGCAAGCGCATTTTAAAAAGCAGAGCCTGACTGTACTTTTGAGTGTCTTCTTCTTGCTTTGTTGGCAGGGAAAATTGTAACATTACTTAGGGGCAGTGCGACTGAGTCTGCTCTGAGCGCTTGAACCTGCAACCAGACGGAACTTAACTTGCAACAAAGGTATCAAAATATGTTACCTATTGGAATTTGGTCGTACTGACCTATAAAAGTACCGATTTCAGTACCCATCCCGATCTGCAACGGAATAACAAGCTTTTACATTTTTTCTAATGACAAAAATTGCTTCATACGATTCTTTCTTTGACTGACATTTTGGAACGCCTTACTAACGAAAACCGAGGTCAACAAGCAATCAAAAGGAAGTCACAATATAATTTGAATCCAAAGAGATATATCATTTCCGCAGAAATCGTGGTTAATGTTCAAGGTATCTGTCAGTAGAGTATTTTCTACAGCATTTGTCAGTCATTTTTAGTTATGAACACAAAAGACAAACTCTAAAAATGTCCTTGAACTGATGACTCATAACGTTCTACTGAAACATCACTGTAATATTGATCCTATAGTTATCAAGGTTTTGAGCATCTCAGCTATGACTTCCGCAGAAATCACAAAGTGTTCCTCCCACTGGTGAAACGGAATTGAAACAAGGTTAAACTTTCACTTCCACTATTCCTTTTTATTTGTGATGCTGTGACACTTCAATTAGACCTTAAAAGAAAATGTGTAAGAAGCGCATTTCTTTGATTTGACATAGTTTTAGATTGCTAAAGGAGGAGGTGATTTATTGTTACTTCAGAAAATGGTGTTTGAAATGTAGGGCTGCAGCTATCAATTAATTTAGTAATAGAGTAACCATATCAATTAGTTTGTCAGATTAATCGAATAAAACATACTTTATCATCACCTTAATGTGTGTGTTAGGGAAAATAGTTGAAATAAAAACGTTTTCTACTTGCCATAATTTTCATTCTTGTTTCTACTAAATGCACATCAACATTGAAAATGCACTTTTAACATGAGTGCATTAATTGAAAAAATTAATCACATGAGCAACCTATTTCAATGGGCGTGTGAAAGAACTACATTCACATATTTCCACGTGTTGCGGATTTGATCTATTTCCATTAATTACAGTTAAAAGAATATAAATTAAAAAAAAATTCTAATCGAATTAATAGATTCATCATATTTCCTATTGGAATGGTTAAGAGGATGCAAAGTTGTATAAATACATTATTCGTTTAAAAAAAAAAAAAAAGCTAACACTGGCAAAGTTAATTATTAAACATTTAGTTAAAACAAAAAGGTATTAACGCAAAACACAGTTTATACAAAATAATTAGCATTTGGTAGGTTATTTTTTAGTTCTACTCAATTTAAAAAAGCACGGAGATTGAGTCATCAACGTGAGGTTGTTTAGGCACTCGATTCCATGGAATGCTATGTGGGCCAACAGACTAGTTTGTTACGCATGTTTGGGCCGTACAATAACCAAGAAGGTATACTCACATTTATGCGACAAATTTACGAAGATTTTCGGTGAAAAACAGACTAATACAAAATGTGGGGTGCACGAAAACCAAGGGACCACTGCCATGTATTTCAAACTGAACTATTTTGCTATAAACTATGTTGATGTACCAAAAAAAATATTAGAGCTGTCAAGCAATTCATATATTTAATCACAATCAATGGGATTTTGTCCACAGTTAACTCATAATTAATCGCAAATCGAAGTTTTTAATCTTTTTAATAAGTGTACCGTATTTTTCGGACTATAAGGCGCACTTAAAATTATTTCATTTTCTCAAAACTCGACAGTGCGCCTTGTAACCCGGTGCGCCTAATGTACGGAATGATTTTGGTTGTGCTTACCGACCTCAAAACTATTTTATTTGGTACATGGTGAAATGATAAGTGTGACCAGAAGATGGCCGTCACACATAAGAGATACGTGCAGACTGCAATATGATGGCAGTCACACATAAGAGATACGTGTGGACTGCAACATGACTCAAGTAAACACCAACATTTTATATGCTCCATTGAAAATATAGAACATTACACACGGCGCTCAAAAATCTATCGTTTTAGTGCGACTTTGGTAAGCTATGAAGCCGCACCGCTTGATGGATTGTACTGTGCTTCAACATACAAGTATTATTATGGTGTGTGTATAAGGTAATACATTATCTGGTGCTTTGTTTTGCAATATTATGCTAAAGCCACTTTTCTTACTTTCTGGTACCTGCTGATCTGTATTTGGGATCTGCATAAGTCCTGAAAATGTGCGCGTATCCGCCTTTGTAGTCCGTGATGTAGTGTTCTTCTTTTTCTCTATCTTCTTGTTGTTATGGGACATTCATCCTCCGCTGTTGCCATTTCCAATATAAAGTAGCGTAAAGTTCTTACTTATATCTGTCAGTAAACTCGCCATGAAAGCGCTAAAACATACCAGTGTAGTTAGCTTACATTATTCACCCAAGGAACTTCAGTTATTAGAGAGTTACGGTCGGACGTTTTTTCACGGGACACATTTCCGGCGTTATTGCACTCGTGAGCCACGGATGAGGAGATGCTGCTCCGTTATTGGTTTAAGTAAAGTCCGAATGTCATTAAAACGGTTAGCTCCATCTTTTGACACTTCTTCCACCCCCGTCCTTGCACGCTACACCGCTACAACAAAGATGACGGGGAGAAGGCGCTGCCGAAGGTAAGCCACGTAAATAAGACCGCCCACAAAACGGCGCATCCGGAAATGAAAGAGGATTGAAGATGATCTGTAAAACATAAGCTATGCAACATTTTGACCAAAGAACCACCATTACATGTTATGTTGACCACAAGGAAGTGTTTTCCATTTAGAAAAAAAATATGTATATATGACCCCTTTAATGCGCCCTATAATCCGGTGCGCCTTTTGTATGAAAACAGACCTGACTCGACCCGCTCATCGGCATTACGCCTTATAAGGAGCCCAGTCTAGATTGTATTTTTTTACTCATCCTTCCCCAGCGTTGACCTTTTTCCCATCTTTTACGGAGCGCCTTGTGGCGACCCATCAGCGTTCCTGTTCTGTAACCCTGTACACTGTTTGTTTGTCTAATCTTGAACGGGTTTGTGCTGAAAACAAAGTTTCGTTATACTTGTGCAATGACAATACAGACTTATCCTATCCTATAATTCGGTGCGCCCTACGGTCCGGAAAATACGGTACTTTTTTAAATCGTACACCTAAAATGGTACAACCATGACTCACAAACTTTGCAAGTGACTTTAGAAAAAAACACTAATCCTAACCCAGGAACTTCGGTGATAATTCAACTCACAGCGACATTGGACGGAAATAATTCTGGTCCTGTGGCGAGAGCAACCTGCCAGGGCTTCAGAGCTAAACTTGCCATTCAGTATACCTTTTTCTTAGGCCATCTATTTATTCCTTTGACTCAACATCAGCTGGAAGAGTGTCGTTGACGCAAACTTCCGTTATCGCGTTATCGCATTAACTTTGAAAGCCCTAATTATCATCATATCATACTCAATATTTGTGACAATCATTGGTACTTTAACTTGAACTTTATTGTATGTTTCTGTGAAATGTCACATCAATCACTGAATCCATCAATCTTCCAAAAGTGAGACAGCCTGCGGTCTTCTCTCTTTCTAAGGAATAGAGGGTGCGTCATGTGATCACCCCTTCCTGACGTGGAAGCATGTTGCAGGGGAACTGTGTACGCATCAAAGCCATTAAAGTGTCAAGCGTCACAGTGAGCCCAAAGCAGGTCAGTTTTCATGGAAAAACCTAGTGAATAGTGCATTTTATGGCCTCATTCTGCTAGTCGAGTCTTGCTCTAAAGTGCTTATGTCTGAGACATTCGAAATGACAAATCGCTGTTCAAAAAAGGCACAGGGACAATTTTCTTTCTTTTTGAAAAATATTCCAGCCAACATTTGCATAGGGATTTAAGGACCATATGCTTCCTGACAAGCTTTACTGGAGAATGCGGTGAAATTGGACAGAAGGCTGAGTGCAATTAAAAAAGGCTCTGTCACATCATACTTTGTATTATGTAATGATTAACCAAAACCAATCCAGCAACTGGGAGTTTTTCAAGCCTAAAGTATATAATTCAAACGAGGGGTGTGGTGGAATAGTTGACCATTCGATCTGGGGGAGTCTGATTCGGCTATCAACCTCGCAGACAAAGTTCAACCGAAGCCGACAGACAGGGTAAATCTGCGGTCCTCTGTAAATGATCTAGTGTTTATCTGAGTATTTTAGCCTTTTTGGAGGTGGAATAAGTTGCAAATGAGATTTATTTATTTAGGGCGATCAACTAGCACACAATACAAAAAAAAGTTTTGATTAGGGGTGGGAAAAAATATCCATATGGCATTAAATTGCGATACTTTTTCTAACAATATTGGCTGAAACCCAATTCTCCCCCTTGCCCATTGTCTTAGCCCTTGGCCTTCGTTTTTGCATGTGGTCCCGTCAAGCGATTGGTGTCCAATTCTCTTCTAGGACTAAGTGCCAAGGGGTGTTGCCCGCGACCACACCTGCAACCAAGTATCAGAAGAAGAAGACTGAGCAGAAAGCACATAAAGAATCACTTAATGGGGAACTGCACTATTTAAAATGTTGCCTATCATTCACAATCATTATAAAAGACATGATGACGAATGGATTTTTAAAAATGCATTCTAAATATTAAATAAATGTAAATAAAAGTCTGTTTACAGCGGAGCCAAAGGAGCTCCACAATTTCGCCCATAATATCCAACAAATAACCATTCAAAAACCACCAACAATACTCGATTTACATTTTCTGACTTGAATATTAACCAAGTATTAGTGATATTGTTATTAGACGCGCTAACGCAGACAAACTATTTATAGCGGCGCTGTGATCACTACCGTGTGTCCCTATGTTTACAACACCAAGTGGTCTGCGGTTTCCTCGCTTCCTGGAAGTTTATTCTAGATCATAAATCATACATCTCACCAGGACAGAAGAAGTCTGAGTATGTATTCCGACAAGTTGGTACACTTTGACAGCCATTTACAACCCGAAAACGGCCAGAACAACACGAAAAGACCACCGGCCCTCCGCCTGGTTTCTTTGCGAGGATTATGAGACATTCTTCATCTAAACGTGAACGTATGAACATCCCAGCAGTCTGCATCCTAATAACAGCAGACCTTGTACAGTTAGTGATGGTTTATTATGTTTGTTGACTCTCATAAAGTCTGCAGTGAGTAATAAACAGTGATGAAAAAAAAAGCTGACGTAATGCGATTTTGAAATACTTAAAATGATCAAAATACAAAAATATAAAATGTTATCATAAATGTGCCTGTTACTACATAACATATATACTCACATAATGTATATAAAACCTCAATAGAGGTTTTTGGATGTTTTTTGAAGGGCTTTGTAGGCGGAAATGTGCGGCTCCATTGTAAGCAAACTTTGGATCACATTTATTTCATATTTAAAATGCAAAAAGCATGTATAACATCCATCTTCATGTGTGTCATAATGATTGTGAACGATAGGCAAAATTCAAGAAAAAGTGCAGTTCCCCTTTAAAACGTTACCGATTTTCATAGTTATTAATGACTGACACTCCATGTAAATATTGCAATGTATACGAGCTGGGCTATCACGGCTTTAAACTAAAATGTCAGACTAGCACCAAATTGACTTCACAGCAATTTACTACATTCCATGTCTACGTTCTACTCTCACAGGATGCACAACTTACCTCAACCATGTTGAGTATGTTTTTCTTGTAAATCGCTCGTCATGACCACCAAGTAACGCAACTGATTTACATATTTTAGCTTCTGAATATTGTGACGTAAAACAATCTAACGAATCAGATTAGACTATGAAAATCCATCGTCGAAGAAACTTTCAACCGTTGGCTGTGTTTGTTCACCTTGATTGTTTACATGGTCACAAAACAAATAGCTTTTATATGTTGGTAAGTGGCTGCAGGGATGGAGGCGAAGATGGAATGAAATAGGAAATCCAGAGATTGACATTTTGCTGTTCCCATTTTCAAACTTTGCCGAAGGCAGGAATAATATAAAATAATGGAAAGAAAAAATAGCCTGCTGTTCACCTGGAGGTGACAACTAACAAGCTTGTAGTGCTCTTCTAGCAATTAGACTGACGCCGTGAACACGGACAACGCTCTGCTGTCATAAGAAAACATTTTTCTTCTTTCTTTGTGCTGCTTTTGTATTTAGACATGTGTCATTTTAAGCCTTTTAACCATTTCCACCAAGTACAGTACATAGCCGTACAGTTATTTTACGGGGGACACACTGCTGTCCATTGATTGGTTGGCGGAAAATTGTTCCTTTCATCTTACAGTACAATGGAGGACAAGTTTGGAATAGGAAGACAAAAAAACAAACCACAATAGAAAACTGTATTACATGATATGTTAGTTTTTTCTTATTTAAGGCATTGCTTTATCTATCTTGTTTATGTTTTGTTAATTCTCATTACTTTAATGTCATGTGTAACAACATACGCCTCATAAGGGTTAACAAATCCCAACTGTACCGTAGTAAAATGAACTAAACTGGGACAGATGGTAGAAATGTGGCTTTAAGATCAGTCCAGAACAAATCACTGAAGGAAGAGCTTGATTCGGGACCAGAAGGTTTAGAAATTGGGACAGCTTCTTGAGGAGATACTAGCATGCTTCCTGAGTACTATCAAGGTGTTCATGAGCATGGAACCAAACTCCTGTGTTGTTTAGTGCATTGTTTGTAAATAAAAAAAACACTGGTACTAGGTTTCCATACGCCCCAGCTCTATCCTTAGGAGCTTCTACGGACGAAAACAGTGTGGCACAGAGATTGGTGGATGCTGCAGATTGCGGGCAGCAGCCTTACCACCACCAAATACATCATCAACAGATGCAGGATGAAGGCTCACTGCATCACCAAGGATTTCACCCACCCTGCAAACCCTCTCTTTAACCCCCTTCACACAGGCAGGAGACTGCAGAGCGTCCAGAGTAGGAGCACCAGACTGAGGAACAGCTTCTTTATGGAAACTGCTTCTCAGTATGGTGGTCTGCTGAGCTCAGATGGTGCTGTGTAGCAATAGATACCAATCATCCAACCAAAGTTCCTTGAATCCTTGAAAATAATCGGCCGTAGATATAAAAAAAAGTTGTAGCAATAGGTAATAATCCAATCAAAGTCAACAAGAGCCTTAGAGTCCCTGTTTCCAGAGTGTCACTGAAAACACCACACTGCTAAGGTAAGTTCAGCCAAACAAACATGGATAATATGGTGCTTACCAGTTTGCTTTTCCGCTCATCGCTTTGCAGTTTTCAAAAAGGTAAAAGTTTTGTTAAGAATGTTCATTTATCCATTTCATTGGTCATTTATATGCATTTTGTGTGTACAACGATAACTATTCTCTATAAAAAGCGTTTTGTGTTAACATTGTTGGGTGTCTGGAACGGATACATTGGATTTACATTGTTGACCATGATAAGAATTGGTTTGGTTCTCCTCCGATTCGGTTTTCAACTGGGCCTTTGGAACAGATTCATAACGAAAACCAAGTTGAAATTTGCCTGAATTTGCTTTAGGCCAGGGGTGTCTAACACAATCACACAAGGGGCCAAAAATCAAAGCACACATTAGATGACGGTCGCTCGTTGTAATAAAGTGATTGTTCATCAACCATTTCCTCGTTATTATTTTAACATCCGCGTAAAAGCATAAAGTCGTCTATATACATATACACAAAAACATGTGTTGTAATTTCAGTCGGGATGTTGGTAGACAAGGACAATTTTCAGGAGTTTTCCGCAGAATCCGCAAGTGTATACAAGTCTGAACATGCGTCTTAGAAGCGAGCGTTTCCCAGCATGCCTTGTTGTTGTTATAATTATACATCTTTAACGGGTTATTTGGCCAATATTTAACATTTCAATTAGAGACATGTCACTAGTTTTAAAGATCTATTTACTTATTTTTAGTCATTGACTTTACATCATAATCTTAATTTTAGCATGAATAATTATATTTTGTCTATTATAATTTAAAAATTTAAAAATTGACAACATAACTAATCAAGTAAGATATATTGGTTTTCCCCACAAAGCAAATATTGTTTAACGATCCCTAGGATCGTTAAATTATCCCAAAATCTCTAGGATGCTTAATTTAAGAATTGCAGTATTGTTTTCAGAATAAAATATGGGACTCTGGTGTTAAATGTATTCCATAAAATGCATATTAGATTGGGTTTGATGGAGAAGGTACGGAGGTCTTCTTGTTTGATGAAATGTGTTGCCATTTTCAAATGGTTGGGTGTTCGATAAACTGGTATAATGCACAATACAAGTTATGACCATACTAGAATAACTGACATATACCAATTTTTTTTTCCAGCAGGCACAAGACATTGATACAACGTTGATTATACATGCATGTTCCTTAAAACTGGCTTTGAAACAACGTTGCAAAATAGTTGTAAATTGAGACAACGTCGATGTCTAACGTTGCATCCATGTTGTTGGTTGGGAAATGACCACATTTCAATGGTCAAATCAACATCACAACCTGACATTGAATAAGTGGTCAAAAAGCATGTTGTTTCAACGTTTTATTTGTATTGTAGAATATTGGTTGGGAAATGACCAAATTCAATGGTCAAATCAATGTCAGAACCAAACATTGATTAGACGTCGTCAAAAAGCATGTTGTTTCAACGTTGGGTTTGAGTTGCTCAACGTCAGGACCTAAGTCATTAAGTCCCCAACGTTGTTTTAATGTCTTGTGTCTGCTGGGTTGCCACCCTTCTTGTCCTCCGTTGTTGAGTTGAGTTTGAGTTTATTTCGAACATGCATGCATACAACATGATACATCACAATTTCCAGTTTCACTATTGAACATGTTCGAAAAGGAGTAGGAAGAAGCAGAGCTTATTTAATCCTACCCCTTTTCCTTTACATATCAATGGCTAAAACTCTTGTTCACTTCCTGTTCTCAATTTATTCACAATATACACTACCGTTCAAAAGTTTGGGGTCACATTGAAATGTCCTTATTTTTGAAGGAAAAGCACTGTACTTTTCAATGAAGATAACTTTAAACTAGTCTTAACTTTAAAGAAATACACTCTATACATTGTTAATGTGGTAAATGACTATTCTAGCTGCAAATGTCTGGTTTTTGGTGCAATATCTACATAGGTGTATAGAGGCCCATTTCCAGCAACTATCACTCCAGTGTTCTAATGGTACAATGTGTTTGCTCATTGGCTCAGAAGGCTAATTGATGATTAGAAAACCCTTGTGCAATCATGTTCACACATCTGAAAACAGTTTAGCTTGTTACAGAAGCTACAAAACTGACCTTCCTTTGAGCAGATTGAGTTTTGGAGCATCACATTTGTGGGGTCAATTAAACGCTCAAAATGGCCAGAAAAAGAGAACTTTCATCTGAAACTCGAAAGTCTATTCTTGTTCTTAGAAATGAAGGCTATTGCACAAAATTGTTTGGGTGACCCCAAACTTTTGAACGGTAGTGTAAGTAACAACAATAAAAATAAATAAAATACTTTAAGTAAGTTATATTTCATATGGTGAGATGAGTAAGATTATCTAGAAAATGAGTGGATGAATGAGATAAATTCAGAATGTTTATCATGGTTCTTCTTCTTTGTATTTTGTAAACACTTTAAGTTTGAAGAGTTTCTTGAAGTGGATCATATTAGTACATTGTTGGATTTATTTGCTTAATCCAGTCCATAATTTAATTCCACATACTGATATACTGAAGGTCTTAAGTGTTGTACGTGCGTAGAAATGTTTTAAATTACATTTTTCTCTAAGATTATATTTCTCCTCTTTTGTTGAGAAGAATTGTTGTATATTCTAGGGTAGCAGGTTATAGTTTGCTTTGTGTATAATTTTAGCTGTTTGCAAATTCACTATGTTGTGGAATTTCAGTATTTTTATTCAATAAATAAGGGGTTTGTATGTTCTCTATATCCAACATTATGTATTATTCTAACTGATCTTTTTTGTAACACTGTTAATGAATGAAGTGTACTTTTGTAGTTATTTCCCCATATTTCTACACAATAACTCAGATATGGTTACACTAGCGATTAGTAGAGCAGTGTTTTTCAACCTTTTCTGAGCCAAGACACATTTTTTTCCATTGAAAAAATCCACGAGGCACACCACCAGCAGAAAACATAAAAAAATGAAACTCAAAAGCAGATTTTGACGATGAAACGTCGTCCGCGCAATTGTTGGATATGAATTCAAACCATAACCAACCATGCATCACTATAGCTCTTGTCTCAAAGTAGGTGTACTGTCACGACCTGTCACATCACGCCATGACTTATTTGGAGTTTTTTGGTGTTTTCCTGTGTGTAGTGTTTTAGTTCTTGTCTTGCGCTCCTATTTTGGTGTAGATTGTCATGGCATGTACGGATGTACTTTGTGGATGCCGTCTGCTCCAGGCGCTGTAAGTCTTTGCTGTCGTCCAGCATTCTGTTTTTGTTCACTTTGCAGCCAGTTTAGTTTAGCTTCGTTCTGCATAGCCAACCCTCAATGCCTTTTCTTAGCGGCACTCGCCTTTTGTTAATTTTTTATTTAAACGTTAGATACCTTTTTACCTGCAAAACATCGTCCTCGTTCCCGACATCTACAAAGCAATTAGCTACCTGCTGCCACCTACTGATATGGAAGAGTATTACATGGTTACTCTGCCGAGCTCTAGACAGCACCGACACTCAACAACGGCACAATTGCTGATTATAATTACTGGTTAGCGAAAAGTATTTTTAACCCAATTAGATGAAATGACATAATCTCCCACGGCACACCAAACAATATCTCACGGTACACTAGTGTGCCGCGGCACAGTGGTTGAAAAACACCACAGTAGAGAATATGGAAGTATATGAGTTGTTGTTACTCATCCTTGCACAAGTCATTGCCAGATTGTCGCACTGCTATGACATCACCCTAATAAGATAATGCCTCCTTACCCTTTACCGAAAATACCAGCCAGATCTCACTACATCGCTTCAAACCAACAGCCCTGCCGGCCATCTGCATCCGTTCTGACTGACAAGACGGCACGCTCAGGCCGCTCCTTAATGACTCTTCGGAGCGTGACATATGGCTCTTCTTGTAAATGCAATAAAGCCACATTGTGCCGGTGTGCTCTACGGCTCCCGACACCATTTTTTTTTTCTTTCTTTTAACAGTAGTAGCCTCCTGCACGGTCCCGAGACAATCTCGGCTGTCCGTTTGGTGACAGGTGAGCATGATTGAGGTGCATTACAGCGGGAGAAAACAACGGATGCCTGAGCATGTCCTCCAATCACCCATCTCATACATATAGAGAGGCTGCTTGATTGATGGCAAGTCAAGAACTGTACAGTGTATGGTGGGCTTGGGGGAGACATGTACCAAAAAGCCATCCGACTAAAAAGGCAACACAGGAACAATAAGAGTTCAGAGTAGGGTTGTACTGTATACCGGTATTAGTATAGTACCGCGATACTAAGGAATCATTTCGGTACGATACTGTCTCTGAAAAGTACCTGTACCGCGCCCGCGTCGAAGTCACGTTGTGTCATTGCTGGTTTACGAGCAGACGAGCATGTTCGGCGGCACACAATCACGGAGTACTTACAGACACAGTGTGTAGACCACTGGTTCTTAACCTGGGTTCGGTGAGTAGGCCTCAGGGGTTCGACGGAGCCTCCGCAGCGGAGGTCAAGACACACCCGACTCATCGTGTAAATAAAAAATTCTCTCTATCTGCGTATTATGGATACCCCCAAACAAAGTTCCCTCTAATTTTCCATATGCTTGAGCAAACGCAAAAACTCCTTGTGCATTCAGTGGAGCACATGTGAGCGACGTCAGACATGCACATGCACTGTGGCCACACCAGCAGCACACCAGTCCCAAACCTGACTAAATAACAAGTTCAATGTTTTATTATTATAATCATATGACAACAGTCATTTCCATGAGATTATTTTATAATGTAAGTGTTTTGGCCCACTTACAATGACAATAACAACAAATATTGTTTTCTCATGAGCTGTGTACTAGGTGGGGGGTCCTGCTTTGGAAATATTTTGTACCCCTTTTAGATATCGCATTTAGTTCCCTCTAAAACATCCACATGTTGCACAATGAGATGTAAACATGGGATCATGTGTACATTCCTGTAACTTTGTTTGTAAAATATATATTTATTAGTATTTCTTTAATATAATAACATCATTTCATGATTAATATTTACAAATTAAGAAAATACATTTTATTTTTCACTAAAGAAGGGTTCGGTGAATGCGCATATGAAACTGGTGGGGTTCGGTTCCTCCAACAAGGTTAAGAACCACTGGTGTGGACAGAAAAGGGAGAACGGACGCATGTTGGCTTAAAAACTAACGATAGAGGTGAAGTTACAACACTAAAACGCCCTCAGGAAGAGGTGCTTTAAGACATGGCGAGCTAGCTAGCGGCTAACGTCCATCCGCCGTCGGCAGTGTTTTAGCTACTTCTAAATCACTAATCCTGGTCTCCATGGCGACAAATAAAGTATTTTTCTTACAAGTATCATCCCTGCAGGACGAAGAATAGCTTAACATACTTCACTACACACCGTAGCTCACCGGCATCAAAATGTAAACAAACGCCATTGGTGGATCGATACCTAACATCCACTGTAATGATATCAAGTACAAGCATGCATCTAGTCGATACTACTATGATTTTGTCCATATTTTCTGTCATCACATCATCTTATTCTGTTGTTTTAAAATGTATATTATGTTTATAAACTCAGGAAATATGTCCCTGAACACATGAGGACTTTGAATATGACCAATGTATGATCCTGTAACTACTTGGTATCGGATTGATACCCACATTTGTGGTATCATCCAAAAGTAATGCAAAGTATCAAACAACAGAAGAATAAGTTATTATTACATTTGAACAGAAAAGTAGATAGAACATGTTGAAACAGGAAGTAAGCAGATATTAACAGTAAATGAACAAGTAGATTAATAATTAATTTTCTACCACTTGTCCTTAATAATGTTGACAAAATAATAGAATGATAAATGACACAATATGTTACTGCATATGTCAGCAGACTAAATTTGGATCCTTTGTTTGTTTACTTACTACTAAAAGACAAGTTGTCTAGTATGTTCACTATTTTATTTAAGGACTTAACTGCAATAAGAAACATATGTTTAATGTATCCTAAGATTTTTTGTTAAAATAAAGCCAATAATGCAATTTTTTTTGTGGTCCCCTTTGTTTAGAAAAGTACCGAAATAATTTTAGTACCGGTACCAAAATATTGGTATCGCTCCAACGCTAGTTCAGAGTGAAGCTTCCTTCAAAGACAGAGATTTTAAGTGCGCGTCCTGGAAAGGAGACGCTTCATAAAATGCATCCAGCCCATTAACTCTGCAAGAAGGACTCTAATGGCTGTCCATCCACAGGCTTGTCTGCCGAGATTGACTCCCTCCTGTCGCGGTGATCACTCGGTGCCACCACATCTTAATAACGAGAAAAAGACTGTTCCAGCGACCGTGAGACCCATAACTCAAAACGGATCATCCAACATCTTACGCTGGCGCTTTACGGACATTACAACAAGCATCCCGATGGAAAAAAAACAAAAACAGCCGTCTCATGCATTATGTCATCGGTTGACTGAATTCTAACGACTTGGGCGCAGGGGGGCCCAAACTTTCTGCGTGTAATTGAAAGTGAAATATGGAGGGGGAGGGGTGGGGGGGGGGGGGGGGGGGGGGGGGGGGGGGGGAGAAAAAAGAACTCAAGAAGCGTATGATTGGTTGCCAGAGTAAATCTGAGGTAGCATAAGTCAGAATATATTTGAGCAAAAGGGTTGGACTATTTCCAGGAAGGCAGGCAGGCAGTGAGTGGGCATACTAATCCACCGGGTGGATGTTTACCTGCCTTGCTTTGATGCCTCCTCCTGGGCTACATCGCAATGATGGGTGGTAAAGATTATTTTCATGAGAATTGTAACACACAGCAACATCGTACATTTGATTTAAAAAAAAAAGAAGCTTGGTAACACTTTAGTATGGGGAACATAGTCACCATTTGCTTATTAACATGCAAATTAGTAACATATTGGCTCTTACATAGTCATTATTAAGTACTTATTAATGCCTTATTCTGCATGGCCTTATTATACAACCAGTAAGCCATTAACCAAGAGTCTTCCCTCAATAACCTCAGAATTATTGTTTATTAGTAACCCTAACCCTTATATGTTCCCCTAGTGTCCATATAACTCTAAATTAAGTCTTTGTTACTTACAATATGTTCCCCATACTAAAGTGTTACCGAATGCTTTAACAACCGGAGTGGTGGCAAGATATTGTTAGGCTTGCACTTTTACAGCAGATGGAAAAGTATGGAAACGTGTAAATTTGCACATTTGAACAAAAGCAGTTTTAGAGATTTCTGCTAATTTATGTTTTTTAAAGCAGTGCTCTGTGATTTTGTATTGCCAAAGTTGACCATTTAGGTTTGTTTAAACTAAAACTGCCATCCGATCATGCAAACATGCATGAATACATTGGCATCGTTGGTCCGGTATCTAGCAATGGAGAATATGTGGCTGTATTCATAAGTAAACGCACACACACACAAAAAAACATTTTTGATGTTCTGGATGTGTACCTGACCAGTCCAAGTCCAACATATAACCCACTTGAGGATTCCCATATATGCACAGCGTGTTGACATTAAATGATCATAAACTGGTGAGTGGCAGTCAATGCAAATGTTAAGTCAGATGGATTAAGTCAGATTCTGTGTAATTCACTCCCTTTCTCTCTCCGATTTAGAGGTGTGCGTCAAAAGCAGCAAGAAAATTGCAGACTGGGGGGTAAAAAAAAAAAAAAAAAAAAAAAAAAAAAAAAAAAAAAGAAAAAAGGATGCGTTTGTCTTTTTAAAACCATGGCTGCACAAACTGCTTTCTGTCCCTGCATGGCGACACCTGCAGAAGCTTTGCAGTGTTCGGGACACTCGGGGATTTATTCTTGGCACAAAATCAGGAGTTTGCCTCAACAAAAAGAGAAAAAATAAAAAAAAAGATTGCACGTTCGAAACCAGAACGCACGACGACTTTTGCGCGCTCCGAGAGGCAAACGTGCAGCGCTGGGTTTCATTGTTGGGGCTGCAAAGACAGTTAGATGCGAAAAAAAAAAAAAAAAGAGTGGGTCTTACCTTTTATCAGCCTCGGAGTTTTTTTCTGGTTCTTGCAGCGTGGAACCCTCACATCTTCATCTTTTTTTTTTTAAAACAAACAAATAATCCTCGGGGTTCTTTTTGGGTTTTTTTTAAGTGTGCCTCCCTTCGATGTGTCCAATATGAAGTTCCTCTATAATATTTATCTATATATATATATATATATATATATATATATATATATTAATCCAGCCCAGGAGCGCAGCTTGCTGGTGGAGATGCGCGTCTGGGTTCGGCAGCAGGAGTCGCTCCCTCAGCCTCAGCCGCCGTGCGCACTTGGAGGAACCACAAGCGAGTCCGCGCACTGACTCCGTGGGAATGATGTCATGCACGACCCTCCCTCTCCAGCCTCCTCTCATACAAATCTCTCTCTTTAATGCAGCGGCAACCAACCTAACAATAAAAAGAAAAATATGTGCGTATAAACACACAAGTTTAGTCACACTTAAATTAAAATATTTTTTTTAATATTTTTTGTTGTTGTTGCTGTACTTGACGTGATGAAGTCACGCCGAGGAGGTGTGGTCCAGCAAAGCATCGCCAGCCTCTCTCATCTCAGGACCAGGAGGGGAGGTGCTGCCTCCTCCCTCCATCCCTCCTCAGTGCAGCAGCATCAGCATCAGTCGGGTATCTTTAAAGATGAAGCTGATCAGAGAACAGCAAAAAAAAAAAAAAAAAAGGTCCATGATCGATATCGCAATCCATTGCACCAGTGTTTTTCAACCACGGTGCGTGCCGTGAGATACAGTCTGGTGTGCCGTGGGAGATTATGTAATTTTACCTATTTGGGTTAAAAATATTTTTTTGCAAACCAGTAATTATAATCCGCAAGTGTCGGTGCTGTCTAGAGCTCGGCAGAGTAACCGTGTAATACTCTTCCATATCAGTAGGTGGCAGCAGGTAGCTAATTGCTTTGTAGATGTCGGGAACGACGACGATGGTTTCCAGGTAAAAAAAAGGTATTGAAAGCTTAAACCAAAAATTAACAAAAGGCGAGTGCCGCTAAGAAAAGGCATTGAAGCTTAGGGATGGCAAGCTAAAACTGAACTGGCTGCAAAGTAAACAAAAACAGAATGCTGAACGACAGCAAAGACTTACAGCGTGTGGCGCAGACGGCGTCCACAAAGTACGTCCGTACATGCCATGACAATCAACACCAAAATAGGAGCGCAAGACAGGAACTAAAACACTACACACAGGAAAGCACCAAAAAACTCAAAATAAGTCACAGTGTGATGTGACAGGTCGTGACAGTACATCTACTTTGAGACAAGAGCTATAGTGATGCGTGGTTGGTTGTGGTTTTAATTCATATCCAACAATTGCGAGAACGACTTTTTACCAAGACAAGAACTAAAACACTACACACAGGAAAACACCAAAAAACTCTAAATAAGTCACAATGTGATGTGACAGGTCGTGACAGTACACCTACTTTGAGACAAGAGCTATAGTGATGCGTGGTTGGTTGTGGTTTTAATTAATATCCAACAATTGCGAGAACAACTTTTTACTGTCAATATCGGCTGCTGAGTTTCATTTCATTCAAATGATGTGTTGTTGAGTGTCGGTGCTGTCTAGAGCTCGGCAGAGTAACCGTGTAATACTCTTCCATATCAGTAGGTGGCAGCAGGTAGCTAATTGCTTTGTATATGTCGGAAACAGCGGGAGGCAGGGTGCAAGTAAAAAGGTGTCTAATGCTTAAACCAAAAATAAAAAAAAAGGTGAGTGCCCCTAAGAAAAGGCATTGAAGCTTATAGGGAAGGCTATGCAAAACGAAACTAAAACTGAACTGGCTGCAAAGTAAACAAAAACAGAATGCTGGACGACAGCAAAGACTTACAGCGTGTGGAGCAGACGGCGTCCACAAAGTACGTCCGTACATGACATGACAATCAACACCAAAATAGGAGCGCAAGACAAGAACTAAAACACTACACACAGGAAAACACCAAAAAACTCGAAATAAGTCACAGTGTCTTGTGACAGGTCGTGACAGTACACCTACTTTGAGACAAGAGCTATAGTGATGCGTGGTTGGTTGTGGTTTTAATTCATATCCAACAATTGTAAGAACGACTTTTTACTGTCAATATCAGTTGCTGAGTTTCATTTCATTCAAATTATGTGTTGGTGTTGAGTGTCAGTGCTGTCTAGAGCTTGGCAGAGTAACCGTGTAATACTCTTCCATATCAGTAGGTGGCAGGAGGTAGCTAATTGCTTTGTAGATGTCGGGAACGACGACGATGGTTTGCAGGTAAAAAGAGGGTTGTAACGCTTAAACCAAAAATTAACAAAAGGCGAGTGCCGCTAAGAAAAGGCATTGAAGCTTAGGGATGGCAATGCAAAACTAAGGCTAAAACTGAACTGGCTGCAAAGTAAACAAAAACAGAATGCTGGAGGACAGCAAAGACTTACAGCGTGTGGAGCAGACGGCGTCCACAAAGTACGTCCGTACATGCCATGGCAATCAACACCAAAATAGGAGCGCAAGACAAGAACTAAAACACTACACACAGGAAAACACCAAAAAACTCGAAATAAGTCACAGTGTGATGTGACAGGTGGTGACAGTACACCTACTTTGAGACAAGAGCTATAATGATGCGTGGTTGGTTGTGGTTTTAATTCATATCCAACAATTGCGAGAACAACTATTTACTGTCAATATCGGCTGCTGAGTTTCATTTCATTCAAATGATGTGTTGTTGTTGAGTGTCGGTGCTGTCTAGAGCTCGGCAGGGTAACCGTGTAATACTCTTCCATATCAGTAGGTGGCAGCAGGTAGCTAATTGCTTTGTATATGTCGGAAACAGCGGGAGGCAGGGTGCAGGTAAAAAGGTGTCTAATGCTTAAACCAAAAATTAAAAAAAAGGTGAGTGCCCCTAAGAAAAGGCATTGAAGCTTATAGGGAAGGCTATGCAAAACGAAACTAAAACTGAACTGGCTGCAAAGTAAACAAAAACAGAATGCTGGACGACAGCAAAGACTTACAGCGTGTGGAGCAGACGGCGTCCACAAAGTACATCCGAACATGACATGACAATCAACAATGTGCCCACAAAGAAGGATAAAACAACTGAAATATTCTTGATTGCATTGTGCATTTCTTGCGCTAAGCCTTCTGGGTTATGTAGTACATACGTACACTGATGGCCTCACCTCCTACAGTAACTTACATGTATGTATATATTTAACACTTATATATTTAGGGTAAGACATAAAAAAAACAGATATTCATGTTTGATGCTGACTGAGCAAAGAGGCAGCATTTACATGACAGCGATGTTGAAATGTGATGATAATCTCTCATCCTCTCTCATTTACCAACAAAATGTATCGCTATAGATCGCTCTCAACAGTTCACAAATTATCTTAGGTTAAATGTGTTGGAACATAAATGATTGTTTACGATGGACAAACTCTTTTACAGTACATGGAGAATGTCTGCAACGTGTGGACGACAGAGCAGAAAGCGTAGAATAAAGGAAGCCTTTGGTGGTGTTTATTTCTATAATTATAATGATATATTACTATTAATGGATAGATATACAATCAAAACAGTACAGTCATTATACAACGAGCTCTGGGTATTTGCTATACTGCCATCTAATGTCTACTTTTCAAGTTTGTGTGGTATAAAGGGTGTGGCACAAAGGAGTAAAACATCAATGCAGTATTTTTATTTTTTCAATTTCTGTTGAAATCCTGCACATTTTTAAAGTTAAGGTTACAAGCAACACCGAAAATATTGTTAACGAATTCAGAAAATCACAAGTTTGTTCAGAGTTATTGGAAAAAAAAAATTCTTCAAAACATTGCAACTTTTGCCACAACTTTCTGAAAAAGCTTTCGCAAATCCAGACATTTTAAGCTGAAATAGAATAGAATAGAATGGACTTTATTGTCATCTCATTTGCATATAACGAGATTAAGGACTCCAATTTAAGGTGCGGTAGTGGGAACAAATATGCGGTAAAAATAAATTACACAAGAGGTAATAAAGAAAAAAAACTATCAATTGAAATAAACAGACTACTATCCAATAACAATAATAAGCAATCCTGTACAATATAAAAAACACTGTAGAAATACAAAATACTGTACAATATACAGAACAAGACAAGAGTACCGGAGTAATACATAATCAGTGTCGGACGTATTGCACTCAAAGGGTAATATTGCACAGTAGGGTATGAGGGTAGGTTATTGTATAGGGGTGAATTATTATTATAAGTTAGAGTTCAAGATGGTGACAGCTCTGGGAAAGAAGCTGTCTCTGAGACTGTTTGTTCTGGCTCTGATGCACCTGTAGCGCCTGCCCGATGGTAGCAGGTTGAACAGGTGGAAGCCAGGGTGTGTGCTGTCCTTGGTGATGCTTTTTGCTCTGTTGAGGCAACGGGAGTTGTGTAAATCCTTCAGGGAGGGGGAGGGGGCAGCCGACGATTTTTTGTGCAGACTTTATGAACCTCTGAATCGCCATTTTGTCTGCTTCAGTGCAGCTGGCGTACCACACTGTTATGCAGTACGTCAGCAGGCTCTCGACAGCCGAGCGTAAAGTAAATAGATAATACATTAAAAAATGAGGCACTGACTGTGGCTAAATGACAAGGATTTACAGTAATGCTAGTGTAACCCGCCTTTACACTGCACGGGCAATTGCCAAAGATCTAAAAAACCTCATTGTTCAGAATGACTCTTAAGGAGGGGCGGACTTACCATAGGCAAACAAAGGCAGATGGTGAAGACGTCTCATAAAAAAGCAATGCATTAAGTTTTCTTCTGTTTAAAACATTTTTTTTAAACTTAATTTGTGAGCTTCAAATTACATCTCTTTCTCTTCCTATTAATGCAATGGATTTCTGCAATCTACTGTAACAAACTTGACTCGGGAAGACAGACCAAAACAAACGTGTTGCTGTTATTAGAAGTTTAAATAAAGATTAAACCGAGTTGCGGCAGCACGGTGGAAGGAAGGGGTTAGTGCATCTGCCTCACAATACGAAGGTCCTGAGTAGTCCGTGAGTTCAATCCCGGCCTCGAGATCTTTCTGTGTGGAGTTTGCATGTTCTCCCCGTGACTGCGTGGGTTCCCTCCGGGTACTCCGGCTTCCTCCCACCTCCAAAGACATGCACCTGGGGATAGGTTGATTGGCAACACTAAATTGGCCCTAGTGTGTGAATGTGAGTGTGAATGTTGTCTGTCTATCTGTGTTGGCCCTGCGATGAAGGTGGCGACTTGTCCAGGGTGTACCCCGCCTTCCACCCGATTGCAGCTGAGATAGGCTCCAGCGCCCCCCGCGACCCCGAAGGAAATAAGCGGTAGAAAATGGATGGATGGATAAACCGAGTTGCCAAGCGGGGTGGAGAAAAGGAGAAAGCAAGAAGAAAGGATCTATTTTTATTTTTATTATTATTAATTTAAAAGTACCCAATGCGTTTAACACATCAAGGCCGACGGTCAGTGCAGGATGCAAAAGGAGAGAGACATTGTGAGTATTAAAGCGCTCAAAAAGTAAACCATTTTAAACAAGGGCCTAGTGAGATGTAGTTAAAACTCAGCAGATAGAACATTTAAGATGCACTTTTATTAGAAATCAACAGTCTCGTCTCGTTCCAACATGGGCACCGTTGCGCTCTCTCTTTTTCCCCACCATTCAAACACTTCTGGCCTTTCCAATCATGGCGCGACGTGTCACATCCAGTCCATTTGCACTTGCAAAATAATGATCTCTGAAATATGGATTACACATTACTAAATGATGAAGTAGAAGGGTTGGGAATCAGTGATACTGGACTTTGATGTGCAGCTCGCATGGTAGTTTCTAACATGGCAAATTACCATTTTTATCAAGTGGAGAACCCCCAAATAACTAAATACGCTCCTGCTCTTAAGGCAGCAGGGAGAGAGGTTTAGTACAATAGTACCGCCTGGCATCCATTAGACAAATGTTACAAAAATGATTGCCATCAGTGACCAAATACTGAGTTCTTACTCTGGAGTGGCTTAGTGAATGCTGATAGATCAGATTCACATGATTAAATATGATTATTATTATCGGCCCACTAATGTTTTGTAGGCAAAAAAAAAAAAAAAGTAGTGAGCGAATCCTAAGACACAAGGAGGGATATCAATATTGTTCTACTCGAAAAACATAATTGTGCAGACATAAGCCAATCATGCGCTGTGCATAGGGCCTCATGATCCGTAGCGGGCCCTGTTTTTGCAGTGAATAAGTGTATGTAAAATGTCAACGTATGAAAAGGCGCATCCAAGCATACAAGCCACATTCTGCTCTGTCACTGATAAGAATATAACAGATCGTTTCCCCACCAAATTCCGGATTACTACTTTTTTCCTACACTTTGAACCCTGCGGCTTGTAAGACGGTGCGGCTAATTAATGGATTTTTCTTCGCTAACAGCCATAAAAAAATAGTAAAAAATAAAAATACACCGATGTGTTTTATTGTTAGTGCTATGGCACCATCTGTTGGACGATTTTGCTCACTGCAGGTGTGGCAATGTCCTTCCATTTAGCGCTTTCAAATAGAAAGTAGAGTGACGTACTGTCTTTTAGTCGTCCATAGCGTTTCTACTCGTATGGATTCTTCATTCATCACTCCAAGCAACGTTTGTAAGTTTTACAGTATAACCAAAACTATATGTGTGATGTCTGTAGGAGCGTTTTAATGCATATTTTTAAGTGCCGTCATAATGTAATGTCGCTAGCGTTATTAGCATGAGCTAATCTGCATTGCCTTTGCGTGCCGGCCCAGTCTCATAATGTCTACGGTTTTTCACACACACGAGTGAATGCAACGCATACTTGGTCAACAGCCATACAGGTCACACTGAGGGTTAACGTATATAACAACTTTAACACTGTTACAAATATGCGCCACACTGTGAACCCACACCAAACAAGAATGACAAACACATTTCGGGAGAACATCCGCACCATAACACAACATAAACACAACAGAACAAATACCCAGAACCCCTTGCAGCACTAACTCTTCCGGGACGCTACAATATACACCCTCCGCTACCCCTACCCCCCACCTCAACCCCCCCGTCCAACCCCGCCCACCTCAACCTCCTCATGCTCTCTCAGGGAGAGCATGTCCAAATTCCAAGCTGCTGTTTTGAGGCATGTAAAAAAAATAATGCACTTTGTGAATTCAATAATAAATATGGCAGTGCCATGTTGGCATTTTTTTTCCATAACTTGAGTTGATTTATTTTGGAAAACCTTGTTAAATTGTTTAATTCATCCAGAGGGGCATCACAACAAAATTAGGCATAATAATGTGTTAATTCCACGACTGTATATATCGGTATTGGTTGATATCGGAATCGGTAATTAAGAGTTGGACAATATCGGAATATCGGATATCGGCAAAAAAGCCATTATCGAACATCTCTAATTCATACCTAATATTTTGTGAATATTTGAAAAATTTGAAATCTAAAACTAAACTAAAAAGTTTAAAAAAAAAAAAGTGTCCATGAACATAATCCCAAAGTTTGTAAATAATCTGTAAATAAAACAATAACTGCATGCAATCAACTCAACAAAAACATAGAAGAGAAATAAAAAATATTGATATCACCAAGCTGGTATTAATCTGATGCTGAGACTACCCTTTGTACCGGTCATGATCTGCGTGACAGTTTTGAGGGTTTTTAATGTTGTTTTCTTGGGTTTAGTGCTATTTTTCTTTTCCACTTTCTGTTTTGAATATGTCTTGCAGTGGCTGTTTCTCAGCCCTTTTTCTCCACACCTGCTCTTAGTGATCAGGGGACTCACCTGCCTCTGATCACTAACCAGAAGTGGTTTATCAAATCTGCGTTGCCTTTGTTGTCTATTGAGACTAATTTTCATGGTGTGCCTTGTGGCATACTTGCCAACCTTGAGACCTCTGAATTCGGGAGATTGGGGGTGGGGCGGGGTTGAGGTGTGGGGGGGCGGGGTTTGGTGGTAGCGGGGGTGTATATTGTAGCCCAGAAGAGTTAGGGCTGCATTTGTTCTGTTGTGTTACGGTGCGGATGTTCTCCCGAAATGTGTTTGTCATTCTCGTTTGGTGTGGGTTCACAGTGTGGCGCATATTTGTAACAGTGTTAAAGTTGTTTATACGGCCACCCTCAGTTTGACCTGTATGTCTTGCAGTCACTTACGTGTGTGTGCAGAAGCCACATACAGCATGTGACTGGGCCGGCACGCTGTTTGTATGTTGAAAAAGTGGACGTGTCGACAGGTTGTAGGGGACGCTAAAGGCAGTGCCATCACACCACGGGTAAAAATCGGGAGAAATTCGGGAGAATGGTTGCCCCGGGAGATTTTCGGGAGAGGCACTGAAATTCGTGAGTCTCCCGGAAAAATCGGGAGGGTTGGCAAGTATGACTTGTGGTCTTTTTTGGTCATTAAACTTCCTTTTAACCTGCACGTCACTTCCTGTCTCTGCATCCTGGGGTCACGATGGAAAATACTAACACTTTCAATGCTTACTGTTATTGAAATTCAGTTTCAACGGCAACGCAGCTCAGCATTCACACAAAGAGTGAGTGGTTTTGCAATTCACGAGTGACTGGCAAGAGATTTAATATTTGTGGATGCAAGTGAATACTTGTCACAGTCAAGTAGAAATATATTCTCAGATTCCTCAGCAGATAGCAAGTATTTCCCGCAACCCGGACTTTCCCCACGCGGTGAAAAACCGAAAGCGCCGCGAGGATGTTTAATCAATCAACTTGAAGCCGCTTTCTTAATCAATTTATTTTAAAGTGCTTTTCCTTCACTTTGGTGGAACTATTTGGCCACGAGGACAAGCTGTAATGTAGCCTGTTGCAAGGCCACATGCATCCACTAATGTACAGAGATGGTCTGAGGCACTTAACCCTAAGAACTTTCTATAAGATGAGGTTAGAAATGCACATTTTCTCTTCTGTATATTGCTGCTATCCATCTGAAAATGTGTGTGATCTATATTTCATGTTCTTTCTGATCTGTATTCATGGCATGGGCTCTCGTCACATGTTCACATCTGTGAGCACCTTTTGAATGTTTGACCTGCACATCTTTGGAGTGCGGTATTCTGGCGACGAGGTGATAAAACAAACACAAAACAGGAGGACTGGAAATGTGTCTTCTTGCGTGACGATTACAATGCCTTTGAAGAATGAAAAGTATTTTTCAGACGGTAGTTATCGCATTTCTTGTTTTTCATAGATAAGAGCACATGTCGTTGTGATGAGCAGATAGGTGTTTAGCAGGTAAGCATCAGGCAGCGGACTCTCCCCAAATTATAATAAACACCTCCCAGTCAACTACTAGTAACATCACTATGAGCCCGTTGATGTTCTAGAAACCTAAACGGCAGCTCAGCTCGCTCGCAGTCCTGGCTTGAGGTGAAGGCTAATTAGCTTTTAGCGTAACGTTAGCTCATTTTGCGGTGTGTGTGTGTGTGTTACGGACAGCAAAGCCCTGTCTGTCTGTTATTTCACTTTACCTTTTTCTGTGTTGATTGAGCGGTGTTGAAGCAGCAAAAAAGGACATTATGTTAAATGAAGAGTTTCTGTCCCTGATAGTTGATATAATAATGTAACTGCATCATTAAGCCTACGTGAACTCCATGGTGTTCAGGTATGAATCGTCTCTCCTATTGCTATTGTACTATTTTTTCAGCTATAGTTACATTAATCATTGGTAATGCAGCAGCCTAGTTTTTAATGGCAGGGTCCCTGCTATCCAATGTGGATAAAAATATAACATTTACATTAAAAAAATCAACTACTGGTTTCCCAAATGCTGTAATAAATTAAGAATGATGAATTGACTTGAAACTGTTTAATGTTGCACTTTTTATATGTAAAAGAAAAGTTTGCTCATTTTATTTAATCTGAGCAACAACTTGAGGCAGTTTAATGTTGATTAACATGGGCAGAATTATTATAGTGTTCCCAACGTTAAAAGGATAAAGCCATTGTTTAAAAATTTGGTAAATAAATAACCCAAAAATTTATATTTTGTTGTTTTCTTACTGTACCGAAAATGAACCGAACCGTGACCTCTAAACTGAGGTATGTACCGAACCGAAATATTTGTGTACCGTTACACCCCTACATTCAAAACATATCTGTTGAATGATACACTTGCAGTTTGTTATGGTTTGGTCAGGCGATAACCAAGACAATATACAATAGGGGTGTTGAAAAATAAAAAAAAATCTATTTTCGAATTATTGGCGAATCTTTTTTGTAACTATTCTTAACAGATTCCAAAAAATCTAAACTTACTTAAAAAATATATATACATACAGTCGCGATCTAAAGTTTACATACACTTGTAAAGAACATAATATCATGGCTGTTTTGAGTTTCCAATAATTTCTACAACTCTTATTTTTTTGTGATAGAGTGATTGGAGCACATACTTGTTGGTCACAAAAAACATTCATGAAGTTTGGTTCTTTGATGAATTTATTATGGGTCTACTGAAAATGTGACCAAATCTGCTGGGTCAAAAGTATAAATACAGCAATGTTTTTATTCAGTTACATGTCCCTTGGCAAGGTTCACTGCAATAAGACGCTTTTGGTAGCCATCCACAAGTTTATGGTTGAATTTATGAACCACTCCTCTTGACAAAATTGGTGCAGTTGAGCTAAATTTGTTGGTTTTCTGACATGGACTTGTTTCTTCAGCATTGTCTACACGTTTAAGTCAGGACTTTGGGAAGGCCATTCTAAAACCTTAATTCTAGCCTGATTTAGCCATTCCTTTACCACTTTTGACGTGTGTTTGGGGTCATTGTCCTGTTGGAACACCCAACTGCGCCAAAGACCCAACCTCTGGGCTGATGATTTTAGGTTGTCCTGAAGAATTTGGAGGCAATCCTCCTTTTTCATTGTCCCATTTAAAGCACCAGTTCCATTGGCAGCAAAACAGGCCCAGAGCATAATTCTACCACCACCATGCTTGACGGTGGGAATGGTGTTCCTGGGACTAAAGGCCTCATCTTTTCTCCTTCAAACATATTGCTGGGTATTGTGGCCAAACAGCTCAATTTTTGTTTCATCTGACCACAGAACTTTCCTCCAGAAGGTCTTATCTTTGTCCATGTGATGTCAGATGAAATAAAAATAGAGCGGTTTGGCCACAATACAGAGCAATATGTTTGGAGGAGAAAAGGTGAGGCCTTTAATCCAGGAACACCATGCCCACCGTCAAGCATGGTGGTGGTAGTATTATGCTCAGGGTCTCTTTTGCTGCAATGGAACTGGTGCTTAATCTGTCTTGAGCCGCAAAAAATGAAAAGCTGTATAAAGTGTTATAATGAAGGCAACGCATGACATAAGTGTCTATATTAGCTATAATAGCCTACTATCAACATGGCTATGTGTCGCAGGCTGAAGCAAATCTTCTTGACAGAAATGTTGACATTTAATATTTATTCTACACGTTTTTACTACATTAGAAACCATTAGTAATTCAGAGCCTACTCAGGTGAGATAACTCCTGGAAAGGACTGGCTTTTAATGGCCAAAGGTACAGACGTCTGTGTCCAATTTAAAAGGAAACGGCAGGCTGTCTTCTTTTAATAGATTTATTACAATTTTTGCAAGCTAGGTAATGTTTGCTGTGGTCTGGAACAACATGGCACACAAACAACTATCTGAAATGTGTCATGAGACATGCAAAACTAAATTATATACAAAGAAGATAAAAGTAAAGGATATAAAATGAGCTCAGATATACCTACAAATGAGGCATTCTGATGCAATATGTACACACAGCTAGCCAAAATAGCATGTTAGCATCGATTAGCTTGCAGTCATGCACTGACCAAATATGCCTGATTAGCACTCCGACAAGTCAATAACATCAACAAAGCGCACATTTGTGCATTCACGCACAGCATAAAACTTTTGGTGGACAAAATGAGACAAAGAAGGAGTGGGAGATTTTACATGTAAACAAACTGTTGCATTACAGTCCACACTATGGAGAGTTCAAGAACCGCCGATATTAGTAGGACAAAACGATGTTCACCAAATACTCATATTAAACAGTGGGCTTTCTAACAATTGGGAAGGTTTGTGTCATGTTTGTCCTCAAACAAAAACAATATTAAAACAAAAAACCCCCCCCTCTATTTCCATTTTCAATCCTTTTTTAAAAAGGCTCCAAGGAGCCACTAGGGCGGCACTAAAGAGCCACATGCGGGTTGCTGACCCCCCGGTTCAGCCAAACATCAAAGACGAGATCCAGGATAACTTAAATATGATTTGTTGTACAGGTGGCTGGCATGCTTTGTTTGTGTAAACAACAACACTGCTGTCTGTAGTGCAGCATTTAAAAATGCAAGGAAACATAAACACCCATTTTTTTAAGTGAATGGAGTTTAAGTTTCATGTCTTATTGGTGGACAAATTAAAAGGACATGTTTGGGAAAAAAAAAAATTGCCTGGTTAAATTGATGTTTTTGCAAAAACCTGCTTGAAAACAAAAGGCAATATGGCGTTATTAGGGCGTTATGAACACACATGCTCCTTTACCATTAACCGTGGAAAGTTTCCTGAAAGGCAACGCAGGTATTTATACGCTCAGTGATCCGGTCACTGCATACGCCAGCGCAAAGATACGCGAGGAGACTCCGACTGGTGTACTCTGGAAGATTTCACTTCTAAGTGAACCCAGAAGGGACTGTAAAGTACCAATGATTGTCACACACACACTAGGTGTGGCGAAATGATCCTCTGCATTTGACCCATCACCCTTGATCACCCCCTGGGAGGTGAGGGGAGCAGTGAGCAGCAGCGGTGGCCGCGCCCGGGAATCATTTTTGGTGATTTAACCCCCAATTCCAACCCTTGATGCTGAGTGCCAAGCAGGGAGGTAACGGGTCCCATTTTTATAGTCTTTGGTATGACTCGGCCGGGGTTTTAACTCACGATAAAACTGTTACCAAGATGCGAGCAAATAAATGATGTCTATTCAAGGAAAAACATTTTTTTTATTTTCCTGTATGACATACTGACGATATATTTGCATTTGTGCCAAAATATATTTTTTTTGTTTTTAAGTTATGCAAGAGATTAATTGACTGATTAATTGCAATTACCGTATTTTCCGGACTATAATTTTCTACTTTTTTCCATCGTTTAGAACTTTTTTAATTTATAAATTTTGCTTCGCTAACGCACATATTGTTTCGTAATCAACAAATAGTTTTCATGGCAGCACGGTGAAACAGGGGTTAGTGCTGGTGCCTCACAATAAGAAGGTCCTGGGTTCGACCCCCGGGCTCGGGATCTTTCTGTGTGGCGTTTGCATGTTCTATAGGTTGATTGGCAACACTAAATTGGCCCTAGTGTGTGAATGTGAGTGTGGATGTTGTCTGTCTATCTGTGTTGGCCCTGCGATGAGGTGGCGACTTGTCCAGGGTGTACCCCGCCTTCCGCCCGAATGCAGCTTGGATAGGTTCCAGCACCCCCGCAACCCTGAGAGGGACAAGCGGTAGAAATTGGATGGGATGGAAATAGTTTTCATATTACACAGACAGAGACACTGAAAAGTTGTGTTATTGCTTATGCTATGGCGCCGTGTTTTGGAAATGTGTTTCCCGCTTTGTGCCTTGAACTGGGAGTACAACAGTCTATATATAGCGTTTCTGCCCAAAAGGATTCTTTATTGATCGCTCCAAGCAAGGTTTGTAAGTTTTACAATATAACTAAAACAATTCATGCTTACTAAACCGTTACGTGTGTGATGTCTGTAGGAGTGTTTTCATGCACATTTGTGCGTGCTATCACAATTTAATCAAGCTAGCGTCATTAGCATTAGCGCATATGCCAACACGTTTACAAGTGTCTGTGTTGGTATTATTAACTTACAATGGCATTGTTTTTGTACTGTTTCAGTCTTGTAACACTCCTACAGACATCACACATGGGACGGTTTAGTAAGTAAGAATTGTTTTAGTTATATTGTAAAACTTACAAACCTTGCTTGGAGTGATCAATAAAGAATCCTTTTGAACAGAAACGCTATAGATGGTTATACTCCCAGTTCAAGGCACGAAGCAGGAAATACATAGTGTCGTTGTGGTTAGAGTGTCCGCCCTGAGATCGGTAGGTCGTGAGTTCAAACCCAGGTTGAGGCATACCAAAGACTATAATAATGGGACCCATTACCTCCCTGCTTGGCACTCAGCATCAAGGGTTGGAATTGGGGGTTAAATCACCAAATGATTCCCGGGCGCGGCCACCGCTGCTGCTCACTGCTCGCCTGTGGGGATGGGTCAAATGCAGAGGATAATTTCACCGCACCTAGTGTGTGTGTTTGACAATCATTGGCACTTTAACTTTAACGTCACCAAAACGTCACCGTGGAGTTTTTGAGTCCGTTTAGCTGATTGGATAGCGAGCTTCCGCGTCTAGTGGGTCCATGACGATGACTTCTGTTTTGTTCGATCAGCCGTTTGACTGCCGCGTTACAGGCACCGTTTGGGAAGAATTAAGATGAATAAACATTTACAAATATCTCATTTCATAACGTTTTTATCCACGGCACATAATGCGGTCCGGCTAATATATATCCGGGTTCGTACACCTTTTCCATGGCCAAATTCAAGCACTTTTTAAGGACTTTCAAGATAAATTTTCCAGTTTTTCCAGTACCCTTCAAAAGTCAAAGAACAGTATGAATCAATCCATAGCCTTGTTGTTTGAGGTCACCAAATGCTGTCTGTAGGAAAAATCTGCTAAAACCTAAGCCTAACATTGAGCCAGCAGTTATCATTAACTGAATGGGGCATATAAAATGAAGCAGTGTTTCTGTAGACTATTCAATGTCATGGTGGATTTCTTTTTTGCAGTCTTTGCAACAGGCTACACGTGGATTTAGTCCACGTTTTATCCAAAGTTTGTACTTGTCATTTTCCATCCAATGTTCATTAAAACGACATGGACCAATGCACCACTGTCCTCTTGGGGGCGACACAGAGCCGTATATACATGACAATAACCTAATGTAAGGGCTGGTGCAAAGCCAACAGATCCAGCGTGTAGCTTTGATTTTTAAGGAAAACCTACTTGATTTTTTTCCATTTTATAATTAGCCTAATGAGTCAGACTGCCGAGAAATATGATGAACATTTCCAAGCATTTCACCCAAAATTCAAGCATTTTTCAAACCATGAAAACACAACATTAAAATCCAAGCATTTTCAAGGTTTTCAAGCACCCGTGCGAACCCTGATATACACTATATTGCCAAAAGTATTTAGCCACCCATCCAAATGATGAGAATCAGGTGTTCTAATCACTTGGCCCGGTGTATAAAATCAAGCACTCAGGCATTGAGACTGTCTCTACAAACGTTTGTGAAAGAATGGGCCGCTCTCAGTGATTTCCAGCGTGGAACTGTCATAGAATAGAATATAAAGTACTTTATTGATCCCTGGGGGAAATTCAGCACCACAGTTCGCTCACAATAGACAATAAACAATTAGCTATTTTTACATGTGAATAATATAAATACAGTATTATACAGCATTATTCACATGTGAATAATATATATACAGTCTATTATACAGCATTATTCACATGTGAATAATATAAATACAGTATATTATACATTTAAGTACAGTCAAAAAGGAGGATGCCATCTGTGCAACAAATCCAGTCTTGAAATTTCCTTGCTCCTAAATATTCCAAAGTCAACTTTATTATAAGAAAGGTAAAGTGTTTGGGAACAACAGCAACTCAGCCACCAAGTGGTAGGCCACGTTAACTGACAGAGCGGGGTCAGCGGATGCTGAAGCGCATAGTGCAAAGACTTTCTGCACAGTCAGTTGCTACAGAGCTCCAAACTTCATGTGACCTTCCAATTAGCCCACGTACAGTACGCAGAGAGCTTCATGGAATGGGTTTCCATGGCCGAGCAGCTGCATCTAAGCCATACATCACCAAGTCCAATGCAAAATGTCAGATACAGTGGTGTAAAGCACGTCGCCACTGGACTCTAGAGCAGTGGAGACGCCTTCTCTGGTCTGATGAATCATGCTTTTCCATCTGGCAATCTGATGGACCAGTCTGAGTTTGGAGGTTGTCAGGATGACGCTACATTTTGGACTGCATTGTGCCGAGTGTGAAATTTGGTGGAGGAGGAATTATGGTGTGGGGTTGGTTTTTCCAGGAGTTGGGCTTGGCCCCTTAGTTCCAGAGACAGGAACTTTGAATGCTCCAGGATACCAAAACATTTTGGACAATTCTATGGGATGGCACTTCAAGTTCATAGGTGAGTAAAGGCAGGTGGCCAAATAATATGTGCAAACATTTATTTCTTCTAAAATTTGCTGCGTGCGGCTTAAATTGTCGAGGTCCATTGTCCGAAAACATGGTAAATTAAATTCAAAAGTGTGATTAATCTGATTTAAAAGATGATTTGTTCGACAAGAAAAAAAAGAGGAGGCGTGACACACATTGGCACACTTTAGCTACGGATCAGATGCGGTTCCCTCGAGTCGGTCGGGCTGTAAAAAGCCACAAAAGGGAGTGTGTGAAGGACGCAACGGTTTTCGTCACAGGTGACATGACGGCAGCACAGGTGTAAGTATGACTACCTCAAAAGCACAAGGAGCTGCTGCGATTTTGATAAATGGGTTCACAGCGGGCGTTTGCGGGTGGCGCCGTATACTCTTGGCTCATTAGGTGAAGGCACCGAGGGGGTGATAACGGTGTGTGAGGGGGTGAGGATCCAACACGGCACGACTTTGATGCGCTGACAGGTAGCAGGGCTCATTTTCCTGCTCTTCCCCTGCTATCATCCCCTTCTCTCACTTCTCGCACCTTTTCAAACACACTGGCGGCGGGATTATTACGGTTCCCCCCGTTCGCCATCTTCACCGATTCGCAGTCTCGGAGGCTCGCTGGGCTCGTTCCTTTTTCCTGACAAATTTGTCTCTTTATTTGCCTCCTCTCCTCGCTGCCTCCCAGTCCTTGGCGTCTACTTCTAGCGGCAGGATATCTATAGCAACAGCCTGACAGGACATTGAGGTGGGCAGAACGTGTGATCATCTCACAGAAGATATCTGCGTGAATACACAATCTTCACAGGGCTGGCCTGTCACCACAGCAAGAGGATATTTAGAGGGGTAGAGCTGTTAAAATAGTTTTGGGAAGGCCTGTATGGATTTATAAAATATTCACGAGGTGTGAATAATCGTCACCTACAATGGCAGGTTGTTGTCCGTTTAGAAAGTACTCCCTCATTTCGCATTTCTTATACGTACACTATATTGCCAAAAGTATTTGGCCACCTGCCTTTACTCACATTTGAACTTGAAGTGCCATCCCATGGACTTGTCCAAAAATGTTTTGGTATCCTGGAACATTCTAAGTTCCTTTCACTGGAACTAAGGCTCCAAGCCCAACTCCTGTAAAACAACCCCACACCATAATTCCTCCTCCACCAAATTTCACACTCGGCACAATGCAGTCCGAAATGTAGCGTTCTCCTGGCAACCTCCAAACCCAGACTGGTCCATCAGATTGCCAGATGGAAACGTGTGATTCATCACTCCAGAGAAGGCGTCTCCACTGCTCTAGAGTCCAGTGGCGACGTGCTTTACACCACTGCATCCCACGCTTTGCATAAAACGAGCAGGGAAACCTGTGAAACAGGCTTGTAGGGATGATATAGCCTGTGTTTTTTCCTAACCTAACGTATATTCCACTCCACCCCGGTATTGAGCATTGTATAACGGATAAATACAGCCCGGCCCCCGGCCAAATTTTTTTTAACCCAATACGCATCAAAGAGTTTGGGGTCCCCTGGTTTAGTAAGTACGTTTAGTTGTATTGTAAAAACGTTGCTTATTTCTTATGGACAGTTTATTTTTCCCGGTTCAAGGCACGAAACAGGAAGTATATTTTCAACCCACAGCAAACACATCCAAAAGATGGCGCCATAGCACAAACAATAACGCACCTTTATAGTGTCTCTGTCAGCGTAATATAACTATTTGTTGAATACAAAACATTGATGGCGGTTAGAGAAGAATAATCCATAAATTAGCCGCACCGCTTTATAAGCCACAGAGTTAAAAGTGTTTGAAAAAGTAGCGGCATATGGTCCGAATAATACGGTAAAACAGTGTTTTTCAACCACTGTGCCGCACCAGATATTGTCTGGTGTGCCGTGGGAAATTATGGCAACTTCACTTAATTGGTCCAAAAATATTTTTTGCAAAACAATAATTATAATCTGCAAATAACGTGCGGTTGCTTAGTGTCTGTGCCGTGTAAAACTCGGCAGGGTAACCACGTAATACTCCATGTCAGTAGGGTGGCAAGCAGGTAGTTAATTGCTTTGTAAAAGTCGGAATGTGTCGGGTGAGACCACAGCGTGCAGGTAAAAAAAAAGGTATGTAACGCTTAAACCAAAAATGAACAAAAGGAAAAGGCAATGGCTATGCAAAACGAAAGTAAAACTGAACTGGCTACAAAGTATACAGAACCAGAATGCTGGGACGGCAGCAAAAACTTACGCCGTCCACAACGTACATCCATACATGACATGACAACAATGTCCACACAAAGAAGGATAGCAACAACTTAAATAGCCTTGCTTGCTAACACAAAGCAGGTGCGGGGAATAGCGCTCAAAAGGAAGACATGAAACTGCTACAGGAAAACATCAACAAAACAGGAAGGGCCACCAAAATAACAGCGCAAGACAAGAACTAAAGCACAGGAAAACACCAACAAACTGAAAATAAGGCACGACGACCTATCATTTAACGTTTTCCGCTGGTGGTGTGCCTCCGTATTTTTAAATGAAAAAAAACATGCCTTGCCTCAAAAAAGGTTGAAAAACACTGCGGTAAAAACACACCCAGGTTTAATACCATTTCATTTTCTGCACAGAATCTTAGCATAACCTTATGGTATCAACGACTGCTCACATTATTTTGTTGCAGATATTTTGTCTTCCAACATTCGGGGCATACTTGCCAACCTTGAGACCTCCGAATTCGGGAGATATATATATATATATATATATATATATATATATATATATATATATATATAAATAAATAATCCGTTCATGAATGAGTATATCCGTTCGGCCACCGTCTTCAATGGAGAAGTCTGATCTACAAAATGTGCAGGCAGCATACCCCTTCCCCTTCGAGCTGTCCTGGATGAACTGAAATTATTTTGTCCAATCATTTTGGAACTTGCAAGCGTACTTCTTCTTCTTACTCGTCGTCGCCATGTCTCTTCTTCGTTCTTCTCCTTCGTCTCTGTTATGTTTTTGGACATTACTACTTGCCGTAGTTTTGAAGCAATGCATGATGGGAATCCGGATGTGTGTGTCAGTGTTTTAACGTGCCGGCTGGAATAAACACACGCTGGGAAATAGCTCCGTGCCTGCCTACTTTATGGGTTATAGATAAACCTATGGATAACGGAGACATATGTGCAGTTGTGCACTGAGCTCCAAAAGCCGTAGATCAGGGGTCACCAACGCGGTGCCCGCGGGCACCAGGTAGCCCGTAAGGACCAGATGAGTAGCCCGCCGGCCTGTTCTAAAAATAGCTCAAATAGCAGCACTTACCAGTGAGCTGCCTCTATTTTTTAAATTGTATTTATTTACTAGCAAGCTGGTCTCGCTTTGCCCGACATTTTTAATTCTAAGAGAGACAAAACTCAAATAGAATTTGAAAATCCAACAAAATATTTTAAAGACTTGGTCTTCACTTGTTTAAATAAATTCATAATTTTTTTTACTTGCTTCTTATAACTTTCAGAAAGACAATTTTAGAGAAAAAATACAACCTTAAAAATTATTTTAGGATTTTTAAACACATATACCTTTTT
>NC_084749.1:25202962-25220462 GCF_033978785.1 Entelurus aequoreus
CAGCTGGAAACAATCAGGGATCAGGGATGACGTCAGACTGATGACACAAAAGGAAGGGCAAGTAACGAGGGGAGTTACTTTTCATACTAAAACTAAAAAACCAAGACAAGACATCCCTCACCGCGGTGTGACAGTCATGGACTTATTTATTGGTGCTTAGCTAATACCATGCCTGCTCCTGGATTGCTCTCAATGTCTAACATATTTAGACTTGTCCTACAGTGATAATGATACTTGTTTATGATACGTAAGGTACTAAGAAATGCAGTTAATTTGCCATAATTAAGGTTATTATTATTAGCTTAGGGGAGTCGCTCCACACTGCGTATGGAGACACATAATTAGCTGATAGCTGCTTATCAGCCACGGGACTAAAAAGGAATTGTCAGCTACAGGGAATCTGCGTTTTTGATCTGCATTAAACGACAACGGCGATCACATGTTTTTTTAATGAAAATCAGCTGATATGATGTATACAAACCCCGTTTCCATATGAGTTGGGAAACTGTGTTAGATGTAAATATCAACGGAATACAATGATTTGCAAATCCTTTTCAACCCATATTCAATTGAATGCACTACAAAGACAAGATATTTGATGTTCAAACTCATAAACTTTATTTTTTTTTTTTGCAAATAATAATTCACGTAGAATTTAATGGCTGCAACACGTGCCAAAGTAGTTGGGAAAGGGCATGTTCACCACTGTGTTACATGGCCTTTCCTTTTAACAACACTCAGTAAATGTTTGGGAACTGAGGAGACACATTTTCTTCTCAGGTGGAATTCTTTCCCATTCTTGCTTGATGTACAGCTTAAGTTGTTCAACAGTCCGGGGGTCTCCGTTGTGGTATTTTAGGCTTCATAATGCGCCACACATTATCAATGGGAGACAGGTCTGGACTACAGGCAGGCCAGTCTAGTACCCGCACTCTTTTACTATGAAGCCACGTTGATACAACACGTGGCTTGGCATTGTCTTGCTGAAATAAGCAGGGGCGTCCATGGTAACGTTGCTTGGATGGCAATATATGTTGCTCCAAAACCTGTATGTACCTTTCAGCATTTATGGCGCCTTCACAGATGTGTAAGTTACCCATGTCTTGGGCACTAATACACCCCCATACCATCACAGATGCTGGCTTTTCAACTTTGCGCCTATAACAATCCGGATGGTTCTTTTCCTCTTTGGTCCGGAGGACATGACGTCCACAGTTTCCAAAAACAATTTGAAATGTGGACTCTTCAGACCACAGAACACTTTTCCACTTTGTATCAGTCCATCTTAGATGAGGTCAGGCCCAGCGAAGCCGACGGCGTTTCTGGGTGTTGTTGATAAACGGTTTTCGCCTTGCATAAGAGAGTTTTAACTTGCACTTACAGATGTAGCGACCAACTGTAGTTACTGACAGTGGGTTTCTGAAGTGTTCCTGAGCCCATGTGGTGATATCCTTTACACACTGATGTCGCATGTTGATACAGTACAGCCTGATGGATCGAAGGGCACAGGCTTAGCTGCTTACGTGCAGTGATTTCTCCAGATTCTCTGAACCCTTTGATGATATTACGGACCGTAGGTGGTGAAATCCCTAAATTCCTTGCAATAGCTGGTTGAGAAAGGTGTTTCTTAAACTGTTCAACAATTTGCTCACGCATTTGTTGACAAAGTGGTGACCCTCGCCCCATCCTTGTTTGTGAATGACTGAGCATTTCATGGAATCTACTTTTATACCCAATCATGGCACCCACCTGTTCCCAATTTGCCTGTTCACCTGTGGGATGTTCCAAATAAGTGTTTGATGAGCATTCCTCAACTTTACCAGTATTTATTGCCACCTTTCCCAACTTCTTTGTCACGTGTTGCTGGCATCAAATTCTAAAGTTAATGATTATTTGCACAAAAAAAAAAAAAATGTTATCAGTTTGAACATCAAATATGTTGTCTTTGTAGCATATTCAACTGAGTATGGGTTGAAAATGATTTGCAAATCATTGTATTCCGTTTATATTTACATCTAACACAATTTCCCAACTCATATGGAAACGGGTTTGTATATATATATATATATATATATATATATATATATATATATATATATATATATATATATATATATATATATATGATATCCCTAGTTTTCAGTCAAACCTAAAGCAAATGATCCTGACTTTCAATCCCTTTCTCCGACATTGCTTTTCACTATAATTACCATCATCATCATTGCTGCTTTTTTTTCCTGCAACTATGAAAATATCTGTTCACTTTTCTTTTCCCTTAATGCAATTCAGAATCATCATTTTCCTAATTGTTTTCGCTTCAACACAATCCCACTGAAGTAGCTCTGAGGAAGTCGTAACCCCTGCAAACCACACTCAGACGCACGTAGGAGATGCCGTCCTGTAGCTAAAAAGCATGATGATGTCATTCTTCCCTCCTGTTGTCCCTCTCCGGCCGCACTTCCTAGCCATTCGCACATATAAATCACAGTGAGATGGGGGACGTTTTAATCAAAAGAGAAAGAACGATAGCACAATAAATCCAAACATCACAACCTTCCTTGGTATGCAGGTGCATTAATATATTTTATGTATGTCGATGGCTGTAGAATACCGGGGGAGTTATTACTTACTTGTCGTAGCTCACCTGTTGTATTACAGCGTAGTTTGACATTGCAAGTGATGAATTGACTGATGAATGTGTTTATTTCTCTTTTTTTTTTTGTCTGTGCTTTTCTTGTCGTGGAGCTAGGCACGGGCAGGTAGGAGATTCTGATGGTACGATAACCTCAGGCAAAAATATCACAGTTTCACATTATCACAAAGGCCTGGGCGATGCATTGATTGGGAGACTTTTGTTGCAGACGATTTTAAGAAATAAAAATGTGATCCTTTTTGCCCCAAGGAGCTTCAATCAATCAATAAATTTATTTATATAGCCCAAAATCACAAGTGTCTCAAAGGGCTGCACAAGCCACAACGACATCCTCGGTTCAGAGCCCACATAAGGGCAAGGAAAAACTCACAACCCAGTGGGTTATATGTGAATGACTATGAGAAACCTTGGAGAGGACGGCAGATGTGGGTGACCCCCTCCCTCTAGGGGAGACCGGATAAAAAAATCTTGAATATAATTTTTGGTGAAATAATCCAAGATATTTTTTTTCGACCATATTGCCCAGGCCTATTATCACGGTATTTCAGCTTCGGCAAGTAAATAAGACCACCCACAAAATAGCGCTTTCTGAAGAGACAGTCAGAAAGTAGCTTGAAGATAGTCTGTAAAATAAAATTGATGCCAAATTTTGACAAAAAAACGACCATTACATGTTATGTAGACCACAAGGAAGTGTTTTGAATGTAGACAAAACAATCGTTGTACACCTTTAATACAACGGTATACCTTTAACTGGTCCATACCTAGTTATAACAGAGTAGTAGTTGTTTTTTGTCTATGGTGTTCAGTAGGGATGTCCGATAATGGCTTTTTGCCGATATCCGATATTCCGATATTGTCCAACTCTTTAATTACCGATACCGATATCAACCGATACCGATATATACAGTCGTGGAATTAACACATTATTATGCCTAATTAGGACAACCAGGTATGGTTAAAAAATTATAAAATAAATGATAAATAAACTAAAAACATTTTCTTGAATAAACAATAAAGTAAAACAATATAAAAACAGTTACATAGAAACTAGTAATGAATGAAAATGAGTAAAATTAACTGTTAAAGGTTTGTACTATTAGTGGACCAGCAGCACGCACAATCATGTGTGCTTACGGACTGTATCCCTTGCAGACTGTATTGATATATATTGATATATAATGTAGGAACCAGAATATTAATAACAGAAAGAAACAACCCTTTTGTGTGAATGAGTGTAAATGGGGGAGGGAGGTTTTTTGGGTTGGTGCACTAATTGTAAGTGTATCTTGTGTTTTTTATGTTGATTTAATAAAAAATTAAAATTAAAAAAACGATACCGATAACAAAAAAAACGATACCGATAATTTCCGATATTACATTTTAAAGCATTTATCGGCCGATAATATCGGCAGGCCGATTTTATCGGACATATCTAGTCTTCATACCAAAGACTATAAAAATGGGACCCATTACCTCCCTGCTTGGCACTCAGCATCAAGGGTTGGAGTTGGGGGTTAAATCACCAAAATGATTCCCGGGCGCGGCGCCGCTGCTGCCCACTGCTCCCCAAGGGGATGGGTCAAATGCAGACGACAAATTTCACCACATCTAGTGTGTGTGTGACAATCATTGGTACTTTAATCTTAATCTTAATCTTAATCTTCAGTTTGTCTTCTGTGTTTCTCTTGTTTCCACTTCATCCATTCCTTCACACACTTTATATGTTCTGCACACCTGATATGACTAGTTCTGGTAAATCACTGTTTTCCTCTGTTAAAGAGAGAGAGAACTATTTTATCTTTTATTTGGTCTCAGGCCGACAGCCATGCGCCAAAAAGCATGTTGGCACTCTTTGCATCGATTGGAGTTTGCAACAGTTTGGAAAGCTTTACTTTGGCCCCAGTTAAAGGATTTTGAATATTTAAAGAATGAAGAAGCTTAGAGTAGTGCAACTCTACTTGATCAAATCTAGAAAGCCATCGAATTTGAGAAGAAAAAACTATAAATATATACATAGTGTATATACTATGTATAAAGTATATACACTTTGTTTAAGCTTGTCAACAACTGTATTTGGGTTTGTAAAAGAATAACAATGAAATACAGGAAAAAATACCATTGTTCTTCACGACACCGCGGCTTTTCCATATTGCAGGTTTTTTGTTTTGTATGTTGTGGGCCTAAAGTAGGCATAACAATGCTGAAAATGAACTATTGGTTCCAGACTGTGGTAAATGAATGTTTGTGTAAAATGGTAAAACATGTTAATACTATCGTTAGTGCATAAACAACAGTTTACGGCCCACTAAATCTTTAGCATTCTTATTGATGTCTTGACATGAATTACCTATATAGTCATCTTTACATTAGTTTTACCCAAAATAATAGCTATAGGTGTGTAAAAAAACATTAATATTGCAACTAGGGATGGGCGATATGGCCTAAAATCGATATCACGATAGTATGCGGTAATGTAATGCGTCTTTTCCGGTTGTATTACTTTCCCAAAACTATTATTAGTGTACTTGTTGATTTATTGTTAATGTCTGGTTGCATTATTTTGTAACTTGGATCTACATACACTTCTGTTAAAATGTAATATGAGTTATTATTTTCTTGTTTGGATACTTTACATAAATGTTAGGTGATACTATACATTCTAATCAGACAAAAACACAGGATGGCAGTGTAACAATATAAACATTTATATCATTTCTTACTATTAGCTCTCATTTATACTAAATTGTTTCCACCCTAAAGCCCTCTTGTGTCCAGGGACTTGTGGGATCCGAGCCGGGGATGTCGTGGCTTGTGCAGCCCTTTGAGACACTCGTGATTTAGGGCTATATAAGTAAACATTGATTGATTGATTGATTGTTTCGAATTTGTAAATAATAACAAAAATGATGATACTTGTAAAAAGACCTGGTATATTTGACACCATGGAAGCAAGGATTACTGATTTGGAAGTGGCTTTGCACTTTGGAGGGAAGTTAGCCGCTAGCTAAAATGCTACATTGCTTTGAGAATGCGTTTAATTGCTTGTCACTGGCAAATTTGCAGAAACAGCTAGAATGTGTCATCGACATGCATTATCACGATATAACGATTGTATTATAATCTCTATCATCGGCCAAATGTATAACATTTATATCGTGTATCACCTATATCGTGCAATACTAATTACAACTAGGGCTGCAACTAACGATTAATTTGATAATCGATGAATCTGTCGATTATTACTTTGATTAATCGATTAATAATCGGATAAAAGAGACAAACTACATTTCTATCCTTTCCAGTATTTTATTGAAAAAAACCAGCATGCGCATAGCATAGCATATATCCAACGAATCAACGACTAAATTAATCGCCAACTATTTTTCTAATCAATTTTAATCGATTTAATCGATTAGTTGTTGCAGCCCTAATTGCAACCCATCTTGTTTTCCCTCTCTGGCCAATTCAGGTACACATTTCATCTCAATACCGTTACTATAACCACCACATTTATTTCCAGTGGGCTACAGAATACTTTCTGTTGGGCTTTTTTTTGCTTTCTTCCAACAATGGTTTCAATGGGACCAATTTGTGCCTATTACAAGGGTGCTCCTCTTAGTAGAAATGCTGCCTGATAGCCATGACTCTCACCACCTCTGGGTAGTAACACACATTTCCACATCCTACCCTGGTTGTCCCTGGTGGTCTGGTAAAATCCCTCAAGTTTGTTTGCAGTGAAGTTGACATTGATGTTACGCTGCGTGATGCAATGGGCAAAGGGGTTTCTTCAAACCCATAATGTCCTTTTTTGTCCTTCTATTCTTAGACCCATGGCACGTGCGTTTGTGTCTTTTGATGATGCAAAATTGTCCCATTTTCGGGTAAGGTCTATTCTCATGTGGGTTGCGAGCTTTCCTGAAAAAAGAAAGCTCATGGGATTTGTACAATTTGTCACATATAGTGTAAAATGTGTATGAGAGAAAATGGTAAGATAACAACAGAGATATGTTTGATGATATAAAAATAGCCATTGTTCTGGTTTGCATGCTTAATTAGGTCACGCTATTGATGTTCACATTAACCAAAACAGTACCGAATCATAGCTACCATATTTTCCGGACTAGAGAGCGCACCAAGATGTAAACAGCACTCACACCATTTCAGAAGAAATAAATATTGTTTTATATCAGGGGTCACCAACGTTTTTGAAACCAAGAGCTACTTCTTGGGTACTGATTAATGCGAAGGGCTACCAGTTTGATACACACTTAAATAAATTGCCAGAAATAGCCAATTTGCTCAATTTACCTTTAACTCTATGTTATTATTAATAATTAATTATATTTACACTTAATTGAACGGTTTAAAAGAGGAGAAAACACGAAAAAAATGACAATTACATTTTGAAACATAGTTTATCTTCAATTTCGACTCTTTAACATTCAAAATTCAACCGAAAAAAAGAAGAGAAAAACTAGCTAATTCCAATCTTTTTGAAAAAATTTAAAAAATAATTTATGGAACATCATTAGTAATTTTTCCTGATTAAGATTAATTTTAGAATTTTGATGACATATTTTAAATAGGTTAAAATCCAATCTACACTTTGTTAGAATATATATCAAATTGGACCAAGCTATATTTCTAACAAAGACAAATCATTATTTCTTCTAGATTTTCCAGAACAAACATTTTAAAATAAATTCAAAAGACTTTGAAATAAGATTTAAATTTGATTCTACAGATTTTCTAGATTTGCCAGAATAATTTTTTTGAATTTTATTCATAATAAGTTTGAAGAAATATTTCACAAATATTCTTCGTCGAAAAAACAGAAGCTAAAATGAAGAATTAAATTAAAATGTATTTATTACTCTTTACAATAAAACAAATTAATTTACTTGAACATTGATTTAAATTGTCAGGAAAGAAGAGGAAGGAATTTAAAAGGTTAAAATGTATATGTGTTTAAAAATCCTAAAATCATTTTTAAGGTTGTATTTTTTCTCTAAAATTGTCTTTCTGAAAGTTATAAGAAGCAAAGTAAAACAATTTATGAATTTATTTAAACAAGTCTTTAAAATATTTTCTTGGATTTTCAAATTCTATTTGAGTTTTGTCTTTCTTAGAATTAAAAATGTCGGGCAAAGCGAGACCAGCTTGCTAGTAAATAAATACAATTTAAAAAATAGAGGCAGCTCACTGGTAAGTGCTGCTATTTGAGCTATTTTTAGAACAGGCCAGCGGGCTACTCATCTGGTCCTTACGGGCTACCTGGTGCCCGCGGGCACCGCATTGGTGACCCCTGTTTTATATATTAGCTGCACCGGACTTTAAGTCGCAGATACACTATATTGCCAAAAGTATTTGGCCACCTGCCTTTACTCACATATGAACTTGAAGTGCCATCCCATGGAATTGTCCAAAATGTTTTGCTATCCTGGAGCATTCAAAGTTCCTTTCACTGGAACTAAGGGGCCAAGCCCAACTCCTGAAAAACAACCCCACACCATAATTCCTCCTCCACCAAATTTCACACTCGGCACAATGAAGTCCGAAAGGTAGCGTTCTCCTGGCTTGAAAAAGGTCTATAAAACATAAACTATGCAACTTTTTGACCAAAGAACCACTATCGCATGTTATGTAGACCACTGTTCAACCTTTTTTGAGGCAAGGCACATTTTTTTATTTTCAAAATACAGACCACCGCCAGCAGAAAACGTAAAAAAATGATACTCCACCAGGTCGTCGTGCCTTATTTTGAGTTTGTTGGTGTTTTCCTGTGCTATAGTTCTTGTCTTGCGCTCTTATTTTGGTGGCCCTTCCTGTTTTGTTGGTGTTTTCCTGTAGCAGTTTCATGTCTTCCTTTGAGGGCTATTTGAGGGACGGCGTGGCGAAGTTGGTAGAGTGGCCGTGCCAGCAATCGGAGGGTTGCTGGTTACTGGGGTTCAATCCCCACCTTCAACCATCCTAGTCACGTCCGTTGTGTCCTTGGGCAAGACACTTCACCCTTGCTCCTGATGGCTGCTGGTTAGCGCCTTGCATGGCAGCTCCCGCCATCAGTGTGTGAATGTGTGTGTGAATGTGGAAATACTGCGCTTTGAGTACCTTGAAGGTAGAAAAGCGCTATACAAGTATAACCCATTTATCACTTATTTATCATTTATTCCCCGCACCTGCTTTGTGTTAGCAAGCAAGGCTATTTAAGTTGTTGCTATCCTTCTTTGTGTGGACATTGTTGATTGTCATGTCATGTACGGATGTACTTTGTGGACGCCGTAAGTCTTTGCTGTCCTCCAGCATTCTGTTTCTGTTTACTTTGTAGCCCGTTCAGTTTTACTTTTGTTTTGCATAGCCATTGCCTTTTCCTTTTCCTTTCCATTTTGTTCATTTCTGGTTTAAGCATTACATACCTTTTTACCTGCACGCTGCCTCCCGCTGTGCTCTGCATATTGGGATCAAAACAAACCATCCTCATCTCACCCGACACATTACGACTTTTACAAAGCAATTAACTACCTGCTGCCACCTACTGACATGGAGTATTACGTGCTTACCATGCCGAGTTCTACACAGGACAGACACTAAGCAACGGCACATTATTTGCAGATTATAATTATTGATTTGCAAACACTGATATAGACTACAAGGGTGTGTTTTAAATGTAGAAAAAAAGCATACTATGACCACTTGAAAAATAACCTGTTGACTCATGTAATTAATCACAAAACATTATTACATTAATCTAGGGCTGCAACAACTAATCGATTAAAATCGATTATAAAAATAGTTGCCGATTAATTTAGTCATCGATTTGTTGGATCTATGCTATGCGCATGCGCAGAGGCTTTAAAATGTTTTTTTTTTAAATGTTTTTTTCTTTTCTTTTTTAATAAACCTTTATTTATAAACTGTAACATGTACAAACAGCTGAGAAACAATAATCAAAATAAGTATGGTGCCATTATGCTGTTTTTTTTCAATAAAATACTGGAAAGGATAGAAATGTAGTTTGTCTCTTTTATCCGATTATTAATTGATTAATCGAAGTAATAATCGACAGATTAATCGATTATCAAATTAATCGTTAGTTGCAGCCCTACATTAATCATGTATTATCTATGCAATTTATTTTGACCGCAAAATTTTGACCGCAAATGCTCCTTAAACCCCGGACGGTTACCTGAAATGCGAAGCAGGTTGTTACACCGTAAGTGATCGGGTCAACGCATACATCAGTGTAAAGATGTGTGAGGAGTCTCCGACCAGTGTGCTCGCTGGCAAATTTCCCACCAAAATACACCCGGATGGGACTTTAGATAAAACTGTTTTGAGCAAATAAATGTGGTGCATTCAAGTAAAACATTTAAAATATTTTCCTGTATGAAATTCTGACAATACAATTTAATTTGTGCCTACATTGTTTTTAGGGTGATTTATATCATGCAAACAACCACTAATCAATTTTTTTCAATCAATTTTCAAATATTCTAATTTCTGATGTACACCACATTTACACATGTTAAGTGTTGCTTTATATCCTGTTAAGGTATTATCTTAAAAAATCGGCTGCACAATTAAACAAACAAAAATAATCCACTCTATTCTAAATAAGCCGTCAATTTATTTTATTTGTTAGGATTATTTCACACTATTTTATTATTATTATTTTTTGTCATCGTTTTCCAGCTAGTTCATGTTGGTTGGCCTTTGTTAGGTGAGTGATTGTGTGTGAAAACCTCCTGACAAGACAAGCAATGGTTTAAAGTAAAGGCTTGGTCGCCATAGTGATGCCGCTTGCCCAGGCAGCCTGTGTGAATTGGCTTTGATTGATTGGGTTTGGGGTTGTTTGGGGGGGGGGGGGGGGGTGTGTGTGCGTGTGTGTGTGTGTGTGTGTGTGTGTGTGTGTGTGCATATGTGAAAGTGAGACGGGGGGTGTACAACAGTATGTCCATTAATCCATTAATGCGCTGCCTTAATCTAAACTGATTATCTAGCAATCACAGAGATGGTATAGCTAAGTGAGAAATGTATACATACGCCCAAACAGAAATACAAATGCAAATTTGGGTTTTGTCCTCTTTTAACATTAGCAGATAAAAATATGTTAGATTTTATGTACGCACAAAAAAAGCTTTTTTGTCTGTGAAGAGGTAAAAGCAAAGCAAGATGTATTGTAGCTTTCTTTTAATAATATAAAATACATGTTATACATTTATGTAGACGTTTTGATTTTTGGTTTATTAAATTATAATTAGGGTATATATGCTGAATGATGGGCACCACATTTTGTACTCTCATATGCACCGACCGAATTCTGTTGGTATCGGTTTATGTAAAAATCAGACGGTACCATCTATCAATACTTTTGTGGCCCGTGCTGTCACGTCCGATTGCAAACTAAACATCGGCTCAAACACTTGGCGGGGAAACGAGGACTCAAGCAACACTCGGTGCTGACTGTAGGTAATGTTGAAACGTTCCATGCCAGCAAAGCAAGTCTGCTGATAGAAAACGTGTCCAAAATGCAATACTTTGACGCTAACGTACATTGGATATTTTATATACATGCTACTGATTAGCATTAGCGATATTACATGCCGATTTTAACACCTTTAAATTTGTTAATGAAAGCTACAACTAAGATTGCATGTTACAATCAAACAGCAAGTGTGTAATAAGTATAATACTTACAGTATAAACACTTTGTAAGGCGCAACAAAATGTGTATTTAACTTAGTAGCAAAGACTACTTTCTAGCTAGGCAACACACAGTCGCCTGTACACTACTGCCATCTAACGTTTTGGAATTGCAACTGCATGCAAATTCTACTACATAATACTTGTAAATGAGACTCAGAAATGTAATAAGAAAACAAAATATAACAACTCGACATAACTGTTTTCATAAACGACTCATTTTTAAACATTGCAGGAAAAAATATAAACCATTAACTTACACAAAAGTGAACACAAAAGTACCCAATACTGGTACCTTAGAGTACCGGTCTTGATTCCCAGGTACCGGATTAGTGCCGTAACAGTTGAGTACCCATCCCTACCCATAATCCATTACAGGTAGAGATGTCCGATAATGGCTTTTTTGCCGATATCCGATATTCCGATATTTTCCAACTCTTAATTACCGATTCCGATATCAACCGATACCGATATATACAGTTGTGGAATTAACACATTATTATGCCTAATTTTGTTGTGATGCCCCGCTGGATGCATTAAACAATGAAACAAGGTTTTCCAAAATAAATCAACTCAAGTTATGGAAAAAAAATGCCAACATGGCACTGCCATATTTATTATTGAAGTCACAAAGTGCATTATTTTTTTTAACATGCCTCAAAACAGCAGCTTGGAATTTGGGACATGCTCTCCCTGAGAGAGCATGAGGAGGTTGAGGTGGGCGGGGCTGGGTTGAGGGGTGGGTAGGGGGTAGCCTGGATGTATACTGTAGCATCCCGGAAGAGTTAGTGCTGCAAGAGGTTCTGGGTATTTGTTCTGTTGTGTTTATTTTGTGTTACGGTGCGGATGTTCTCCCGAAATGTGTTTGTCATTCTTGTTTGGTGTGGGTTCACAGTGTGGCGCATATTTGTAACAGTGTTAAAGTTGTTCATACGGCCACCCTCAGTGTGACCTGTATGGCTGTTGACCAAGTATGCGGTGCATTCACTTGTTTGTGTGAAAAGCCGTCGAAATTATGAGATTGGGCCGGCACGCGAAGGCAGTGCCTTTAAGCATTTTTCGGCCGATAATATCGGCAGTCCGATATTATCAGACATCTCTAATTACAGGCATTCATTTTTCTCTTGAAGAGAAACAAAAGCAACTTTTTTGGAGGACAGACACGACATTGAACACAACACAGCTTTCAAGTAGACGATTGAGCCATGGCTTCGATTAGAGTGCAGGCCACTATTTGAGGAAACAATGGTATTTTTTTTAACCCGTCACTCGGTACCATATCGTAGAAATAATACAAACTGAACCATTCTTCATGATAATAAATGTTAAAAAGAAAATTGTGACATCTGAAGGACACGTTTTACATCTAATAATACCCTGTTCTTTTTGGAACATTTCAGATTAAGACAAAATACCCCTTCACTATAAAAGATGTCATTTTGCCTGCCTGTTTGTGCAAATCACAGACAGGCTCTGCATCATTTTGTTGTCCATTTTGCTAATTCAGTGGGTAACGGCATCCATTTGTGACCCAAGAAGCTTTTCTCTATCAATTACTGCATTAGTCATAAAGCCACCCTCCAAATCGAACAGCAGTAAAGCAGTGAAAATGGACCGTTGTCATCTTCATTTGCCCACCTCCCACTCTCCAGTGTTTTACAATCACATGGCCAGTCTATTTTGTCTTATCGGCTCCAACAGAGGTGGCACAATAGCAAGTGGCGGCTGTATTAGTGAAACCAGCGTCTCTCTGCACAGTACGGGTCCTGCAGTACGGGTGTTTGCGTTGATTTGTTCTATTATCAGAGACTTAAAAAGGTATCCGCGCCCCCCCGTGGCGCAGGGGCCATGTCCCCCTGCCAAGCAGATAAAGACAAGTTGGGTGTGCTTATCAGAGCAGTTTTTTGTGGAGAATTACTTTGGTTCGGACAACTACACAACTCTGTGTTGCTCACCTTTCAAGGTCCTACTTGGTATTACAGAGATGTCCAAAATGAATTTTGTGGCCCTAAAGTACTATTAAAAAAAAACATAAAGTGGAATAAAAGAGCATACAAAAAGGCAGGCTGATTTTGTTTTTCTTGAAAGCTGTCTTTGCTCAAAAAAAGAAAAAAGAATCAACATTAATTGTGTTATAAGGTTTCTCATTGTATCCCATTGGGTTGAGTTTTTTCTTGCCCTGATGTGGGCTCTGAGCCGAGGATGCCGTTGTGGTTTGTGCAGCCCTTTGAGACACTTGTGATTAAGGGCTATATAAATACACTTTGATTGATTGATTGAAAAAAATATCTATTTACCTATCCGAGGCTCCAATTATTTGGTATGGTATGAGTTTATTTCGAACAATTACAACATGATACCTCAAAATTTCCAGGTTCTCTTTTCAACATGTTTGAAAAGGAGTAGGGAGAAGCGGAGCTTATTTAATCCTACCCCTTTTCCATTACATAGCAATTGCTAACACTTTTTGTTCACTTCTTGTTCTCAATTCATTCACAATGTACTTCCGAAATAATAACGTTCATAAATAAACAATAAATGGTGAAATACATTGTATTTCATATGTGGAGATGAATACGATTATCAATACATTCTGAATTTTTATTAAGGTTTGAACTTTGTAAACACTTTAAGTTTGAACAGTTTCTTAAACTGGATCATATTAGCACACCGTTTAATTTATTTACTTAATTCTTAACATAATTTAATTCCACATAAGGATATACTAAAGGTTTTAAGTGTTGTACGTGCATACAAATGTTTTAAGTTACATTTTTCTCTGAGGTTATATTTCTCCTCTTTTGTTGAGAAGAATTGTTGTACATTCTTGGGTAGCAGGTTATAGTTTGCTTTGTGCATAATTTTAGCTCTTTGCAAATTTACCTTTTTGTGGAATTTCCATATTTTTGAATCAATGAATAAAGGGTTTGAGTGGTTTCTATATCCAACATTATGTATTAAATACATATTTCCACTTTTAAATATTTATTGAGAAAATATTATATATTTTGTGTTTTTCATATAAAAAACAATTTTTTTTTTGACAAAAGGAGATAAAAATAAACATCCAAAAATCAAAAACTAGTAATCTACGAATGAGCCTGAAGATGATCTAGAGACTTCAAAAATAATTCAATTGTACGACTTATTTTTACCTGTTTTATCCTTCTTGATTCCCAATCATTTTAGTGGGATTTATTATTATTTTTATTTGGTTCCAAACTAATTGCTTAGAATAATAGTACATTAAAATCAACGTTGTTATGAATTAAGGCTCCACACTGCAAAAAGCAGTGTTCAAAAACAAGAAAAAATAAAATAAAATTAGGGGTATTTTATTTGAACTAAGCAAAATTATCTGCCAATAGAACAAGCAAATTTGGCTTGTCAAGACTTTCCAAAACAAGTAAAATTAGCTAATTTCAATGAACCCAAAAATACCTTAAAATAAGTATATTCTCACTAATAACAACTGTACTACTATGTGAGTACATATTTTCTATTGTTTCATTGACAATAAATCAGCAAAGTCAATTTGGCTGTCATCTGTTTTAATATGAGACAAAGTCATGATTTCTTTTTTTTTTCATGCTTGAAATAAGAAATTATTATTTTAAAAAATTAGTTTTATATTTGTGAGTGTTGATGACACAGTTTTGCAACAGTTGATATTCTAGTTTCAAGCATGTTTTACTCAATATAGGTCATCAAATCTCAGCAACAAGCTGTAATATCTTACTGAGATAATTTAGGACCAACACCCTTAAAACAAGTAAAACACTCTAACATAAAATCTGCTTAGTGAGAAGAAGTATCTTATCAGACAGAAAATAAGCAAATATCACCCTTATTTGAGATATTTCATCTTACTTAGATTTCAGTTTCTGCAGTGCATTTACTTCACATCAAATATTCCACTTGGAAAATCTTTTTGGGGTAATTTTGCATTTAGAGTGTTTTTGCCATAACACGGTTTTGACAAAAGGTCATAAAACATAAAAAATAGCATACCTTATATCGACAGATACACCTGAAGTTGATTTAGAGATTGAAGCGGTGAATAAAAAAATGTAAACATTCATTTATTACTTATTTTTTAACATTTTACTGACAGAGACCCTTCTGGGTCCCGGAGACCGAACTTAAGGAGAGCCCTAATTGTTAAAGTCCGTCTATCTGTGTTGGCCCTGCGATGAGGTGGCGACTTGTCCAGGGTGTACCCCGCCTTCCGCCCGATTGTAGCTGAGATAGGCTCCAGCGCCCCCCGCGACCCCGAAGGGAATAAGCGGTAGAAAATGGATGGATGGATATATATATATATATATATATATATATATATATATATATATATATATATATATATATATATATATATATAAATGGCCTACACAAGCTTTGATTTTTCAGGGGAAATAGTTTGGACACCCCTGCTCCAAGCAGACGTCAAACACAGTGGTACCTTCATTTTTGTTAGTAGTCTGTTCGAAAAGGTCAGACAAAGATTGAATTGTACGAAATACATTTTTACCATAACAATGCAGATCAAAGTCATCGCTTCCATTTTTGGGCAATCATTTCGGCAGAAGAACGCGGGCGAACAGATGAGTTCGTTACGTGAAAATATCCACCAAAAAGCGAATCATATTTCATATTTTGTACTAAAATCAAAATACCACTGTACATTCTTACACTTAAATATTTTGTCAATGAAACTCGCAAACAGCAAAGGATCCAAAAAGGTTTTACTCATAGGCCGTGAATGTTAACTTGTACTTGTTTCAAATGACATATTTTACCACACAAAAAACAAAGGGATTACAATCAGTGCGGCTGCACTTAGTCGACCCCGTATTTCCTTGAATAACCGCAGGGGCGTTAATTAATTTAAAACCTCCTGTCACTCCTGCGTTTACCGGAAACCGGCGGGATGGCCGTGCATGCGGTAATTATTTTAAAACCTCTTCTCACTCCGGCGTTTACCAAAAGGAATCCGGTAAATTTAGGCGTGCGTTTTGAGTGTGATGTAAGCATACCATCATGAAAAGCACATTTAATAAAAAAAACGTTATTATGGTATTACCTGTACTTATAAATGGAGTCCATTTGCAGCTCCTTCTGACCAAAAGCATCGATAAGTTGTTTATAGAAGTCTTCATTATTTTCTTTTTTCCGTTTTAAAAGTCTCTCTGTCTCGATGGAGATATTCCTTTAATTATTACCTCCTGCTTCGATTGAAAGTCCAGTTTAGAAAACTGTTTTATTTTAGATACCGGTATGTAATCCTCCTTGTTAAAAGGAAAAAAAAAAAATCTCTTGCTGCGTGTGTTCACTTCTTCTGCAGTACTGGAAGTCGCAAGAAGGATCACTAGCGCGGCAGCGCCCTCTACCACCAGGAGGCGGGAGTCATTTAATGACTTATACAGTATTTCACACACGCAGCTACGGTATATTAATAAAACATAGCTGCTTACTGTTCTCTTTAGCATACTGTACCGGTATTCAATAGCTTGGACCTTAAATCCTACTGAATAGCTCTTTATCTTTTTTCCTTTGTGCGATTGCAAACTACTGAAAGCAGCTTCCTCCATTTTGAAAATGAGGACAGATGCGTCACTCGTGACGTAACGAATTTGACCCGGTGGAAGTTCTAGCCATATGCTAAATATTTTGCGAAACGAGTTTGACCCGGCGAAAATTATAGACATGCGATAATAAAATTAATATTTTGCGAAACGAATTTGGTCCGGCTTCAATAATAAACCGGCGATAAGGCCAAGCATGCGTTAATTATTTTGAGAAACGAGTTTGACCCGGCAGTAATTCTAGACGTGCGAATACTATATTCCCTGCGCCAATTCAAGGAAATACGGTAGTCAACGTTATAGAGTATAAAAATTAGTCGTCTGAATGTTTTACTGTTGACCTACTTATTTGCGCTAGCTAAAGTAAACAGCCATGATAACCACTAAGTTAGTTTTAATGTAATGTAGTAAAACAACAGAAGAATAAATATGTTGTACATTTTACAGAAGTAGTGGAGAGTAATGCGCTATGAACAGGAACTTAGTAAGTAAACGAAAAAGAATCTCTAGCGGGAATAATAGAATAACTTAGCGATGTAACGATACGAACATTTCAGAACAC
>NC_084749.1:25225462-25230462 GCF_033978785.1 Entelurus aequoreus
ATGAAGCTTTTGGATGTAATATACGGAGCCCCTAAAGCAGGCCTGGGCAATTATTTTGACCCGGGGGCCAAATTTAGAGAAAAACAATGTGTCTGGGGGCCGGTATATCTATTTTTTAGGAAAACTAATACAAAACCTCACAATAAAGTCTGATTGAATGCTAACAATGTTATGACAGTCCGCCTTAAAAACGGAATGGAATTTTAAATTTTTCTATGAACGATAAAACCCTGAATATTGAGAACACATGAACGTCACACCCCCTCTCAATCGACATATTTTACAATTAAGCGACACCCACACTGCTTGGTGCCTCGTCTGACCTGCTGTGACGTAGATTACCATAGTAACTAGTAGGGTTGTACGGTATACGGGTATTAGTAAAGTACCGCGATACTAATGAATCATATTTGGTATCATACCGCCTCTGAAAAGTACCGGTCCGCCGCACCCTAAGATTTTTTGTTAAAATATAGCTAATAATGCTATTTTCTCTGGCCCCCTTTATTTAGAAAAGTACCGAAAAGTATCAAAATAATATTGGTATCAGGACAACACTAGTCACTAAAATATCATGCAAAAGCACAGATTCCAACCGTAGAAATACTTTGTATAGTTCAAGACTTACGGTCATTAGAAAACATCACTGCACATTATAATGGCAGCTACACTTTCCATCTTAAAGATATAAAAAAATTATTTGGGAATGCCCGGCGGGCCAGATTGAAAAGCTTAACGGGCCGCATGTGGCCCCCGGGCCTTAATTTGCCCAGGTCTGCCCTAAAGGGAAATGGAGGGAAAAAAAATGTTTTGCGAGATCTAGCAAAAGTATCAAGCTTGGCACACCTATTTTTGGGCAGGTTCGCCCATTCCTCTTTGCAGCACCTCTAAGGTTATCCAGGGTAAATCCCACCTAACCTTATCCTTGTCCACACACACACACAATGCCACCGTTTAAGACCCCCTCCGTCTGCCGGCGCAACGTGACCCAGTACGCATGCGCGGAAAAAAATGTGCTCGTCATACTTACCTCTGACCTGGAAGTGTATTCTTACAATGTGTTTCAATGTAGACTATTGCCACATTTCTCTTAACAGTAAACCTTGCTTGCCTCACTATCAGCAGCTATTGTAGTGAATCCCACCTGAGCCATCATACATGAATCATATATTTAATGGACGTGTGAAAGTAAACAATGTGATTAATAACATTTTACAACAATCAATCAAGGGATCGACATATCTGGTCAGGACAGTCTGCTTCTAGGCTGAAATTGGCGGTCGAACTTGACGGCCGCAACCACTTCATGGCTTCACAATAGAGATGTCCGATAATATCGGCCTGCCGATATTATCCGCCGATAAATGCGTTAAAATGTAATATCGGAACTTATCGTATCGTTTTTTTTATTTTTGGTATCGTTTTTATTTTTTTTATTATTTTTTTTTAAATGATTAAATCAACATAAAAAACACAAGATACACTTACAATTAGTGCACCAACCCAAATAAACCTCCCTCCCCCATTCACACTCATTCACACAAAAGGGTTGTTTCTTTCTGTTATTAATATTCTGGTTCCTACATTATATATCAATATATATCAATACAGTCTGCAAGGGATACAGTCCGTAAGCACACATGGTTGTGCGTGCTGCTGGTCCACTAATAGTACTAACCTTTAACAGTTAATTTGACTCATTTTCATTAATTACTAGTTTCTATGTAACTGTTTTTATATTGTTTTACTTTATTTTTTATTCAAGAAAATGTTTTTAATTTATTTATCTTATTTTATTTTATTAATTAAAAAAAAAGTACCTTATCTTCACGAAACCTGGTTGTCCAAATTAGGCATAATAATGTGTTAATTCCACGACTGTATATATCGGTTGATAGCGGTATCGGTAATTAAAAAGTTGGACAATATCGGCATATCGGATATCGGCAAAAAGCCATTATCGGTCATCCCTTTTTCACAATAGTTATGGAGTACAAAACTAGACGTTGAGTAATCTCTCGACATACATCGCGGACAATAAGTGATAGTCTGCTTTGCCAGTCCAAATGCATGCGCTGTTTTCCCTCGTCCACGGGAGCCCGCATTCACGTTGTCTCCCCTTCGACAAATGGACACATTTTTCCGCTAAGTAGAATCACAGCTGATCCGGACATTCGAAAGTTCTCTTGCCGTTACTCTGGCACAACACACTCGGTGACAAACATATCCCACCAGGCCGCCGTTCTTCCAGGCCTTATCCAAAACTGTCGCTCAACATTGCTGTGTTGCCGTCTGAGATGTGTTGTATCCCAAATAGCTGCAATCACGCGTTTTTTTTCTTTTAAAGTATTCATGTGTGATGGCTGTGGCACGTTCTTTCTGACGTCACTTCCTTTGTGGGGCACGGTCTTTCTGGCGTCACTTCCTCTCCGAACTCAGTTTGTGAACAATCAATGAGTCCACACAAAGCTAAGAGCCGGAGATTCAAGAAATAGACGGCGCACTTACCCGTGTAAAAAAATTATCCAAGAAGGGGAACCTTAAAGGATGGTTTAGTGTGGCCGAAACGGGGCTTAGGCTAAATAATTATTAGTTCAATGAGTTATCAGGGTCTCAAGCTCCATCAGGTTAGATGGGAAGTAGGGATGTCCGATAATGGCTTTTTTGCCGATATTCCGATATTGTCAAACTCTTAATTACCGATACCGATATCAACCGATACCGGTATATGTAGTCGTGGATTTAACACATTATTATGCCTAATTTTGTTGTGATGCCCCGCTGGATGCATTAAACAATGTAACAAGGTTTTCCAAAATAAATCAACTCAAGTTATGGAAAAAAGTGCCATATTTATTATTGAAGTCCCAAAGGGCATTATTTTTTTAACATGCCTCAAAACAGCAGCTTGGAATGTGGGACATTCTCTCCCTGAAATAATTCTGATACCCACTACAACTATGGGAAACACTGTTAACTTTGACTTTCACAAAGTGCATTTTTTTTAAACATGCCTCAAAACAACAGCTACAAAAACAATGAAGGCACACAGCTTCAGTCCAGAGCAGGGGTCACCAACGCGGTGCCCGCAGGCACCAGGTAGCCCGTAAGGACCAGATGAGTAGCCCGCTGGCCTGTTCTAAAAATAGCTCAAATAGCAGCACTTACCAGTGAGCTGCCTCTATTTTTTAAATTTTATTTATTTACTAGCAAGCTGGTCTCGCTTTGCTCGACATTTTTAATTCTAAGAGAGACAAAACTCAAATAGAATTTGAAAATCCAAGAAAATATTTTAAAGACTTGGTCTTCACTTGTTTAAATAAATTCTTTTTTTTTTTTTTACTTTGCTTCTTATAACTTTCAGAAAGACAGTTTTAGAGAAAAAAATACAACCTTAAAAATTATTTTAGGAATTTTAAACACATATACCTTTTTACCTTTTAAATTCCTTCCTCTTCTTTCCTGACAATTTAAATCAATGTTCAAGTAAATTAATTTTTTTTATTGTAAAGAATAATAAATACATTTTAATTAAATTTTTCATTTTAGCTTCTGTTTTTTCGACGAAGAATATTTGTGAAATATTTCTTCAAACCTATTATGATTAAAATTCAAAAAAATTATTCCGGCAAATCTAAAAAATCTGTAGAATCAAATTTAAATCTTATTTCAAAGTCTTTTGATTTTCTTTTAAAATTTTTGTTCTGGAAAATCTAGAAGAAATAATGATTTGTCTTTGTTAGAAATATAGCTTGGTCCAATTTCTTATATATTCTAACAAAGTGCAGATTGTATTTTAACCTATTTAAAACATGTCATCAAAATTCTAAAATTAATCTTAGTCAGGAAAAATTACTAATGATGTTCCTTAAATTATTTTTTTTTATTTTTTCAAAAAGATTCGAATTAGCTAGTTTTTCTCTTCTTTTTTTCGGTTGAATTTAGAATTTTAAAGAGTCAAAATTGAAGATAAACTATGTTTCAAAATTGTATCGTCATTTTTTTCGTGTTTTCTCCTCTTTTAAACTATTCAATTAAGTGTAAATATCATTAATTATTAATAATAACATAGAGTTAAAGGTAAATTGAGCAAATTGGCTATTTCTGGCAATTTATTTAAGTGTGTATCAAACTGGTAGCCCTTCGCATTCATCAGTACCCAAGAAGTAGCTCTTGGTTTCAAAAAGGTTGGTGACCCCTGGTCCAGAGTATACTATAAACTGGGCTCAATCTGCCCTGTTCTTAACATATTCGTATGAGTGCATGGGGAAAAAAGGCACAAAAGATAAATAAAACAGCTTCACTCAGTCCAGTCTATTAGTCTATTTGTGCAACAGATGAAGCTCAAAGAGTGGGCTAATTCTTTTTCTCCATGTCATCACGTGTGAGAGGTAGATTTTTCTGAATGAAAACAAGCATCTGCAAGGGGTTCTGGGTATTTGTTCTGTTGTGTTTATGTTGTGTTACGCTGCGGATGTTCTCCCGAAATGTGTTTGTCATTCTTGTTTGGTGTGGGTTCACAGTGTGGCGCATATTTGTAACAGTGTTAAAGTTGTTTATACGGCAACCCTCAGTGTGACCTGTATGGCTGTTGATCAAGTATGCTGGCATTCTCTAGTGCACGTGTCAAGCCGTAGATAGTATGTGACTGGGCCAGTACGCAAAGGCAGCGCCTTCAAGGATTAATTGGCGCTCTGTACTTCTTCCTGCGTCCGTGTACACAGCGGCGTTTTAGAAAGTCACAAATTTTACTTTTGGAAACCGATACCGATAATTTCCGATATTACTTTTTAAAGCATTTATCGGCCGATAATATCGGCGGTCCGATATTATCGGACATCCCTAATGGGAAGTGTTGGTTTTCATCCAGGATGTCTGATGTCTCATGTTGACACTTATGCTATAAAGTCTCATTGAGAGTAATGATCATCCATCCCCCTTGGTACATTCTGCTGAAACCTCTGAACAAAAGTTAGGAATCATTGTTCCACAGATGATGT
>NC_084749.1:25235462-25247962 GCF_033978785.1 Entelurus aequoreus
TCTCTCAATTTCTGAGGGGTTTGCACGCTCACCACAACATAGTCAGCCGATATTGCCATGCAGAAGCGCACACTCTTTCAACTGTGTCCTCCTTGCACTTGAATCCGTCACATCCTCGCCGTATCCCCCCTCCTCAGCCTCGCCTATGCGAATGCGCTTGTCGGTACGTTATGTTTGATGCTTGTTGTTCAGATTTCAACAGGCCTCCCAGATGGCATCACCAAAAGTCTCGATTGATGCTGGCGTGTCTTTTAATTAAAAAGTTGCCGTCGTTAACGACTGCGGAGCGCGGAGACCAGCGTGCGCGTACTGCGGCGCCAAGGGAGGTACATCGGAGAGAGCTAAGAAAACAAGAAATGACAACATCATCGGGGGAGAGAGAGGCGGCTTCGCAGTGGAGGACAAAATAAAAAGTTGTGCTCTCCTCCTTTTGCTGCATGTTAACTGCAAAACAAAGCCAAGGGCATGAAGGAGCCTGCCAAAATGGACACTTTTCTTCCTGCATTTAGCATGTAATAAAAAAGTATTATATCTTTTTTTTACTGTTGCTAGCCTCTAGACAGATGCTTTGATATTGATCGTGATGCTGTGCTCTGCAGTGTTTTTGCCTAATTAGCTGCTCAGCCCTGAGACATGCAGCAATGAAGCAGCAGGCTGCCGAAGACACGCACTTATATCTCAGAGTTTAGCTTTACTCAAAGATCTCAGCAGGAAGCCCCTCCTCGCCTTCGGCCTGAAAAGGAGGTTTTGCTGTCAGGTGGGTTTTTTGAGACTGACCGACTCAACCCGTCATATTTCATGGTTGGAAGAAAAAGACGCGTTGGGGAAAGAGCTGCCAGAATGAAAATCGCAACACAGTGCTCCTGCACCGCTTTGCTTCTGACTTACTGCAGTCTCAGTGCATCGCAGATCTGGAAGTACCATTGCGTACATTACGATATGAGTACTCATTGAAGTTTCTTGTTGGAATGATGTCGGTCTTTGAATGTATGCAGTGTTTTAAGAGCATTTGGGGTGTTAAAAGCTCTGTGGGGTTTGTGGAGGTTAAATACAAGTAATAATCATATAAATTAGGGATGTCCCGATCAGTATTTTTGCCCTTAGATCCGATTACGATGTCCAATCCGATACTTTGACAAAAAAATCGTAGAACTGAAAATTTTTTTTTTTTAGCAAGTAATTAAAGTAAACACAATAAATAGAGATGTCCGATAATGGCTTTTTTGCCGATATCCGATATTCCGATATTGTCCAACTGTTAATTACCGATTCCGATATCAACCGATACCGATATATACAGTCGTGGAACTAACACATTATTATGCCTAATTTTGTTGTGATGCCCCGCTGGATGCGTTAAACAATGTAACAAGGTTTTCCAAAATAAATCAGCTCAAGTTATGGAAAAAAATGCCAACATGGCACTGCCATATTTATTATTGAAGTCACAAAGTGCAATATTTTTTTTAACGTGCCTCAAAACAGCAGCTTGGAATTTGGGACATGCTCCCAAGCATGAGGAGGTTGAGGTGGGTGGGGTTGAGGTGGGGGGGGGGGGGGTGTCTATATTGTAGTATCCCGGAAGAGTTAGTGCTGCAAGGGGTTCTGGGTATTTGTTCTGTTGTGTTTATGTTGTGTTACGGTGCGGATGTTCTCCCGAAATGTGTTTGTCATTCTTGTTTGGAGTGGGTTCACGGTGTGGCGCATATTTGTAACAGTGTTAAAGTTGTTTATACGGCCACCCTCCGTGTGACCTGTATGGCTGTTGACCAAGTATGCCTGCATTCACTTGTGTGTGTGAAAAGCCGTAGATATTACGTGACTGGGCCGTCACGCAAAGGCAGTGCCTTTAAGATTTATTGGCGCTCTGTACTTCTTCCTACGTCCGTGTACACAGCGGCGTTTTAAAAAGTCATACATTTTACTTTTTGAAACCGATACCGATAATATTTAAACCGATACCGATAATTTCCGATATTACATTTTAAAGCATTTATCGGCCGATATCGTCAGTCCGATATTATCGAACATCTCTAGTATTAATCATATAAATTAGACATGTCCCGATCAGTATTTTTGCCCTCCGATCCGATTACGATGTCCAATCCGATACTTTGACAAACAAATCATAGAACTGAAAATGTTTTTTTTAGCAAGTAATTAAATTAAACACAATAACAAATATGTATAAAGCTTATCTTATAAAATGTTGAATTTGCTAGTATTGTTTTAAATCAGATTATGCATTGTTTTTGTGGTAGTGAATGCTGCATACAATATCTTTAACAAAAAAGTGGCTAGTGCACAACCAAACAAAAGCTATTGGTTCCCAGATAGATAATTAGTTTTTTGCCCTCAAAGCCGGTATCCATACATTTATCCCTGAGTTTGTAAACATTAACAAAGACCACTGAAAAAAAGGTTTTGGAAAAATAATAAAAATAAAAATATTGATATATTGGCTTTGGGGTTAGAATGAGATGAGATCGGTTGGTCGTGAGTTCAAACCCCGACCATTGAGTGCAGACTAGATGGTTGAAAATGAAGGACATTTCATATATTACAAATATTGATATCAAACTCATCTGTGTGACTCTGATAGTAGGACCAATTCCCTTCCCTCTCTAAAAATGAATCCTACTGCTTCAACCAACAGACCATTGAATTCGACGAGGGCGCCGGCGCTGTGCTCCGAATCCAGCCTCTGCGTCAACCGCGTGACGAGAACATCTATGAATGTGTGGGTGAGAACAGCGAGGGCGAGATCACAGTCAACGCCAACCTGTCCATCATCCGAGGTGAGTCCTGCAGTATCAAAAGAGTTTGCAAAGGGCCAACTACGTAATAAATCATCAAGTGGACGTGAGCGCTGGTTTTTATAACTTACCTTGGGAGTTGTTGTAGTCCTTTGTCACTGAGTGAGGGATTCTTTTGTCAGGTTTTATTTCCCTGTAAGACTAAACAAAAAATTTGACAATATTCAAAAAGTCATCTGACTTGATTTAGCAACAAATGAGTATTTTTTTTGTACAAACTTTTAAAGTAACCCTTTATTGGGCTGTATACTGCACTAGGGGTGTGAACTGCAAGAGTAGCTCATGATATTGGTGATATTGTCTCTGCAATACCAGTAGTATCACAATTAGGAATGGGTACTGAATTTTGTACTTTTAAGCACTTACCAAATTGTGTCGGTACTACATGATATAGATTCACTTCAAAATTAAACGGTGACAATAGCTTTGTTGCTTGTGCCATCGTGTCCGATTGCAGACTAAACATCAACCAAACTGCCTTTTCCATGCCAACAAAGCATGTATGCCTGATAGAAAACTCTCAAACATACAGTAATGCTCCACTTTTCAAAAATATGCTAGCTTGATGCTAAATTACATTGGCTTTGCCATATATACCTGCTACTGATTAGCATTAGCGATATTACATGGCAATTTCAACACCTCCAAATTAAATAATGAAAAACCTACAACTAAGATGCACATTATAACCAAACGGCAAACCTGTATTAAGTACAATACTTGCAGTATAAAGACTTTGTAGGGTGCAACGTGAGACTTAAGTGGTACATTCAACTTAATGGCAAAGACCACTTCCTAAGTTGGCATCACACAGTACTCTATACATTACTGCCATCTAATGTCTTGGAATTGCAATTAGATCCAAATTCTACTTTGTAATACTTGCAAATGAGACTCCAACATCCATCCATTTTCTACCGCTTGTCCATCTCAGGGTTTCGGGGGGTGTAGGAGCCCATACATACAACAACTGGACAGCAAAGTTATAACCAGCTAATTTTTAAATATTGCGTTAAAAAATCGGATCTTATTTTTTTAATTAACATTTATTAACACACACAAAAGTACCGCTGCGTACCAAACCAGTATCAATTCCTGGGTGCCGGAATTGATACCGTACCATTTCAAATATGAAAGGTACCCATCCCTCATCACAATACAGAAATTGTGTAATAATTGATATCATGGAAGAAAACCATCACAATAATCACGTTCCAAAAAGAAAATACACAATCGTCTTATACAAACTCACATATTCATATACTGTACTGTTGTTTTCAGGAGCAATAGCATTACATCTAGCTGATGTGATATGTGATGCAACAAGTAGAGAATAAAACATACTTTCATTGACTGTTTAGATACCCACACAGTACACAGGAGAGAACCCTTCAGATTGACGCTTGTGTATCTTTACTATACAACAATGTGTTGTCTGATTTAGTAACATTGGTACCGCATTTTTCGGAGTATAAGTCGCTACGGAGTATAAATCGCACCGGCCGAAAACGCATAATAAAGAAGGAAAAAAACATATATAAGTCGCACTGGAGTATAAGCCGCATTTTTGGGGGAAATGTATTTGATAAAATCCAACACCAAGAATAGACATTTGAAAGGCAATTTAAAATAAATAAAGAATAGTGAACAACAGGCTGAATAAGTGTACGTTATATGACGCATAAATAACCAACTGAGAACGTGCCTGGTATGTTAACGTAACATATTATGGTAAGAGTCATTCAAATAACTATAACCGTTTACCAAACAATCTGTCACTCCTAATTGCTAAATCCCATGAAATCTTATACGTCTAGTCTCTTACGTGAATGAGCTAAATAATATTATTTGATATTTTACGGTAATGTGTTAATCATTTCACACATAAGTCGCTCCTGAGTATAAGTCGCACTATGACAAAAACTGCAACTTATAGTCCGAAAAATACGGTATTCCACCATATGTTTCCATCATATATAGAGCGATAACACACTTTCTTGCTGTGTCACACACACACGCACACACATGCATGCACGCCATGTTATATCTGTTCTCTCCTGTTGCCATCTGCTATGGACTGGGTGAAGCTGAGCTATAGTTGGCTGACAATGCACATGCTAGGCCCTGTTGGCAGTCAGAGGGATGAGGTGTGATGTTAATGTGTGTTGGGAGGCCTGGCCCAGCATGCTAAATATATTTTTTGTCAGCGACAGACCCCACCCCTTCCCTCATTTGGTGAGTGTATCTGGAGCTGAGGCGGTGGTATTCCTTCAGGTGCCCTTCAAACAAATTGAGATGTGGTGACATGAACAATCACTCTTGATTGGCCGTGACAATGCTCGCATTACCACTCCCACTGTAGGATCTCATCATTCCTGGACAGCCATTACTATGTTGTTATAAATATTTCACTTAAAGTTCAGCATAAACGGAATAAACCCAAGAAAAACATTGGGCACAAGATTGGAGGAAGTGAAAAAGAACTCAAAACAAGCCTATGAATTTTTTAAACTTTAAGCCCATACACCTGCGTGTTATTGTGTAAGTGTGTGTGTGGGAGTAAGCACAGGCAAAATGTAGGGCAATCCACAGGAGCAAGAAAAATGAGTGGTGAGTGAAATCATCTTGACAAAGTTTCCTCCAGATTCAAGAAGACAGCAGCTATGTTGCTCAGACAAAAGCAAGTAATGTAGGAATGGCTCTTATTTGTTGGGTGTGGTTGTTCCTTTTGTTTTCTATCTGCAAAAGGACTGATTATGGACCCCATTTACCTCCTCTCATTTTAATGGTAAAGCCTTTTTCCTTTTACTTTTCACTCCTAAGTATTTTATAGGGCTGCAAATCTTTGGGTGTCCCACGATTCGATTCAATATCGATTCTTGGGGTCACGATTTGATTCAAAATCGATTTTTTTCGATTTAACGCGATTCTCGATTCAGAAACGATATTTTCCCGATTCAAAAGGATTCTCTATTCATTCAATACATTGGATTTCAGCAGGATCTACCCCAGTCTGCTGACATGCAAGCAGAGTAGTAGATTTTTGTAAAAAGCTTTTATAATTGTAAAGGACAATGTTTTATCAACTGATTGCAATAATGTACATTTGTTTTAACTATTAAATGAACCAAAAATATGACTTATTTTATATTTCTGAAAATATTGGACACAGTGTGTTGTCAAGCTTATGAGATGCGATGCAAGTGTAAGCCACTGTGACACTATTGTTCTTTTTTTTTTTTAATATAAATGTCTAATGATAATGTCAATGAGGGATTTTTAATCACTGCTATGTTGAAATTGTAACTAATATTGATACTGTTGTTGATAATATTCATTTTTGTTTCATTACTTTTGGTTTGTTCTGTGTCGTGTTTGTGTCTCCTCTCAATTGCTCTGTTTATTGCAGTTCTGAGTGTTGCTGGGTCGGGTTTGGTTTTAGAATTGGATTGCATTGTTATGGTATTGCTGTTTATTGTTTTGTTGGATTGATTAATTTAAATTTAAAAAAAAAAAACTATAAAAAAAAAAAAGAGAATCGATTCTGAATCGCACAACGTGAAAATTGCGATTCGAATTCGAATCGATTTTTTCCCACACCTCTAGTATTTTATCTTAGCAGTTCCACATCTGTAGGCGCTTCTCGTGTTGCGACATACTGCCATAAATTAGTAGTACTGTACAAAAGGAGGACTACAATAAATCATGCATCTACTTTTCCCCCCACACTTTGAACCCTGCGGCTTATAAAACAGTGCAGCTAATTTATGGATTTTTTTTTTTTTACCGACGGCCACACTGCAAAAACTGAAATCTAAGTAGGATTAAATATCTCAAGTAAGGGTGATATTTGCTTATTTTCTGTATGATAAGATAATTATTCTCACTAAGCAGATTTTATGTTAGAGTGTTTTACTTGTTTTAAGTGTTTTGGTCCTAAATGATCTCAGTAAGATATTACAGCTTGTTGCTGAGATTTTATGACCTATATTGAGTAAAACATGCTTGAAACTATAATATCAACTGTTGCAAAGCTGTGTCATCAACACTCACAAGTATAAAACTACTTTTTTAAAGTAATAATTTCTTATTGCAAGCATGAAAAAAAAAATCGTGACTTTGACACAATTGTGTCTCATATTAAAACAGATGACAGTCAAATTGACTTTGCTGTTTTATTTTCAATAAAACAATAAAAAATACGTTCTCATATAGTAGTACAGTTGTTATTAGTGAGAATATACTTATTTTAAGGTATTTTTGGCTTAATTGAAATTAGCTAATTACTTGTTTTGTAAAGTTTTGACAAGCCAAATTTTCTTGTTCTATTGGCAGATAATTTTGCTTAGTTCAAATAAAATACCCCTAATTTTTGTATTTTTTTTCCCCCTTGTTTTTGAACACTGACTTTTTGCATTGCATAATGCAACTCGTTTTCACATAACACATGCAAAGACAATGATATGGTGTGTTACGGTATGTGATATATTTTAGGGCAGGTCGCTTACCGCAGGTGCTGCTAAGTGACTGTCTACAGTGTGTTTATTGTTATGAACCGGAAGTACAAATGCTGTTCCTTCTTCTAGTCGTCGATACCATTTCTACTCGTGCGGATTCCTTATTCATCACTCTAAGCAAAATTTGTAAGTTTTACAATATAACTAAAACAAGTCATACTTGCTAAACCGTCCAATGTGTGATGTCTGTAGGAGCGTTTTCATGCATATTTGTACGTGTTATCGTAATGTAATGAAGCTGGTGTTGTTAGTAGGGCTGCAACTAACAACTAATTTGATAATCGATTAATCTGTCGATTATTACTTCGATTAATAGATTAAAAATCGGATAAAAGAGACAAACTACATTTCTATCCTTTCCAGTATTTGATTGGAAATAAAACAGCATACTATTATTGTTTCTCAGCTGTTTGTAAATGTTGCAGTTTATAAATAAAGGTTCATAAAAAAAAAAAAAAAAAAAAAAAAAAGTAGCCTCTGCGCATGCGCATAGCATAGATCCAACGAATCGATGACTAAATTAATCGCCAACTATTTTTATAATCGATTTTAATCGATTTAATCGATTAGTTGTTGCAGCCCAAGTTGTTAGCATTAGCTAATATGCTAACCTGTTTAGGAGCGCCTGTGTTAATATCATTAACTTACAATGGCATTATTATTGTAATGTTCCAGTTTCACAAATTCCTCAGTAAATTTACCAAAACGTCACTGTGGACTTATTGAGTCTGTTTAGCTGATTCGAGAGCTAACTTCCGCAGCTAGTGAGTCCATGACAATGACTTGTTTTTTGTTTGATCATCCATTTTACTGCCATGTTAGACTTAGACTTAGATTGAGGCAAACGTTATTGATCCACAAGGGAAATTGTTCCACACAGTCGCTCAGTTACAAAAGATGGAAAGGATAATGTAGGTATAAAGTAGACTAAAAATAACATATATGTAATATTTACATATTATATATACGTATTTGTTACAAGTCATATAAGATTAAAGATTAAAGTACCAATGATTGTCACACACACGCTAGATGTGGTGAAATTTGTCCTCTGCATTTGTCCCATCCCCTTATGTATGTCATATATGTTACAGGCACCGTTTGAATACAATTAAGGTATGTGGTTGAATATTTACAAAATATTTCATATATCTGCGACTTATGGTCCGGTGCGGCTAATACAGTATATGTAAACCTATTTATTTATTCAAAAATGTTGGTGGATGCGCTTAAATACCGGTGCGCTCTATAGCCCGGAAAATACATTACCGTAATTTCCGGACTATAAGCCGCTACTTTTTCCCCTCGTTCTGGTCCCTGCGGCTAATACAACGGTGCGGCTTATTTACGGCCTGTTCTTCTCCGACACCGACGAAGAGGATTTCGCTGGTTTTAGTACGCAGGAGGAAGACGATGACACAATGATTAAAGACTGACTTTTCCTATACCGGTAGGCTGGTTATTTTGATAACGTACAGGCGAGCACTTTGTATTACTTTGCACCGCTGTATTATTTGTACTCTGCACAATGCTGTTCGCCATGTCAAAGATGTGAAAGTTTGATTGAATGATTGAAAGATTTATTGTTAATATAAGGGACACTTTGCGTTCCCAAACAGTTATCTCTGTCCCGACAATCCCCTCCGTGGTAGCAGGAACCCCTATATACTACGCTAATTACACATCAAAACCCTGCGGCTTATAGTCGGGTGCGGCTTATATATGGAGCAATCTGTATTTTTCCCTACATTTAGCTGGTGCGGTTTATAGTCAGGTGCGGTTTATAGTCCGGAAATTAGGGTAATCCAAATTCCAAAATGTGATTAATCTGATTTAAAAAAAAATATATATTTGAAAGTCGTGTTTCAAATATAAACTTCCGATAGGTCCTTTTTAAATCGTATTAGCACATCAAAATATTATTGTTGAAAAATGAGGTTGAGGGAAGGGAAACAACGAGGCGAGATGGAAATGTAGCAAACCAGATGAACAACAATGGGGGGGAAAATAAGGATTTGGATGGAGATGAAGGGAGAAAAAGGAGGCTATGTGGAATAGGTGGGGAAAGGGGAATATTGGTTCTTGGAACAGGGGCAAAGGAGATTATGGCACATGGGACAAGCCGCATGGGACACATTGACATTAAAGAGAGGGGATGTGTTCTGGGATGGCCACTGGCAGAATTAGGATGCCAGGATGGCTGGCTTGGACGGAAAAGTGCAGGCAGTGGACTTTACTCATAAATATTCTGTTTGTATTAGCATCGCACAGAACAAGTAGAGGAAAACATGTACAAAAACCTGCTTGGTTATCCGAGTTAAGCAAACAATTGAGCAGGGAATTAAGACTGGGTGAAAGAATGGGCCGCTCTCAGTGATTTCCAGCGTAGAACTGTCATCGGATGCCACCTGTGCAACAAATCCAGTCGTGAAATTTCCTCGCTCCTAAAAATTCCAAAGTCAACCTTATTATAAGAAAAGTGAAGAGTTTGGGAACAACAGCAACTCAGCCACCAAGTGGTAGGCCACGTAAACTGACAGAGAGGGGTCAGCGGATGCTGAAGCGCATAGTGCAAAGACTTTCTGCACAGTCAGTTGCTACAGAGCTCCAAACTTCATGTGACCTTACAATTAGCCCAGTACGCAGAGAGCTTCATGGAATGGGTTTCCATGGCTGAGCAGCTGCATCTAAGCCATACATCACCAAGTCCAATGCAAAGCGTGGGATGCAGTGGTGTAAAGCACGTCACCACTGGACTCTAGAGCAGTGGAGACGCCTTCTCTGGACTGATGAATCATGCTTTTCCATCTGGCAATCTGATGGACGAGTCTGGGTTTGGAGGTTGCCAGGAGAACGCTACATTTCGGACTGCATTGTGCAGAGTGTGAAATTTGGTGGAGGAGGAATTATGGTTTGGGGTTGTTTTCCAGGAGTTGGGCTTGGCCCCTTAGTTCCAGTGAAAGGAACTTTGAATGCTCCAGGATACCAAAACATTTTGGACAATTCCATGGGATGGCACTTCAAGTTCATATGTGAGTAAAGGCAGGTGGCCAAATACTTTTGGCTATATATATATATATATATATATATACATATATATATATATATATGTCATAGTATTTACTTTTAGTCCCAAAAAGATGGCATGGTGTGCTGAAACACTGTGGGATTAGCAGGTTAGGATAGATTTTTAAAACTCACTTAAACATGTGTTAATTTCCTACCAGTTACATTGCATTTTTTTTTGTATAAAATACACTAAAAACAATACAATACAGTCAAAACCCTAAAATGTTACTGTTTGGAATTCGACCTAAATAGTACGCCTCTAAATTCTCACAATGGCTCACTTGGAACCACTGTCATGCAGGATGTCTGGCAGGACGTCAGCAATGTGGTTTACAGGATTTTTTTTATGACAGTTAAAAATGTTGAAATGTCAATAAATCAATTGGGTGTACACTTAAAGGGGACCTATGAGGATTTTCATCTACATTTAAAAACACTTCCGTGTGGTGTAGATTGTAGGGTTTGGTGTAAGTTTTGCGTAAATCTCTTCTCCATAGTCACTTTTATAATACCCTTTTGGAGTATGTCTGCAAACGATTTGTGTGTAGAGGAGTTCTCAGATTGCAAAGGAAGCCTTTCATGCCACACCATCTTCAAATTTACAGCAATCTGTCTATTCGAACATAACGGCTATTTTTCTTTCCCAAACGTAGTTGAAAACAAACTTCACTTATAAATGCATGCCCCGATTAGATGAAAATAATACTTTATCGTACCATTTCTTGTGGTTCCTCATTACTTGTGGTTCCTTCTTCTGTGTTTAGCGGCTACTCCAACTTGTACTTATTGGATCATGGTGACAAAACACTGCCGTGTAAAATGCCGCGGACTAATAAACACTTGAATATTTTCGGAACTTCGATTTACAAACTCAATTGGTTAAAGAAAACATCTCCATAAGAAACAATGTAAATGTAAATAATGGATTCCACTCTCAACTAAAGTCCATACTTTAGTAAATGTTGCTATACCATACGGTGAGTGAAATCATCTTGGCAAACAAACATAAGGAGGTGATGAATCAACTTCCTATTCAATAACAAATGGGCCAAAACAACAACTATTGTAGCTTAACCGTCCTTATTTTCAGTCGCCCTGCCACCACGCACACACACTGTCACTAGCCCTGTGGTGCACTGACAATTTGAAATCAAAAACTCCTTAACTTTAACAGCCACATTGATTAGGAATTAAAAATGAAATCCACTTTACCTTGTTGGTTCATCTCCTTGGGAGGGCAGCGGAAGAATTTTTTAAAAATTGATTGATTGAAACTATTATTAGTAGATTGCACAATGCAGTACATATTCTGTACAATTGACCACTAAATGGTAACACCCGAATACGTTTTTCAACTTGTTTAAGTCGGGGTCCACTTAAATTGATTCATGATACAGATATATACTATCATCATAATACAGTCATCACAGAAGATAATCATCAGAGTATATACATTGAATTATTTACATTATTTACAATCCGGGGTGTGGGATGTGGAGGGTGGGGTAGGTTTGGTTGATATCAACACTTCAGTCATCAACAATTGCATCATCAGAAAAATGGACATTGGAACAGTGTAGGACTGACTTGGTAGGATAAGTACAGCAAGTAGTGGACATAGAGAGAGAGATAGAGAAAGCATAAGAATAAGTATCTACATTTGATTATTTACAATCCGGGGAGGTAGGATGAGGAAGGGAGGGTGTTTGTTTAGGGTTGAAGTTGCCTGGAGGTGTTCTTTTAGTGCGGTTTTGAAGGAGGATAGAGATGCCCTTTCTTTTACACCTGTTGGGAGTGCATCCCATATTGATGTGGCATAGAAAGAGAATGAGTTAAAACCTTTGTTAGATCGGAATCTGGGTTTAACGTGGTTAGTGGAGCTCCCCCTGGTGTTGTGGTTATGGCGGTCATTTACGTTAAGGAAGTAGTTTGACATGTACTTCGGTATCAGGGAGGTGTAGCGGGTTTTATAGACTAGGCTCAGTGCAAGTTGTTTTACTCTGTCCGCCACCTTGAGCCAGCCCACTTTGGAGAAGTGGGTAGGAGTGAGGTGTGATCTGGGGTGGAACAGGCGAGACGTTAGGTGGCCGTGACGACT
>NC_084749.1:25252962-25417962 GCF_033978785.1 Entelurus aequoreus
AGAATGTTGTTGTCCTGGTAAAGAAGGAAGAGGGAATTCAAGATGGATTTGTTATGCTCTGGCAGCGTTGCTTGCAACGTGCCCCCAAGATGCAGAGACTAAAGGCGAAGTGCAGGCAGAAAGTGAAATTAATAGGGACAACCCAGGCACCACCAATGTGGTCGAAGAGGTTGAGTGGACAAAAATAAAGAGGCATAGGTAGTGCAAAACAAAAGACAAAGCCCAAAACAACCAATGGCAGATAGCAAAATGACCTGACCTCGTCCTACTGATGTAAGAGGCGTCCTTATTTCCAATCAGGGACAGGTGTGTTTTGATTGCCAATCAGGGACAGGTGAGGCTGCCTGCGCTCAAGCTAGAAAAGTGGCTGAGGCAAACAGGAAGTGGAAATAAGTATAAAAGCGCTGGACTGGAAATAATATTGAAATTGGAGATGTCCGATAATATCGGACTGCTGATATTATCGTCCGATAAATGCTTTAATATGTAATATCGGAAATTATCGGTATCTGTTTAAAAATTATCGGTATCGGTTTCAAAAAGTAAAATTTATGACTTCTTAAAACGCAGCTGTGTACAGAGCACCAATAAACCTTAAAGGCACTGCCTTTGCGTGCCGGCCCAATCACATAATATCTACAGCTTTTCACACACGCAAGTGAATGCAACGCATACTTGGTCAACAGCCATACAGGTCACACAGAGGGTGGCCGTATAAAAAACTTTAACAATGTTACAAATATGCACCACACTGTGAACCCACACCAAACAAGAATGACAAACACATTTCGGGAGAACATCCGCACCGTAACACAACATAAACACAACAGAACAAATACCCAGAACCCCTTGCAGCACTAACTTTTCCGGGACGCAACAATATACATCCCCCCCCCCCCCCCCCCAACCCCGCCCACCTCAACCTCCTCATGAGCATGTCCCAAATTCCAAGCTGCTGTTTTGAGGCATGTTAAAAAAAATAATGCACTTTGTGACTTCAATAATAAATATGGCAGTGCCATGTTGGCATTTTTTTTCCATAACTTGAGTTGATTTATTTTGGAAAACCTTGTTACATTGTTTAATGCATCCAGCGGGGCATCACAACAAAATTAGCCATAATAATGTGTTAATTCCACGACTGTATATATCGGTATCGGTTGATATCGGAATCGGTAATTAAGAGTTGGACAATATCGGAATATCGGATTTTGGCAAAAAAGCCATTATCGGACATCTCTAATTGAAACTAAGGAAACGATAAACAAAATAATCTTGAGAGAATGGATCGGATTTTGGAATGAACACAACTCTTATCCAGTGCTGTATTTTGCTTTTATTAACTGATCTTTATGTTTTTATATTTGCTTTTTATTCTTATTGATTATCTCTCTTTCTTTCTCTTGTTTTCCATCTTTTTCCTTATGCTAATATCGTTTTCCTGTAGGGATGTGTCAATTATTTGACCATGGATCAGTATCGGCTGATTTTCGCTAAAAAGTATGCGGTTGCCATTGCCCTTTAATGTCTTTTAATGCCGATCACAAACACTGATCCCATCTGGCTGACACTCTATTTATTTTTTTCTCCCTCTGATGACAAGCGGGGAGCAGCTAGTTCTAGTTTCAAGCATGTTTTACTCAATATAGGTCATAAAATCTCAGCAACAAGCTGTAATATCTTACTGAGATCATTTAGGACCAAAACCCTTAAAACAAGTAAAACACTCTAACATAAAATCTGCTTAGGACAGAAAATAAGCAAATATCACCCTTATTTGAGATATTTAATCTTACTTAGATTTCAGTTTTTGCAGTGTAGGAATGAAAAAAAAACCCCAAAAACATCAAGTCATAAAAATGGGGTCCCACCCCCGTCCCACTGTAAATTTTCAGGGTTCCACTTTTTTGGAACCGTTTTGAAAACAAATGATAAATGTTATGATAATAATAACATTGTTCTGATGTTATGATAAATGATACTATCTCACATTCTAGAACCCTCCGGTTGCTGGTATGGCCGCTCTACCAACCCACCTACACTGCAAAAACTGAAATCTAAGTAAGATTAAATATCTCAAATAAGGGTGATATTTGCTTATTTTCTGTCTGATAAGATAATTCTTATCACTAAGCAGATTTTATGTTAGAGTGTTTTACTTGTTTTAAGGGTTTTGGTCCTAAATGATCTCAGTAAGATATTACAGCTTGTTGCTGAGATTGTATGACCTATATTGAGTAAAACATGCTTGAAACTAGAATATCAACTGTTGCAAAGCTGTGTCATCAACACTCGCAAGTATAAAACTACTTTTTTAAAGTAATAATTTCTTCAAGCATGAAAAAAAAAATTGTGATGCCGAGTGCATATCATTATGTCAAGATAATGGCACTAGCATTTACTTAATTTAAGAATATTTTTCAACATATTGAGCAAAAGGGTCTCATTTGTTTTTCTACCAAGAAAAGTGCACTTATTATTGGTGAGAATATACTTATTTTAAGGTATTTTTGGGGTTCATTGAGGTTAGCTGATTTGACTTGTTTTGGAAAGTCTTGACAAGCCAAATTTTCTTGTTCTATTGGCAGATAATTTTGCTTAGTTCAAATAAAATACCCTTCATTTTTGTATATTTTTTCTTGTTTTTGAACACTGACTTTTTGCAGTGAACGCTGTCCCCAGTTTTGGGGGGTTGCTTTGTATTGCTTAAAAATGTGCTTGGAGCTTAGTTAAAAATGGGACTTTTGTGTGTGTGTGTGTGTGTGTGTGTGTGTGTGTGTGTGTGTGTGTGTGTGTGTGTGTGTGTGTGTGTGTGTGTGCAAGGGGGTTTCTCGTTCATTGTTTGTGTATTATGTGCAAATAGGCATGCCAACAGCTGTTGGGGAAATGTGTTTACTTATGTGCTTGTGTGTGTATAATGAGACCGTGAAGAATAAGCTCACATACAACAGCAATACATCTGGCTCCTCCTGTCCGCCTCCATCTGAGGTGACCTCTCGCCTTTCACACTTGTCTTCAACAAGCAGAAAAGCAGAGAAAGAAAAGAGAGCTCAGTCATAATATTTGATAGCAAAGACATGTGGTTTTTTTGTGTTGCCAATTTCCTGTCAGTACTGGCGCTACTGACTTGCAGCATCACATCGCTAGTTATTGTTATTTGTCCATGCATGATACAAATCCCTTGGACTATTTCCGTCCGGTTGCCAATCCTGCTTACTTTATGTTGCATCAGGGCTTGCTTGTCTGTGGAAGTATGTTATCTGCAACAAGCCCAAAACATCCATGCCGTCCATGTGTTTGACTTCCTGCCTCCTTGGATGTGCTCTTGTGCTGCTCCACTCTGCTATGGTGGCAGAGATCAGCAGCTCAGCCAAAGCCCAGCGGGATCAAAATTCAATAGGAGTTTTCCCAGATTAAGCCGGGAGGGTGGGAGTCGGGGCCGGGGGGACGACGACTAGCAGTGGGAATATTATGGTCTTCTGAGTGTTGCTGAAGTACACCATGTATCAAAAGTAAATATACCAGAAGTCCTGTTATTTGCCATAGCCAACATATTTAGGCCTGTTACCACAACAATGTACATATATACTGTAGTACAATTTAGGGGTGTTCCCTCCAATATTGATATCGGTCCAATAGCAAAAAAAAACCAAGTATCGGTTTTTGATTGATTGATCGAAACTTGTATTAGTAGATTGCACAGTACAGTACATATTCCGTACAATTGACCACGAAATGGTAACACCCAAATAAGTTTTTCAACATGTTTATTCGGGGTCCACGTTAATCAACTCATGGTACAAATATATACTGTAAGCATAATACAGTCATCATACAAATTAATCATAAGAGTATATACATTGAATTATTTACAATACGGGGGGATGTGGAGGGGGTTGGGGTTGGATTAGGTTGCTATCAACACATATATGCGTGCCAAGGCGGGCAGCACGCCAAGGCCGGGACTACTAGGTGTCGCCAAAAACGAATCAATACTTAAGTCTCAACTTGAGATGTAACATTATGAACATTTCATATCACGGTTATTGTGACCAAAATTATCACGGTTATCATTATTATCCCGGTATTGTTGGATGTGCTCATAATGTATTTACACACACACTGAAATCTTTTAACTAAGTAATATTTTTTTTTAAATAACTATAATATTGACACACAATATACTTTTATTGACAGAAAAAACATTAAATATTGTCCTGGATTCTTCGGTGTGTTTAAATGTTTATTTGTTTCTATTTTAATACGTCAAAGTTTTAGAATGTTTTTTCATTATTAATAAACGCAAGTTGAGTGTTTACTTCACGTACTGTTTATGTGACGTCACACAAGTTCAGTTTTTGTTACAGACCGCTTTGTCTTTGTTAATTTAGTTGTAAAAACAAATAAAACAATTGCCACCTTTGCGTTATATTTCTTTGAGCACAGATCAATCACCGTGCTATCTGTGCTAAGAAAACAAAGCTTATAGGTTTACTGTGCACAATTGAATATATTAGTTTCTCAAGCCGTAATGTTTGTACAAGTTTAGCTTGTGGTGCGTCAGTTCTTAATGTGGAAAGACGTTAATATATGTTGTATTCATGTTAGTATTTAAGCTAGCTAGCGAGCCAGCACTAGTTAGTCTGTGAGTTTATCAAAGGGCAGTTATCATTCAAGGTTTTTCGATAACTTTAGTTTAAAATTGTAATGCTAACTCTCAGAAGTTTTACCCCGGTTATCATTATTAACCGTTTATCGTTACTTCCCTGGTCTGAACACTTAGGTCGCATTCATCCAACCCATACGTCACAGAAAGTGACCAACGTCACAATTCTTTGCCAAAATAGACAACCGCAAAAATAAATGGTGGACGAATGAGCAGAAACACTCCTCACTCAGAACTATGAGTGCCAAAATCTTCCTACTTATTTGCTACTCCAGTTGCATAAAATCCTTGAAATTGCACCAGGACTTTGTGGTTAGAGTGTCCGCCCTGAGATCGGTAGGTTGTGAGTCATACCAAAGACTATACAAATGGGACCTATTACCTCCCTGCTTGGCACTCAGCATCAATGGTTGTAATTGTGGGTTAAATCACCAAAAATGATTCCCGGGCGTGGCCACCGCTGCTGCTCATTGCTCACCTCACTTCCCAGGGGGGGGGTCAAATGCAGAGAATAATTTCGCCACACCTTATGTGTGTGTGTGTGTGACAATCATTGGTACTTTAACTTTGACTTTTCAACCTACATGAATCGGAGCCACGTTGACTTCTGTAAACAGACACACTATGTCATGTTTTGTGCACAAGCGGGTCACTTAACGGACGCATTCCGTTCGTATTAGACATGTTTTTTTATTGTGAAGCGAACAACTCCATACAAAGATCGGATTTAAAAAAATTAATGAAAATGGGTAACTGCAGGGTAAACATAGCCATATTTTATTTTTTAGAAAATGTTTTTATACGACGGTTCCCCATTTACACAGATTTACAAAAGTGCTTAAAGACATGGTAGTTTGCATACCACCAATACTATTTGTCCCCCAAATCCCTATTTTTAATACTGTAATTTGCATGTATTTGGGTTCAGTGTGGGACAGTAACACAATAGAGAATCTCATTATCTTCAGTGGTGCACAACGCATGCCCTTTGCATTCCAAAATATGCGTCTTCCAATGTGTTTACCTGGCAAAATAGCAGACACGTTTTCAGAAATCTCCATAAGTTCATGTTAAAATGCTGCAGCAATCAACATGACAGTTAATATTTAACATGGGCCCATAAAACATTCAGATACACTGTTGAATTCGAAAAACCTGAATAAGTGAGATGATATTTCAGTTTCCAGCCTATATTATCTGCCTCCATGGAACACTAGGGACTCTGCGTTTCTCACTACCAGATCATACTAAACCCATATTGGAACTGGTCATTAGGGGATGCTTTATTTATACCACATATGCCATATATATGTGCATAAGACAGAGTGATTACGGGGTGCTACTGCTTACCCCATGCCGTGCATTCTTCACCAAGCAGTACTGTTCTGTTCTAATTGGGACACTGTGCAAATTTTGTGAGTTTCTATTGTCAAAGTTGTAAATGATGTGTACCACATCTTGGCGTCCTTTAACTGTGATGCAAACCACAGTTGTATGGTATGCTTTGGAATTGGTATGGTGGGGTTAGACAAGGCAGTCTCTTCAGTCGCCAACATAGGAATGGAATGAAAAGAACGCAAATCAAAGGTTTTGTGAAAGGTTACCCAAAATCTCCCAGAGAGATACTGTATAGTACCACATCGGGCGTTTTAACATATGTAGGGCTGCAATGATTAAGCGATAAAATCAATTAATTTTATTAGAACAGAGCTTTGATTTATATTCTGTCAGTCAGTGTCAGTTTATTTCGAACATGCATACACTACAATTACAATGCAATACATCACATATTCTATTGCTTTGATTAATGATTTAATGAGTGTTACTAATACAAATCTATCAAATCCGGAAAAAATGAGGTGCCAAATGTAATTTTAATCCTTATAGGCAGACCTTTGTGTTGATTTCCGTACCTGATGGTTTCAGTCACAACTGTGGAATTCCTCAGAGGTTGTCAAACACAAGCCTGGCTATAAGAATTAAAATTACATAATTCGTAGAAGACATAATGAACCTGATTGGACTAATGACGTGCCAAAACTTGAAATATGTGGACATAGTTTCTGCATAGTTTTTTATTTTTTTAAATTAATGCACACATGTTAAAAGTGCAATTTCAATGTTAATGATGTTCAATTATTAAGAAAAAAAATGAAGGCTTTGGCAAGCAGAAACATGTGTTTATTTCAAGTATTTTCCCAAAAATATGCATGAAGGTCCTCATTCATCCAGGTCGTTGTCATCTCAAGGCGTTCAATTGTTCGCGACTGGACTGCTTGGTGTGTCTTGGAAAACGATTCGCCGCCCATCCGAGTAGGCTTCATCAGTTCGTGCTCATAGACTTAGATTGGTCAGATCTAGTCCGAACGTTTGGTGCCAAAACTCCAAATATGTACACTGCCGTTCAAAAGTTTGGGGTCACCAAAACAATTTTGTGGAATAGCCTTCATTTCTAAGAACAAGAATAGACTGTCAAGTTTCAGATGAAAGTTCTCTTTTTCTGGCCATTTTGAGCGTTTAATTGACCCCACAAATGTGATGCTCCAGAAACTCAATCTGCTCAAAGGAAGGTCAGTTTTGTAGCTTCTGTAACGAGCTAAACTGTTTTCAGATGTGTGAACATGACTGCACAAGGGTTTTCTAATCATCAATTAGCCTTCGGAGCCAATGAGCAAACACATTGTACCATTAGAACACTGGAGTGATAGTTGCTGGAAATGGGCCTCTATACACTTATGTAGATATTGCACCAAAAACCAGACATTTGCAGCTAGAATAGTCATTTACCACATTAGCAATGTATAGAGTGTATTTCTTTAAAGTTAAGACTAGTTTAAAGTTATCTTCATTGAAAAGTACAGTGCTTTTCCTTCAAAAATAAGGACATTTCAATGTGACCCCAAACTTTTGAACGGTAGTGTATACTCCAAAAACCTAAGTCTATGAGCACGAACCGATGAAGCCTACTCGGATGAGCGGCCAAACGTCTTCCAAGACAAACCAAGCAGTCCAGTTACGAACGATTGAACGCCCTGAGATAACGTTATAAGTCTTTTATCCGATTACTCAATTAATCGAACAAACTAATAGGCAGCTTACTCGATTACTAAAATAAACGATAGTTTAAGTGTTTTTTTACCCGATCACGTCGTCTATTGCAGTGGTCCCCAACCTTTTTGTAGCTGGGGACCGGTCAACGCTTGAAAATTTGTCCCACGGACCGGGGGGTAGTGGGGGGTGGAATTTTTTTTAAATTTTTTATAAAGAAATACAATCATGTGTGCTTACGGACTGTATCCCTGCAGACTGTATTGATCTATATTGATATATAATGTATATATTGTGTTTTTTATGTTGATTTAATAAAAAAAATAAAAAAATACCTGTAATGAGGTGGCGACTTGTCCAGGGTGTACCCCGCCTTCCGCCCAAATGAAGCTGAGATAGGCTCCAGCATCCCCTGCGACCTCGAACGGGACAAGCGGTAGAAAATGGATGGATGGAAAATAAAAAATAAAATTGTATTTTTTTTATTTTTTATTTTTTTTTTCTTGCGCGGACCGGTGGTTGGGTACCACTGGTCTATTGTACACATTAATCAATACATTACTTGACTACTAAAATAATTGTTAACTAAAGTGTGTTTTAACTGCTGACTCTATTAATCGACCAGACTAATCAATAGATTACTCGATTATTAAAAATCGATACCTAAAATGTATATTATGTTTACTCAATTAATCGAACAAACTAATCAATAGATTTTTTTTTTTTCTTAATTTGAGAGCTGCAGCCTTAGACATTTCTATATCTATATTTATATAGACAAGCCCTTGGATAATCCATCCTTGGAATTTACAATGCGAGAGTCGCGTGATTGGAAGCTGACAATAGAGACATAAGCTGGTTGGCACTAAGACATGATGGGAAGGAGGGATGGAATGAAAAAACAGCACTGATGGAGCAGGATAAGTGAATGGAGCCTCTAGCTCGAGGTGGCCGACTTCTGAACTTCCGTCATCAATTTTATATCATTCTTGCTCAAGCAGAGTAACCCTGGTGACCCCAGACATCGAGCCGGAGCCAATATAGGACCCCTGCTGTAGAGCAAACATGGGCAAAAAGGAAATGATGAAGAGGAGGGGTGGTAGAGAACGAGTTGTAGAAGAAGTTGTTCAGGTTTTTTGATTGGTTTGTTACTCGCTAGAAAGTCTCCAAAAATGGATTCTTTGTCAGGGAATTAAAGTGTTGTTTCGTCTCAGCAAATTAATTATTTTATTTCATTATTTTTAAATAGAATAATTCTAAAATTCAATACAATATGGGTTATTAGAGTTATTCTTAATCAGGCACTGTTTAATAAGGGTGTTCCGATACAACTTTTTCCTTTCTGATGCAATACACCTATTGGAACCTAGAGCATGAATCATAGTTCATACTTTAATTATTTTGTCGTGCGGATTGTTTGAAAATGCTTGATCTCTTTTCTGGCTCCCAACAAAGGCGGAAGCTTCCCCTCTCTCTCCCGTATCTCTCCTGCTTTGCTTCTTTGTCTCCTTGTCCTTGTCTTAACTTTCTAAGAGCCTCTGTTTTGCACTGTTCTCCAAAATATGAAACATGGAATTGATAAACTAGTCTCGCAACTAGGGATGTCCGATAATGGCTTTTTGCCGATATCCGATATTCCGATATTGTCCAACTCTTTAATTACCGATACCGATATCAACCGATACCGATATCAACCGATATATGCAGTCGTGGAATTAACACATTATTATGCCTAATTTGGACAACCAGGTATGGTGAAGATAAGGTACTTTTTTAAAAAAATTGTAAAATAAGATAAATAAATTAAAAACATTTTCTTGAATAAAAAAGAAAGTACAACAATATAAAAACAGTTACATAGAAACTAGTAATGAATGAAAATTAGTAAACTTAACTGTTAAAGGTTAGTACTATTAGCGGACCAGCAGCACGCACAATCATGTGTGCTTACGGACTGTATCCCTTGCAGACTGTATTGATATATATTGATATATAATGTAGGAACCAGAATATTAATAACAGAAAGAAACAACCCTTTTGTGTGAATGAGTGTAAATGGGGGAGGGAGGTTTTTTGGGTTGGTGCACTAATTGTAAGTGTATCTTGTGTTTTTTATGTTGATTTAATTAAAAACAAACAAACAAACAAACAAACAAAAAAACGATACCGATAATAAAAAAACCCGATACTGATAATTTCCGATATTACATTTTAACGCATATATCGGCCGATATTATCGGCAGGCCGATATTATCGGACATCTCTACTCGCAACCCAATGGACAATATCCTCTCGACGAGAAGCTCAGGTTCAGGGGAACCTGCCTGTCCTGATGGAACGTTTGCTGCTGGGTAAATGAGGGAATCTTGGGAGAAGTGAGAGTTGTGTGCCTGGCGATTCATTCCGTCGAAGACATTGAAGATATATATCTATTAGGAACTGTGATAATGGGTCATCTTCTAAATGGATTGAGCGTTACTCTGGACTATCGACAAATTCAGGAAGACAATGGCAGCTTTTCAAGGAGCCCAAAGGCTGCCCGTCGTGATAGATGGGCTGGGCAGAGCTGTGGGCACTCAGGCTTCAGTGATTTCTGAATTGAAATCGCAAATTGGATAACATCTCAGAGAAGCTTTCTCTGCGAGGCGATATTATGATCAATTTGAGAACCAGAACAGACAACTAGAGCAGACAAACCATTGGTATGTGTTTGCTCGCCCTAACCAAAACAATCCTTATCTACAACGCAATGCACTTGGAGGGTCATGCAGTAAACACCCCAGTGAGACTTTTGCAGCGAAATACGCTCTGAATTCCTTCCCCCTTCTTCAAAGACACCTGGGATGTTGACTCTGTTCCGTGATGCCGAACAGAGCGACTTCCACGCTCACTGACAAACAGGCACCCATAGACTACTACTACACAGATATGCACCCATACACCACACCCACCATCCCACACCTTCACCGCTTCACCCCCCTGCTTCTAGTAGACTATAGCCTACCATGTTTACCTTTTGCAATTGACTTTACTAATATACAAGAAAAGACCAACCTTGTGTGCTAATTGAAGAACATTTAAACCTCAACTTGCTGTCCAACTTTGCACAAATATACATGAATGCTTGTATGATGCTACCCGGTATCATCCAATACTTGTTTTTTTAGCTGGTATCAGACCAATTTAAATATCAGATCGGGACACACTAATACGAAGTACACGGTGGACCGAAACATGAGTTTGTCAACATAAACAGGACCGACTTAGCGGGTTCCACTGTATTGACACACTATACGGTATGTAGCATCTAACATAACATAATGCATTAAAGCTACAATGGAATTATTGCACATTTCCCCAAGACATGTTTAGGATTAACCAACCTAAAGAATTATTATTTATTAATTAATTAATTAATACGAATTCACCTACTCCGTGGCCTAGTGGTTAGAGTGCCCGCCCTGAGATCGGTAGGTTGTGAGTTCAAACCCTGGCCGAGTCATACCAAAGACTATAAAAATGGGACCCATTACCTCCCTGCTTGGCACTCAGCATCAAGGGTTGGAATTGGGGGTTAAATCACCAAAATGATTCCCAGGCGCGGCCACCGCTGCTGCTCACGGCTCCCCTCACCTCCCAGCGGGTGATCGAGGGTGATGGGTCAAATGCAGAGAATAATTTCGCCACACCTAATGTGTGTGTGACAATCATTGGTACTTTAACTTTAATTCATTTAAAAAACATGAATGATTAAAAATACAAAATCCTGCAATATACTATAGTGATATTTCACAAATACCCATACATTTCGTACCATATCTTGTGTCGAGACAAAAAAGATGACACGATTATAGGATGGTATGAAGATATTTTTTTTCAAATGTGGTTAATGCTATATTGTATACATAGGGAGATGTTAAAAGACCTATTGGCTTGCGATTTACTGGTACGGCAATTTTTTTTTTTTTAAAAGAATGAGCTTTTTTTTAGGACGGTGTTCACGCTAATGTGTAGAAATCTAATCAACCTAAGCGAGAGGGTGAGTTGGTGAGGGAACAGCGGTTTCTGATAATTAGAATCAGTGTGCGTGATGACCTTTGGAGTGGCCCATCTCATGCATAAAGAGAAGCTCGGGTCATACCTTCTTACATATAAATGAGCCACCAACCCAGGTGACCCGAAGTCATTCTCCAAAGAGGTCGAGATGAAGACCCGCTGGGCACATGTGATTGAACTGAAGGATCGCTACGTCGGTTATAACGTTAAGTTAAGAAGTTTTATGAGGACTGTTTTTTAAAGACAGGCTCGTTGATACAAAAATGCTACACTTTGTGGAGCTGTCCCGGAGAGTTGAATGAATTCAAGGAGGGTGCATGTCTTGCCAGAACACCATCTCGAATTTGAGAGCAAGCTACAACAAACGTGTCGTCTATCCACAGTGTAAAGCCGCTTCTCAGTTACCAATTCTTACCAACATTGCAATAAATTAGGTTTCTTCCAAGTAGCATTATCACTGGAGGGTAATAGGAAAATAAGTGGCTAATCATGCTACACACACACACACACACACACACACACCGATCAGGACGACACAAGAAGCTAACCGCTAAAGCTTTAATGTAAAGTAGTTGTGATCGATCCAAATGTCGATACTATCGCTACTAGAGATGTCCGATAATATTGGACTGCCGATATTATCAGCCGATAAATGCTTTAAAATGTAATATCGGGAATTATCGGTATCGGTTTCAAAAAGTAAAATGTATGACTTTTTAAAACGCCGCTGTACGGAGTGGTACACGGACGTAGGGAGAAGTACAGAGCCGTTGCGTCTCCCAGTCATACTTGCCAACCCTCCCGATTTTCCCGGGAGACTCCCGAATTTCAGTGCCCCTCCCGAAAATCTCCCGGGGCAACCATTCTCCCAAATTTCTCCCGATTTCCACCCAGACAACAATATTGGGGGCATGCCTTAAAGGCACTGCCTTTGCGTGCCGGCCCAATCACATAATATCTACGGCTTTTCACACACACAAGTGAATGCAATTCATACTTGGTCAACAGCCATACAGGTCACACTGAGGGTGGCCGTATAAACAACTTTAACACTGTTACAAATATGCGCCACACTGTGAACCCACACCAAACAGGAATGACAAACACATTTCGGGAGAACATCCGCACCATAACACAACAGAACAAATACCCAGAACCCCTTGCAGCACTAACTCTTCCAGGATGCTACAATATACACCCCCCCCCCCGCCTCCCCCACACCTCAACCCCGCCCATCCTCCCAACCCCGCCCACCTCAACCTCCTCATGCTCCATACTTGACAACCTCGAGACCTCCGATACCGGGAGGTGGGGGGTGGTGGTGGTGGGGCGTGTTCGGGGGCGTGGTTAAGGGCGTGGTTAATAGGGGAGTATATTTACAGCTAGAATTCACCAACTCAAGTATTTCATATATATATAAAATACTTGACTTTCAGTGAATTCTAGCTATATATATATACATATATATTTATTTTAGTATACATATAAATAAAATAAATACTTGAATTTCAGTGTTCCGGGGGCTATCCAGTAGATGGCAGTATTGTCCTGTTTAACTTTTCCTCCGTTCATGACTCGGCCACCGTTTTCAATGGAGAAGTCTGTTCTACTAAATGTACAGGCAACATAATTACATACCCCTTCCCCTTCGAACTGTCCTGGATGAACTGAAATTCTTGTTTCCATTCGTTTTGGAACTTGCAAGCGTATTTCTTCATCTTGCTCGTCGACGGCGTCACCATGTCTGTAACTTCCTCGTTCTTCTGCTTCGTCTCCTTGTTGTGTGCGCAGTTGTGCACTCTACTCTCTAAAAGCCGTAAATGTTATGACGTCATTGGGCAGGCAAGTTGTTTATATTGTGGGAAAGCGGACGTGAAAACAGGCTGTCCCCACTCAGGTCCGCATTGAGCTGGAGGGGGCGTGGCCTCCAGCTCCGGCTGAATACCGGGAGTTTGTCGGGAGAAAATTTCTGCCGGGAGGTTATCGGGAGAGGCGCTGAATACCGGGATTCTCCCGCTAAAAACGGGAGGGTTGGCAAGTATGTCATGCTCTCTCAGGGAGAGCATGTCCCAAATTCCAAACTGCTGTTTTGAGGCATGTTAAAAAAAATAATGCACTTTTTGACTTCAATAATAAATATGGCAGTGCCATGTTGGCATTTTTTTCCATAACTTGAGTTGATTTATTTTGGAAAACCTTGTTACATTGTTTAATGCATCCAGCGGGGCATCACAACAAAATTAGGCATAAAAAAGTGTTAATTCCACGACTGTATATATCGGTATCGGTTGATATCGGTGTCAGTAATTAAGAGTTGGACAATATCGGAATATCGGATATCGGCAAAAAAGCCATTATCGGACATCTCTAATCGATACCTAGTATAGTATTAGTATATGAACGATAATAGAGTGATTAGATTGGTATTTTTTATTTTTCTCATTATTACAAAAAAAATTGTTTTGGTAATGTTTGTTATCGTTTACAAACTTAGGGAGGAAGTCTCTGTATACAGGAAGGCTTTGCGGTCAAAGCACAAATTATTTAAATCGTAGTTGTTTCTTTTGTTTAGTCATTGTGCACTCACAATGTATTTTGTTCAAAAATTGTATGGAGCATGCAATACCCCATATTTAATACATCATCTTGTTTTAAAACAAAAATAGTCAATTCTAAATGTATTCAGATATGCTTTATTGAAGTGTGTGATCGTATTTTTGTTAGCTACTTGGTATAAAACATTTTTATTTCTATAATCTATTGGTAAAGTCACAAATAGGGACTCAAATTGGATCCGATATGAGGCCGAAAAATCGGAGAAACAATGCTATTTCAGTCAGGATTGGATTGGAAAGAAGTTTGCGTTTACGGTCATGCAACATTTAATGTATTTTGGGAAAGCATATTTTCAATAAAATCAGTCACTAGTCTGCCAAATGCTTATTACAAAAGGAGGTGAGGCTTGGGGTGATTTTACCTTGTTTTCTGGTGAAATAGCTTATCAACATTCGAACCACATTCTCTTGCTCTTTAAATCTTTGTAAGTGACTTATTTATTCAACACTCCAGCCATTGTCACCCTGTTGAAGGCTGTAATCCTCTCTGACCCTCTTTGCCACATGCACCTGTCACCTCGGCATTGCATGTTTGACATTAAGTAATTGCCTGCTAGCCAACAGACTTGTCCCTCTGCTCATTCCCAGCCAGCGCCTATTCAACGTGTTGTTCTCTCATCATCAAGCCAACCTTCAAATCTGTCATTAGTGGGATAATTGTGTGTTGCTAATGCTCCCCGAGAATATGACCTTTCACCCTAGTATCGTCCATCTATCTTCTTCCAAATCCTTCAGTAATTATGGAAATTAAAAACCTGGTCATCTTTCTATTTGTTTTCTTTAGTTTCCCAATGCAATGTACCGTAATTTCCGGACTATAAGCCGCACCTGACTATAAGCCGCACCAGCTAAATTTAGGGGAAAATACAGATTGCTCCATATATAAGCCGCACCCGACTATAAGCCGCAGGGTTTTGATGTGTAATTAGCGTAGTATATAGGGGTTCCTGCTACCACGGAGGGGATTGTCGGGACAGAGATGACTGTTTGGGAACGCAAAGCGTCCCATTTATTAACAATAAATCTTTCAATCATTCAATCAAACTTTCACATCTTTGACATGGCGAACAGCATTCGTGCAGAGTACAAATAATACAACGGTGCAAAGTAATACAAAGTGCTCGCCTGTACGTTATCAAAATAACCAGCCCACCGGTATATGAAAAGTCAGTCTTTAATCATTGTATCATCGTCTTCCTCCTACGTACTAAAACCACAGAAATCCTCTTCGTTGGTGTCGGAGAAGAACAGGCCGTAAATAAGCCGCACCCTTGTATAAGCCGCAGGGACCACAACGAGGGGAAAAAGTAGCGGCTTATAGTCCGGAAATTACGGTACATGAAATCCACTTGAGAATACATAATACACTTGACACACCCAGACCCTTGTTAGTACATTTGCCTTCGGTCTATGTAATAATGACTAGGGGTATCTCGATCCGATATCGGCAACAAAAAAAACGACAAGTATCTGATTATATTGGCTTACATCTAACATCTCTGATATAAGCGTTCCTATACCTACGGTCCTGCTGCGCGTTTACTTTACTAACAGTAAAATGTCCTCCAATAAGCATTGAAAGTTGGCCTTTTCCTATGTTTTAGTGAAGTCATTAACTAGGGATGTGAATCTTACAACAAATCCCAGTTCGATTCGATTTCGATTATTGGGGTGACAATTCGATTCGGAATCGATTCCCGATTCAAACGGACTATGTGAATATATTATTCTGTATACAAAGTTTAAATTAAAGCTTTTCAGAACCGGTTACAGGTTACAAAAGCTCCTCTTGCCAGAGAGTAAGCCTAAAACGTCTTAATATAAAAATTAATTCTTCTTCTTCAAAAAAAATGTATACAAAAAAACATGCTTATTTTTAAACCGATGTATCAGAATGCATGATATATAAATGAATAATTAACTTGTTTTCAGCACCCATTACTTAATATGTAATGGGTGCTAGTTACTAAGAGCTAGCAGCTAAACAACAGCTAATTGAACTGTATTGCAACGTCAATCACAATATTTGTCAAGTATCAAATAATTAAAGTTGGATTTTACTTACACATACAAACTCTCCAAGGCAGAAGCGTATTGCTTGGTTTTAAATGACGTCACATCCGGCTCACGTCCTACTCATTACATATATGTGGTGGTCAAGCCAGAATCAGAATCAGAATAGTTTTTATTGCCATTGTTTGAGAACAGTTTCACAAACTAGGAATTTTTCTTGGTGCAATTATGCAACAGCCAGTGTCCGTTCTCAATGGGTACTAGGCGCCATTTAGCCTTTCTCGAAGCCAAATGCCCTATGATTGCGTTGTTTTCGGCTGTACGAACCGTTCAAATCGGGAACGAGATAAATGTTTCTTCGGAATTCCTGGAGACGTAATTAAGAAGCGCGTAAGAGTGCAGGATTTTACAAAACGATGACAAAAAAAGTAGCACACACTCTAGTCCAGTGGTTCTTAACCTGGGTTCGATCGAACCCTAGGGGTTCGGTGAGTCGGCTTCAGGGGTTCGGCGGAGCCTCCGCCACGGAGGTCAAGACACACCCGACTCATTGTGTAAATAAAAACTTCTCCCTATCGGCGTATTATGGATACCCTCAAACAATGTTACCTCTAATTTTCCATATGTGTGAGCAAACGCAAAAACTCCTTGAGCATTCAGTGGAGCACATGTGAGCACACCTGTCCCAAACCTGACTAAATAAAAAATTAAATGTTTTATTATTATAATCAAATGACAGCTGTCATTTCTATGAGATTGTTTTCTAATATAAGTGTTTTGGCCCACTTACAATGACAATAACAAAAAATATTATTTTTCATGAGCTGTGTACTAGTATTGTATGTCTGGGTGGAAAACGGAGAAAAGGAACAGACTTTGCTGTGAAAATAAATAAATAATTTTATTTTATCATTCATCATTTGAAATGACATGAGAGTGGCACTTGCCAAAGTCAAGCCACGCATATCGAACTGGTCTCTCAAAGGCAACAGCAGAAGTTGCACTGATTTGCAGGTGTGTAATTTGTTGTGAGTTCATGCATTGTGTTGGTTTTGTTCTTTGAACAAGGTGATGTTCATGCACGGTTCATTTTGTGCACCAGTAAAAAAACATATAACTTTGCCTTGAATTAAATGTTATTTATTTATTTATTTATTCCACTAAAGAAGGATTCGGTGAATGCACATATGAAACTGGTGGGGTTCGGTACCTCCAACAAGGTTAAGAACCACTGCTCTAGTCCAAGGGAGCTGAGTCGAAGAATGCACAAATTTGCAGTGATCACTTCGTTTAAGGTTTGTTTGATATACTTTTAACGTTTAGTGTTTCCCATTTTGGTATTATCTTGATATTATTTGTATTTCTTGAAACACATTTTTGCAACATGTGTTTCACAAAGCACCAACTCAAGGGAGTCTAAAAAAGAGAAAGCAAATGTGAGCAAAACCTAAAATAGTTCAGCTTTTACTAAAGCTGATACAATAATCATAAATGAAGCGTTCAGCACATACACAATGTTGACTGATCTATAGTTATATTTTGATGAAGACGGGGAAAAACATTTATAGTCGTAAACAGCGCATGCAATAGCAACAACAAACATGGAGGCAGACGTAAAGTTAAATGATGAAATGCATCCTTACCCAAGCAAAAAACGATGCATATTTATTTTGGAGAGTCTTTATACCAATTTCCTTGACCCGGCCACACACAAAGAAGTTGTAGACCTCCATGCTCCATGCTCCATGAGGACAAGATAGTTCAACTGGGAACGCGACCGGCGGATAATCCTGAAATTGATATTGGAATTGATATCGCTCAACAAATCTTTTTTTCATAAAGTATAGGGATCTATTCCATTGCAAAGTTTGCTCGTATCTGCTTTTTGCATGAATATCTAGACCCTTTGCATACTGAGATAGTTTGCGCACTGCCATCTTCGCTTGGTTGACCACCACAGCTTTTCACTTCCGGGAAGAAGCCACGTCACGGAGTGTAAGCAATTAGAAGGTGTTCAGCAACAAACGTGTTTGCAGAATTCAATTTACTGCGTCATGAGCTTAATTGAATGAATTTGAATTATGACTACTAGGTGTGGCCAGAAAAAAACACTAACCCCTCCACTTTAACTTAAAGACAGCATAAGTATAGCTCGGTTGGTAGAGCGGCCGTGCCAGTAACTTGAGGGTTCCAGGTTCGATCCCCGCTTCTGCCATCCTAGTCACTGCCGTTGTGTCCTTGGGCAAGACGCTTTACCCACCTGCTCCCAGTGCCACCCACACTGGTTTAAATGTAACTTAGATATTGGGTTTCACTATGCAAAGCGCTTTGAGTCACTAGAGAAAAGCGCTATATAAATATAATTCACTTCACTTCATAAATGCAATCCAGAGGGTTACTAAAAAAGAGGTTAGTGTTTTTAACACCTATCGTTCTCTCTTTAAGTAATTAGACTTGATCAAGCCTTTTTAACATACATACTACAAAAAAATGAAATTCAATCAATCATAACAAAAGTCTCAAAGGGCTGTATGATTCTTGCTGATATCGTATCCGGTCAATATCAGCCACAAAACAAGGCTCCAATATCGGAAAAAGAACCACCACTACTGTTTCTATATTTACTTTTGCAATAGTACTATTTACAGTCGTGGTCAAAAGTTTACATACACTTGTCCAACACAATTTGTTTCATCTGCCATCATATGGACAAAGATAAGACCTTCTGGGGGAAAGTTCTGTGGTCAGATGAAACACAAATTGAGCTGTTTGGCCACAATACCCAGCAATATGTTTGGAGGAGAAAAGGTGAGGCGTTTAATCCCAGAAACACCAATGCCTACCGTCAAGCGTTATGCTCTGGGCCTGTTTTGCTGCCAATGGAACTGGTGCTTTACAGAGAGTAAATGGGACAATGAGAAAGACTTAGACTTAGACTTAGACTTCCTTTTATTGTCATTCAAATTTGAACTTTGCAGTACAGATAAGGACGACATTTCGTTGCATTAGCTCATGGTAGTGCAGGATAAAAGAGCAATAAGGTGCAGATATAAATAAATAGATTACTGTACGGATAAATACATTGCGCTTTTGCATATGCATCCACGTTTATGGATTTATGGAAAAAGGAGGATTACCTCCAAATTCTTCAGGACAACCTAAAATCATCAGCCCGGAGGTTGGGTCTTGGGCACAGTTGGGTGTTCTTACAGGACTATGACCCCAAACACACGTCAAAAGTGGTAAAGGAATGGCTAAATCAGGCTAGAATTAAGGTTTTAGAATGGCCTTCCCAAAGTCCTGATTTAAACGTGTGGACAATGCTGAAGAAACAAGTCCGTGTCAGAAAACCAACACATTTAGCTGAACTGCACCAATTTTGTCAAGAGGAGTGGTCAAAAATTCAACCAGAAGCTTGGCAGAAGCTTGTGGATGACTACCAAAAGCATTGTTACATGTCCATGTAACAATGGACATGTAACCAAATATTAACATTGCTGTATGTATATTTTTGACCCAGCATATTTGGTCACATTGTCAGTAGACCCATAATAAATTCATAAAATAACCAAACTTCATGAATGTTTTTTGTGACAAACAAGTATGTGCTCCAATCACTCTATCAAAAAAATAATAAGAGTTGTAGAAATGATTGGAATCTCAAGACAGCCATGACATTATGTTCTTTACAAGTGTATGTAAACTTTTGACCACAACTGGAGGTTTGCCATCAGCATGTTGCATGTATTCCCTTAATTTGAAAACCATACATACAGTCCCATCAAAATTGTCCAGTGAGTGAGTTACATAACATACGTAATGCAAAAAAAAAAAAATAGACCATATGCAACATTAATTGTGGAATCCTGCACTCGGCCGCCGTTGACTGTTTTGCTTTAGGGGAATATTGTGGGGCTGTTCCTAATTACTTTTTCGAGTTCCACGTCTTAAACATTAAACAAGAAGTTACCACTATAAAAAGGCATGTGCAGCAGCATCACCACCCACACTGTGTGGGGAAGTGACGCATGGTTTCAGGGGGCCCACGGTGCCTTCACTCACTCCTGCCCTCCTAAACACACACACACACACACACACACACACACACACACACACACACACACGCACACACACACACACACACACACACACACACACACACACACACACACACACACACACACACACACACACACACAGTTATGGAAGTGCACGCTCAAAACACCCACCGCTAAACCAAACCTGACTAGTTGACGTTTCTGTACAGTGAAGCACTTCCTGTAATGGCCCCGGCCTCATCTCCTGTCTCCCCTGGAGTGGACTTGTCTTGGCCCAGTTGCCTCGGGAGCCTGACAATATACAGCGAGAGAGAGAGAGAGAGAGAGCCAGAGAACTCAATAAAGATGCTGCTGTTTCTTTCATAGTCATCTCTTCTGTTCTCCAAACTGACTGATGGTGGTTGGAGCTATCCATTACAATCACTAGCCTCTTTTGTCTGTGCTGGCATGTGTCCTTTTATGTCTCAAAGCGAAATACTGCACCCATCCAAGCCCAAAATAACTTTTTTGTCTGTATTATATTAATTAACAAACATAACATTACAGTACATACTGTATTACTCACAATACTTGTCCAATGTTTCACAGAAAATTAGCCTGAACGTTCTAATACCACTGAGATCTCTTGGCTTTGTTTTAATTGGGTCCCTGGTTGCAAGAGTAAAAGCTGTTATACTGATCATTGATCAGACACACGTGTTCTTGTTTTGTGGGATTGGATGCATATTAAAATACAGCCGGCAGTAAGTCGGACCCATTTCCAGTGAGGGTTGGACTCCGCCAAGGCTGTCCTTTGTCACCGATTCTGTTCATAACTTTTATGGACATAATTTCTCGGCGCAGTCAGGGTGCTGACAGGATCCGGTTTAGTGGCTGCAGGATTAGGTCTCTGCTTTTTGCATATGATGTGGTCCTGATGGCTTCATCTGGCCAGGATGGATTGGATCTCACTGGATTGGTTCGTAGCCGAGTGTGAAGCGACTGGGATGGGAATCGCGTCTTCAGTAATGCGGACGGTATATCGATCCGTTGTGGTGAAGACGGAGCTGAGCCGGAAGGCAAAGCTCTCAATTTTACCGGCCGATATACGTTCCCATCCTCACCTATGGTCATGAACTTTGGGTTATGACCGAAAGGACAAGATCACGGGTACAGGCGGCCGAAATGAGTTTCCTCCGCCGGGTGGAGGGAACTCATAAGAGACCTGATGAGAAACTCTGTCATCCGGGAGGAGCTCAAAGTAAAGCCGCTGCTCTTCCACATCGAGAGGAGCCAGATGAGGTGGTTCGGGCATCCGGTCAGGATGCTACCCGAATGCCTCCCTAGGGGGGTGTTTCAGGCAAGACAAAGGGTTTAGAACATGTTAAGTTAAGATAAAGTACCAATGTCACACACACTAGGGGTGGTGAAATTTGTCCTCTGCATTTGACCCATCCCCTTGTTCACCCACTGGGAGGTGAGGGGAGCAGTGAGCAGCAGCGGTGGCCGTGCCCGGGAATCATTTTGGTGATTGAACCCCCAATTCCAACCCTTGATGCTGAGTGCCAAGCAGGGAGGTAATGGGTCCCATTTTTATAGTCTTTGGTATGACTCGGCCGGGGTTTGAACTCACAACCTACCGATCTCAGGGCGGACACGCTAACCACAAAGTATGAACGGATGGAGGTTTGCATGTGCGAAAGGCATGTGTCACATGTTGTTTCCTAATAGTTCACTTCTGCGGACAGGAAATCATGACAGTATGCTGTCAACCTCAACCTAAAACCTTTTTGTCATATTTTCCATCCAATTCTCTCTTTAAATCTTTTGGATCTCATTTGTTCTTAATATCAACTGCAGTTATCCATCTTTTTGCCAGACAAGCGTTCTAATTGGCTGTTTAGCTCAAGGTGATGACAGCTTTTCAAATAAAGCCTTCGGACAGAATATGCTCAAAGATGTCAGCTTTTGCTAAGCATTTCACTTTCCTGTTCAACGTTTGCTCTGAGAAGACAATCCTTACATATTCAACCTTTTTATTGATGCACATCAACAAACTGGCTCTTTATTGAGGTAATCTATCCATCCATTATATGTTGGACTAATTACCGTATAAAACAGCCATTTTGACAAATCCATGGACAGTTCAGCCAGCTCTTTTGGTAACATAGTCCGTATTTGTGTTTTTGTGGCTATCTGGATGTACTGTAAATGATACCCTTGCAATGTCAAGAGTGCCAATGCAACATATCCCTTTCGGAACGGTGCAAAGTGAGGAAGGTTGGAGGGTTGGCTGTGTAACAACCATCATTTAGCTGGGATGGCTATCTAGAGAGGGTGAGCGGTGATGGGGCTAGTGCATCTATGATTAGATTTCCCCTGTGTTACTATTCTCCCCTATCCCCCGCTATCTATCTTTGTGCCTCTTTTCCCTTGTCATCTTTTGGGTATCTCGCAAGCAATTCAAGAGGGAAACCAGTCAGGAAACAGGAGACCGCCATTCAAAAATGCTTTGATCAGTGAGTACAAACATCGTAAAATATACATTTGGAGCTTGAGCCTTTTCCCAACAAAAACTGTCAAAGCACATCGCTAAGAGCTGCCAAAATGTCTCTCACTTTCTGCCTTGCAGTGTCATTGTCAATCTCCTAACCGTCCCTTTGCAATATTCATGCTCATATATCTGCGTAAACCCTGTGTCTCTATGCTGCGGCACAGGGTAATCAGTTAAACTGATTATGCCTCTGATGGAATTAAATAATTCCAGTAAGTGAATATCATAATATGAGTAGTAGGTGTGGGGGAGGGTGGAGCTCCCCAAAGCATTTGTGACAGCGGCCAATAATCAGGTATTGTCCAACCGCTCAGAACGAGAGGCGTTGAAGGGACTTTGTCACCAGTATTAAGACCTGAAATGGATGACATGTACATAAGATTATTACAGTGGGACCTCGATTTACGTACTGGTTCTTGAACAGGGTCCGTAAATAGAAAAGTTTGTATATTGAAACAAATGTCTCCATAAGAAACAATGTAAACATGAATCATTGGTTTCAGCCTTGACAAAAGTCCATATTTTAGTAAAGATGTGTACACTTTGAAAACAATATAAAGCTATCCAATACTGTATATCAAACAAACATGGCAACGGGGTGATGGATCAACTTTCTAGGTAATAACAAAGCCAAAACAACAACTAGCTAACCCGTCCTCCTCGTATGCGGCTGCCCTGCCGACACGCACCCACACTGTCACCACTATCTCTGTAGTGCACTCAGTTTTAAATCACAAAATTCCTCAACTTTAACAGCCAGGTCACTGAAATAATTAGAAATACAAAATAAATTCACTTTACCTTGGCTTGTAGCAACAGGGAGGGGGAAAGGGCGGAGGTAGTGTCGACAACGCTGTGGACACTACTTGCATGTTTCAAACCACACATTACTTATATTTAACTCATATTGCACTAGCAACGCTAAAAACAATGCTGTAAAACGTCTGAAAAAACACTTAAAAAGTACACCTCAGCTAACGACAGCATTGCTTTGCTGAGTGAAGCAATGTTGAGCCTTTTCCCAACAAAAACTGTCAAAGTACATCGCTAAGAATGTTCTCTGTAATTTTGCATGTGTCTGAGCAAACGCACAAGCTCCCTGAGCATTGCTTGGACAACATGTGAGCAACATCAGACGTGCACAATGTCGCCACGACACGTCACTCCTGTCTCAAAGCTGACATAAGTTAAATGTTTTGTTATAATAATCAAATAACAGCAGTCATTTCCATTGTATTATTTTCTAATAAAAGGGATTTGGCCCACTGACAATGAAATTTTTTTTTTTTTTTTCATGAGCTGTATGTTGAATGCCTGGGTGGGGGTCCAGCTGTGGAATAATTTGAGCTGTGTACCCCCTTCTAAGATTACATTTTGTTCACCTTAAAACATTCACATTTTGCACAATGAGATGTGTGCTGTAGGATAAGCATGGGATAAAGTGTATAATTTATTGACCTTAAAATATATCATTACAGAGTTTGTATTAGCATGTATCTAATCTAAAAACTGCATTTAATGATTACTATCCATAAATTAGCATTCCTTACACATGACACTGGAATAAGCACCCATTTGATTGTGGAGTTTGGGTGTATATGTAGTGCCCATTTTTTTGCCAAAATAAGAGTTGGCATTTTTAACTCTGCTGCTATAAGCTAACCTGCAAAACAACAACACGCACACATACCACGCTGTTGTGATACACTATATTGCCAAAAGTATTTGGCCACCTGCCTTGACTCACATATGAACTTGAAGTGCCATCCCATGGAATTGTCCAAAATGTTTTGGTATCCTGGAGCATTCAAAGTTCATTTCACTGGAACTAAGGGGTCAAGCCCAACTCCTGAAAAACCAACCCCACACCATAATTCCTCCTCCACCAAATTTCACACTCAGCACAATGCAGTCCGAAATGTTGCATTCTCCAAACCTCCAAACCCAGACAGGTCCATCAGATTGCCAGATGGAAAAGCATGATTCATTAGTCCAGATAAGGCGTCTCCACTGCTCTAGAGTCCAGTGGCAACGTGCTTTACACCACTGCATCCCCAACCTTTTTGTAGCTGCGAACCACCTCCCCCCCCCCACGGACGGGGGGGAGGTGGTATATATATATATATACATTTTTTTTTTTTTTTCATAAAGAAATACAATCATGTGTGCTTACGGACTGTATCCCTGCAGACTGTATTGAGCTATATTGATATATAATCTATATATTGTGTTTTTTATGTTGATTTCATTTAAAAAAAAAAAAAAAAAAAAAAAAAAATATATATATATATATATATATATATATATATATATATATATATATATATATATATATATATATATATATATATATATATATATATATATATATATATATATATACATATATATATAAATATATATATGTTGTTGTTTTTTTACATTTCTTGTGCGGCCCGGTACCAATCAGTCCGCGGACCGGTGGTTGGGGACCACTGCTTTACACCACTGCATCCGACGCTTTGCATTGGACTTGGTGATGTATGGCTTAGATTCAGATGCTCGGCCATGGAAACCCATTCCATGAAGCTCTCTGCGTACTGTACGTGGGCTAATTGGAAGGTCACATGAAGTTTGGAGCTCTGTAGCAACTGACTGTGCAGAAAGTCTTTGCACTATGCGCTTCAGCATCTGCTGACCCCTCTCTGTCAGTTTACGTGGCCTACCACTTGGTGGCTGACTTGCTGTTGTTCCCAAACTCTTCACTTTTCTTGTAATAAAGTTAACTTTGGAATTTTTAGGAGCGAGGAAATTTCACGACTGGATTTGTTGCACAGGTGGCATCCTATGACAGTTCCACGCTGGAAATCACTGAGAGTGGCCCATTTTTTCACAAATGTTTGTAGAAACAGTCTCCATGCCTAAGTGCTTGATTTTATACACCGGGCCAAGTGATTAGGACACCTGATTCTCATCATTTGGATGGGTGGCCAAATACTTTTGGCAATATGGTGTATTGAATGGCTGGGTGTGAACTACATTAGTGTGTTGACTGTAGTTACAGTTAATGTGTGGTGTTGGAGTTTTCTGACTGTTTTTGTAGCTGTGAAGGTATCACTGGCTGAGCTGAATGTGTGCGTCTTTTGGCACAAATGAAAGCTGTTGCTGTCAATACGACCTATAGTTTGTTTGTTTTCGTGTTTTTACGGCAGAAACTGTCCATTTTTGCAGGATAGTTGTTTTGTTGCTGATGTTGTTTTGGTGTGGTTACGTTTAACATTATTAGGTTTTGCTCAATAAAATGATTGTTGATGCAGAGTCCATCATTTATCCTCCTTAAAGGCCTACTGAAACCCACTACTACCGACCACGCAGTCTGATAGTTTATATATCAATGATGAAATCTTAACATTGCAACACATGCCAATACGGCCGGGTTAACTTATAAAGTGCAATTTTAAATTTCCCGGGAAATATCCGGCAGAAAACGTCTCGGTATGATGACGTTTGCGCGTGACGTCACGGGTTGAAGCAGACATTTTGGAATAGCACGGTGGCCAGCTTAAGTCGTCTGTTTTCATCGCAAAATTCCACAGTATTCTGGACATGTTGTTGGTGAATCTTTTGCAATTTGTTTAATGAACAATGGAGACAGCAAAGAAGAAAGCTGTAGGTGGGATCGGTGTATTAGCGGCTGGCTGCAGCACCACAACCAGGAGGACTTTGAGTTGGATAGCAGACGCGCTATCCGACGCTAGCCGCCAACCGCACAGATGATCGGGTGAAGTCCTTCGTCGCGCCGTCGATCGCTAGAACGCAGGTGAGCACGGGTGGTGATGAGCAGATGAGGGCTGGCGTAGGTGGAGAGCTAATGTTTTTAACATAGCTCTGTCGAGGTCCCGTAGCTAAGTTAGCTTCAATGGCGTCGTTAGCAACAGCATTGCTAGGCTTCGCCAGGCTGGACAGCATTAACCGTGTGGTTACAGGTCCATGGTTTGGCTCAGTGTCTCCTGATAGTAGAAGTAGTAATAGTATTGTTGATCTTCTGTCGATCCTTCCAGTCAGGGGCATGTTTCTTCTGTTTCTATCCGCAGTTAAGCACAATGCTAGTGCTTCACCGATGTATTGTCGTGGAGATAAAAGTCACTGTGAATGTCCATTTCGCGTTCTCGACTCTCATTTTCAAGAGGATATAGTATCCGAGGTGGTTTAAAATACAAATCCGCGATCCACAATAGAAAAAGGAGAAAGTGTGGAATCCAATGAGCCCTTGTACCTAAGTTACGGTCAGAGCGAAAAAAGATACACCCTGGCGTCCTGCACTGCACTCTAATCCTTCACTCTCACTTTCCTCATCCACAAATCTTTCATCCTCGTTTAAATTAATGGGGTAATCGTCGCTTTCTCGGTCCGAATCGCTCTCGCTGCTGGTGTAAACAATGTGCAGATGTGAGGAGCCCTTCAACCTGTGACATCACGCTACTTCCGGTACAGGCAAGGCTTTTTTTTATCAGCGACCAAAAGTTGCGAACTTTATCGTCGATGTTCTCTACTAAATCCTTTCAGCAAAAATATGGCAATATCGCAAAATGATCAAGTATGACACATAGAATGGATCTGCTATCCCCGTTGAAATATGAAAATCTCTTTTCAGTAGGCCTTTAAGACATCAAATAGGTAGGATTTTGGATTTGGATTTTGTGCGCTGCATAAATTGTCTGTGCGCGGAGTACACTTAAGCAGTGTGCAATTGCGCAGACACGCACTTTAGAGGGAACATTGCCGAGGACTGATTAGCCACCCACAGTGGCTGTCCACAAAATTGCTAGCTGCTCGGCACAAAATGGGTGGATGAAACGGTCTGTCGTTCATAATTTGAAAAGTTCGGACATTGAGGAGTTTGTAAAAATCGATGTTCCACTGTACTTTTTCTGGGTAATGTTCACAACAAAGCTCGATACCTACATAACGTCTTTACCTGCATATCTATGTCAAATACAAACTATTTTACTACAACCATCTTTGCTAGACAACACCAACCTTTAAGTCACCACACACCAAACAGGGTAAGGACATATCTGAATTAAAACACTTATGCCAGAAAATACAACCACGCCAATTTCCGTCCCATTCTAAGGGAAGAGGATTAGTCAGGAAAGTTAAATGAGTCTAAAGGCCAGACCTTTTAAGCGGGCCACACTGACCATGATAGCAAGCCGAATGCAACAGCAGGCATGCATTTGCAGATTATCAGACGGGTACTGGCTCAACTATTCCCAGGCTGATTAAAGGCTTTACACCTGTCACTTGCGGAATGATATTAAATGGTAAAATGAAATTAAAAAGAGTCATGGATAATAATGGCACTCAAGCAAAATATAGACTAACGAGCTAAATGAAACACAGGCAAGGATGTTTAGAATGTATGATAACTAAGATGTTGCATGGGCATCAAAAGCACCGCCTACCAGCTAACTTCACTGTTCTTTGTATCTTGTACATGGAATTTTGATTCATGTATTCATAGAGCGCCAAATGACAAGTTATATCAAGGCACTTGGTACATGGAGCAGGTCTACAACCACTCTCCTTAAATCTATATGGATGTTCTCATTCATCCAAGTCATTGTAATCTTAGGGCATTCAATTGTCCGCAACTGGACTGTTCATCTTAACTAGACTGAGATTCGTCAGATCTAGTCTAGATGAGATTTTTTCAGTTTCAATGTCCCCCTTTGTGTCTTTCGTACAACTAAACGGAATGCTAACGTGGTTGATTCCAGTCCAACAACAAATATTATTCATTTTACGGTAGAGATGTCATATTATCGGCCGATAAATGCTTTAAAATGTAATATCGGAAATTATCGGTATCGGTTTCAACCTCCCGATTTTCCCGGGTGACTCCCGAATTTCAGTGCCCCTCCCAAAAATCTCCCAGGGCAACCATTCTCCCGATTTCCACCCGGACAACATTATTGGGGGCGTGCCTTAAAGGCACTGCCTTTAGCGTCCTCTACAACCTGTCGTCACGTCCACTTTTCCTCCATACAAACAGCGTGCCGGGCACAGTAACATAATAAATGTAGCGTTTACACACACATAAGTGAAGACGAGGCATACTTGATCAACAGCCATACAGGTCACACTGAGGGTTGCCATATAAACAACTTTAACACTGTTACAAATATGCGCCACACTGTGAACCCACACCAAACAAGAATGACAAACACATTTCGGGAGAACATCCGCACCGTAACACAACATAAACACAACAGAACAAATACCCATAACCCCTTGCAGCACTAACTCTTCCGGGACGCTACAATATACAACCCCCCCGCTACCACCAAACCCCGCCCCCCCCCCCAAACCTGCCCACCAATAATAAATATGGCAGTGCCATGTTGGCACTTTTTTCCATAACTGGAGATGAAGTTGTTCTCTTATTTTGGAAAACCTTGTTTTGATTGATTGATTGAAACTTGTATTAGTAGATTGCACAGTACAGTACATATTCCGTACAATTGACCACTAAATGGTAACACCCGAATAAGTTTTTCAACTTGTTTAAGTTAACTTGTCCACGTTAATCAATTCATGGTAAAGTTACATTGTTTATTGCATCCAGCGGGGCATCACAACAAAATTAGGCATAATAATGTGTTAACTCCACGACTGTATATATCGGTATCGGTTGATATCGGAATCGGTAATTAAGAGTTGGACAATATCGGAATATCAGATATCGGCAAAAAAGCCATTATCAGTCATCTCTATTTTACAGTGATTGTTTTGCCACACAATACTGTACCTCAATACCAACCAGGAGCAATTGTGTTTTAATGACTGCTGTTGGCTCCTTTGCATCTTAACAGTTGAGTGAAACTTTCATTGCCTGTGCACGCCCATCTCTTGTTAAAGGATAAATAGTTGGGGAGCTGGCTCCTGCACCGAGACAAGATCTGACCAACGTAAGTCTATGAACATGAACTGATGAAGCCTGTTCGGATGAGAGGCAAAACTTATTCTAAGACAAACTGAACAGGGCAGTTGTGAATGATTGAATGCTCTGCGATCCCGCTCCTTCTACATTAAAGAGAACCAGCTGAACCCCAACTGAACCCCACATACATGAGCAATCACTTGGTGACATAGACACGGAAAAACTCCTCCTATGCCTCGGGAAGTAACCACAAACAGAACCCAGGCTTTGTTGGGTGGCTGTCTCTCGACCATTTGGGTTGAGATAGAGAGAGACAGAGTCAAGGGACAAAGGGTAGCTAGAAAGATAAAATTGGAGGGTTTAGCGACTGGGGACGATCGGTTTCATTATAGAAGTGATTTAAAAAAATGTTTTGGAGATATCAATGTTAAAAGCTGATGTGTTCAATGAGTTGCCTTTTAAAATGTCACTCGTGTTTTTTTTGTCCTGCCCAGCTACTCAGGCAAATCATATTTGCTGTACATATTTACTGTGCAAAAAAGAAATGTGGGATACATCTCTTGTTGCCTTATTTGTATCTGACTTTATTAAATATATTTATATTATTGTTTGGCGCAGCCGGACCGGAGCAGAAGGGGATAGAAAGAGAAAAAAAAAGGGAGACAGAAGGGGAAATTACAGGGACAAGAGGGGGATAACACAGAGAGACAACAACAACAACAAACACAACCATAACAACAACAGAACAGCATCAGCAAATATGATATGTACAAATATAATATGAAAAGTAATAGCAAGAAGCAGTTAGTTAATAAATATTAATAACACAGAAATGACAATGCACATTATTGCACTACAAATGGAGCAATACAACTACAATACATATATGTAATGATAACTTGAAATACAAAAGAAAGCAGATAAATGGAGGGGAAGAAAGAGAAGCGAGCTGTATTAACCTTGTAGATTGTTATAGTAACAATAGGTTAAGCTTTGTCAGTGTACTGTGTGTTACCCAGTTTTCCCAAGGGGAACAACGTTAATGTACACTACCGTTCAAAAGTTTGGGGTCACATTGAAATGTCCTTATTTTTGAAGGAAAAGCACTGTACTTTTCAATGAAGATAACTTTAAACTAGTCTTAACTTTAAAGAAATACACTCTATACATTGCTAATGTGGTAAATGACTATTCTAGCTGCAAATGTCTGGTTTTTGGTGCAATATCTACATAGGTGTATAGAGGCCCATTTCCAGCAACTATCACTCCAGTGTTCTAATGGTACAATGTGTTTGCTCATTGGCTCAGAAGGCTAATTGATGATTAGAAAACACTTGTGCAATCATGTTCACACATCTGAAAACAGTTTAGCTCGTTACAGAAGCTACAAAACTGACCTTCCTTTGAGCAGATTGAGTTTCTGGAGCATCACATTTGTGGGGTCAATTAAACGCTCAAAATGGCCAGAAAAAGAGAACTTTCATCTGAAACTCGACAGTCTATTCTTGTTCTTAGAAATGAAGGCTATTCCACAAAATTGTTTGGGTGACCCCAAACTTTTGAACGGTAGTGTATGTTTGATGAAACTTGATTATATGCATGCAGTGTTGGGACTAACGCGTTACAAAGTAACTAGTAATCTAACGCGTTATTTTTTATATTCAGTAACTCAGTTACCGTTACTACATGATGCGTTACTGCGTTATTTTACGTGATTTTTTTATGTACCGTATTTCCTTGAATAGCCGCAGGGGCGTTAATTAATTTAAAACCTCCTGTCACTCCTGCGTTTACCGGAAACCGGCGGGATGGCCGTGCATGCGGTAATTATTTTAAAACCTCTTCTCACTCCGGCGTTTACCAAAAGGAATCCATAAAATTTAGGCGTGCGCTTTGAGTGTTATGTAAGCATACCATCATGAAAAGCACATTTAATTAAAAAAAAAACGTTATTATGGTCTTACCTGTACTTATAAATGGAGTCCATTTGCAGCTCCTTCTGACCAAAAGCATCGATAACTTGTTTATAGAAGTCTTCATTATTTTCTTTCTTCAGTTTTAAAAGTCTCTGTTTCGATGGAGATATTCCTTTAATTATTACCTCCTGCTTCGATTGAAAGTCCAGTTTAGAAAACTGTTTTATTTTAGATACCGGTATGTAATCCTCCATGTTAGAAGTTCAGGCAGAGGAAAAAAAAAAAATCTCTTGCTGCGTGTGTTCACTTCTTCTGCAGTACCGGAAGTCGCAAGAAGGATCACTAGCGCGGCAGCGCCCTCTACCACCAGGAGGCGGGAGTCATTTAATGACTTATACAGTATTTCACACACGCAGCTACGGTATATTAATAAAACATAGCTGCTTACTGTTCTCTTTAGCATACTGTACCGGTCGGTATTCAATAGCTTGGACCTTAAATCCTACTGAAAAGCTCTTTATCTTTTTTCCTTTGTGCGATTGTAAACTACTGAAAGCAGCTTCCTCCATTTTGAAAATGAGGACAGATGCGTCACTCGTGACGTAACGAATTTGACCCGGTGGAAGTTCTAGCCATATGCTAAATATTTTGCGAAACGAGTTTGACCCGGCGAAAATTATAGACATGCGATAATAAAATTAATATTTTGCGAAACGAATTTGATCCAGCTTCAATAATAAACCGGCGATAAGGCCAAGCATGCGTTAATTATTTTAAGAAACGAGTTTGACCCGGCAGTAATTCTAGACGTGCGAATACTATATTCCCTGCGCCAATTCAAGGAAATACGGTAGTATCGGCTAGAAACAGAAAATCTGAGTGTGTTTTATTGGAGCGCTGCAGTGTCGTCCTTCTGAATGTTCTTGTGTCACAAGCCGGAGGCGCGCTCTGTGTGTGTCTGGGTGTGGGAAGGGGAGGGGGGGGCGTGTCAATGTTTACTAACAACGGAGCCGCAGTCGAGTGTCTTAACATGGAGATATTCTTACTTGTTTTTTTTTTGGCGCGCACAAAGAAAAGAACATTTTAGTTAAATGTAAGTTGTGTCTTGGATCAAAGATCCTATCTACTGCCCAAAACAACAATTCAAGTCTGCCTGGTTAGGCTTTGTGTATGTCACGTGTGCCTTCCTTAGGTGAAGCCAGGTTTACAGCTATGTTGTTATTATGCTGTTTGTTACTTATGTATGTTATGTTGCAGCTATTTAAAATAGTTTTGTCAATTTGGTCTGGCCTGAAATAAATTGGCCCTTTGAAACATATCTTTGTCTTTGTGTGTTGTATGTAGACCACATTGCTTAGCAGAGTTCAGTGATGCAAATGCATGTCAAGTTGATCAACAGATGGTATTATTCTCCAGTGCAATAACAGTACTGAAATGAAGGCTAAAAGGGCATTAATGGGAGCTTTTTTTTTTAAAAAAAAAAGAAGTAACTAAATAGTTACTTTTCACAGTAACGCATTACTTTTTGGTGTAAGTAACTGAGTTAGTAACTGAGTTACTTTTGAAATAAAGTAACTGTAACTAGTTACTGGTTTTCAGTAACTAACCCAACACTGTATGCATGAGTGTATGTATGCATATGTGCTTGTATATGTACAGTATGTGTATATGTATGTTTGTACGGTGAATGTATATGTACAGTATGTGTATATGTATGTTTGTACAGTGAATGTATATGTACAGTATGTGTATATGTATGTTTGTACGGTGAATGTATATGTACAGTATGTATATGTGTATGTACTGTATTTCACTCGTGTTATTTAAGTGAAATAATACTTGTACAAGCTCAGCATGTTGGCCCCGCCTTTCACTGACGTCTGATGAATATTGGCCAAAGTGGTCAAAATTGCTCCAAGCAAAATAAACAGCGACTTGTCATTGAGGAGTAGTGGACTTTCATTGATTCTATTTGGCCTGTGAAGATCTGTCATCGCAGAAAGGAGTAAGTGCACATCATAGAAGAAATGCAATCGCGACGCTATTATGGCGGGGCCTGTGGGAATTCGGGGACAGCATCAACCCATGTCATTGACTTCCTTCTTGCCTTTCACCGGCTGGATAACCCCGAAGTAGCACTCCCTCGATGAGTGATCTGTTTATTTTTGCATGGCCTCCTTTATCGACGATGCCTGGTAGCTTGAAGGGGGAAGATGCAATCTGACTATTCCTGGGGATGTAAGTAACCCGCATACATGCCGTTTATTCTGCCGGTAATGCATCAGATGAGAGCAGCTGTAACAATGCAATAATCTGCTTCCTGTTTACTGCTGCTTTGAAAGACGTGTTTGTTTGCTCACCTTTGTTTGGCCGTAGCTTGCTCACTACGACTGATTCCCTCTGTCACTTGCCTAATTCTGTTAGTGTCAAGTCCCCCTCCTTCAGTGGCTGTTTTCAGCGTCTTAACAGCAGCCTGTCTCGACTCCAATTTACTATTTTCTTACCATGGAGGTTGGCGTAATGTGACTCAAAGCACAGATAGACCTCAGAAGTATCCAATACATCAGATAGTACACACCGAGAACAAGCCAGGGGGGTGCAATAATCTTTATCCCGTAGACAGACATAGCTAGAGGGGAATGAGAGTGCCTCACCATTAGGGCATGTTTTACATAGATCATTGATGACAGACAGAAGAGGGATTTTGTGAGAACATATTGCACTCTCTTGTACCATACTTTCCAAAGCCAAATGTAGGTTTGCAATTGCTTTTCTAAGCTTCGGGCTGACTCAATATAAAAAGATTATAGAGGGGTGATCATTAATAATCGATGGGGAGGATACAGCACTGCAGCCTAAAACGGTGTAAATGCCTGTACTTCTTTGAACCCAGCAGTGAAATATTCATCACGCTCGGCTGATGCCAGCTTCAGTTGGAGGCAACCTCATCGTTCGTCATTGTGAGACTGCCTTCTTGTCTCCCGAATGTCTTTTATTTTTGACGATTCTTGCAAGAAGAATACATAATAAATAGCTTTCTCCTCCACTCAGTCATAGTGCAGTTGTTGTGCTGTCCTTGTGCAAACGTTGGCACTGGCACAAAGTCAGTGTTTTGATGAAGAACTAATGGTGTACAATTTGAAATGCCTTTACAGAAGTCAAAAGCATCATTTATTCAGTAGCAAATGCAACAGGCACATTCTCCTTTTCTGTGCAGACCAATTACTAACTTCATAGTACTTACTTGACTTGGCACAGCTCCACTAGCTATTCATGCATAACGTATGACAGCTATTGTGACCGTGCAGTGGTACGTGTGGAAACTCTCACTCCTTGACACCTTAAAGGGGATCTTTTAGGCTTTTCCTCTTTTTTTGACCTACGTCTGATACTCATAATGCCAAAGCGCCCTGCAAACAGTTTTGGATCGTAGGCATGCCCACGTAAATGTGCTAGGTCTGCCCCCTGCGATGCATTGCTTGGAAAGTCTACCGTCTGCAATGATTACACAGTGTTAGCATGTTGAGCAATGGCCCTAAGAACATTTTTGTTTGGGTATTTTATAGGGATGTCCGATAATATCGGACTGCCGATATTATTGGCCGATAAATGCTTTAAAATGTAATATCAGAAATTATCGGTTTCGGTTTCATAATTATCGGTATCGGTTTCAAAAAGTAAAATGTATGACTTTTGCTGTGTACACGGACGTAGGGAGAGGTACAGAGCGCCAATAAACCTTAAAGGCACTTCCTTTGCATGCCGGCCCAGTCACATAATATCTACGGCTTTTCACATTCACAAGTTAATGCAAGGCATACTTGTTCAACACCCATACAGGTCACACTGAGGGTGGCCGTATAAACAACTTTAACACTGTTACAAATATGCGCCACACTGTGAACCCACACCAACCAAGAATGACAAACACATTTCGGGAGATCATCCGCACCGTAACACAACATAAACACAACAGAACAAATACCCAGAACCCCTTGCAGCACTAACTCTTCCGGGACGCTACAATATACACCCCCCGCTACCTCCTTCACTGTGCATTCCTCCATCACATGTGCAGTGCATTCTTCCATCACATGCACAGATAATGAGCTCAGGTTTTTAGCTTGTTGCCTAGGACCTAGAACGCTGGTTCAAACCTCAGGCGGGACCAAGTGGGTCACACATGCTATTTTACTGATAGGTACTACGATGTACTATGTCTACTACCTAGTCAGTTAGGGTGGTAAAATCGCTAAAGCATGGGTGTTCAAAATAAGGCTTGTGGGCCCGCCGGTGTCTTCAATTTGGCCTGCGAGACGTCAATCTGGCCCGCAAAGAGTTTCCCATTTAATTTTAATCAGCTGACAGCCTGATTGCTGCAAATCTGCCACCATCCTGTGGACAACGTGAGTAAATCAGGTCAATGATCATATATTATGGTTTAAAGTTAGGATAGAATAACATTTACTTATTTGACCTAATCCGAACAACCTTCCGTAGTCATGGCGCAAAAAAAAAAGCAAAAAGTCAACACACATGGTCATATAAATGTATATTATAATATATTATATATTATAAAAGACGTCCAAGCACCATGAAAAATTCAAAATTACACTCACTTTAATCCATTTCATTACCTGATGGGAAACACTCTCTCCACACTTATCCATGTTTGACTCATTGTAGCTGCTTGATATTCCTGATTGATAACCGAACTAACAAGGTAAGAGTCAAACATTCACACACTCTTAACATCAAAATATATTAATTACTAATTATATATGTATTATATTAATATAATACGTACACATTTTAACACAATATGCACACACACGTATTGTTAGTTTACTAGCAACGGACACATTTTTAGCCCAATGCAGCCCCCCTAGGCAAATAGTTTGGACACCCTCGCGCTAAGGCAGACCTGGGCAAATTAAGGCCCGGGGGCCACATGCGGCCCGTTAAGCTTTTCAATCTGGCCCGCCGGGCATTCCCAAATACATTTTTTATATCTTTAAGATGGAAAGTGTATCTGCCATTATGATGTGCAGTGATGATTTCTAAAGACCGTAAATCTTGAACTATACAAAGTATTTCTATGGTTGGAATCTGTGCTTTTGCATGATATTTCAGTGACTAGTGTTGTCCTGATACCAATATTATTTTGATACTTTTCGGTACTTTTCTAAATAAAGGGGACCAGAAATAATTGCATTATTGGCTTTATTTTAACAAAAAATCTTAGGGTGCTGCGGACCGGTACTTTTCAGAGGCGGTATGGTACCGAATATGATTCATTAGTGTCGCGGTACTATACTAATACCTGTATACCGTACAACCCTACTAGTTACTATGGTAATCTACGTCACAGCAGGTCAGACGAGGCACCAAGCAGTGTGGGTGTGGCTTGATTGTAAAATATGTCGATTGAGAGGGGGTTCATATGTTCTCAATATTCATGGTTTTATCGTTCATAGAAAAAATTTAAATTTCATTCCGTTTTTAAGGCGGTCTGTCATAGCATTTTTAGCATTCAATCAGACTTTATTGTGAGGTGTTGTATTAGTTTTCCTAAAAAATAGATATACCGGCCCCCAGACACATTTTTATTCTCTAAATTTGGCCCACCGAGTCAAAATAATTGCCCAGGCCTGCGCTAAGGTGATACCATAGAAACAAGTATTTCTTTGTCCTACAAGAAGTACATTTGCTGCGTTCAGTCAATTATTACCTTTAGTATGGCTGATAAACTCATGCAGATAAGTAAATACAGGTGACCAATTGTTCTCCCCCTGTGGTTTTCATGTTTCCTTCAAATTCTAAAACTGTGTTATTATTTGAGGAGAAGATTAGTCGCTACTGTGCAGTGGAATATCCAAACTACAGTCTAATTATACAGCTGTGATTCAACTTGGTGTCCTTAGTTCCCCTCCCAATTTAGAGCTCCTTGGGTGTAAAAAGTACCATGATGTCTCCAGTGTGGACATGAAGTCACTGGCTCTTTAAATGAGCGATGACCTATGTTGTGCCACTGGCCAGCATCTTAGTCAGTCATTTACAAGAATTGTAATGCGGCCTTGAGCTTTCCTGATGCATATTGCAGCTCTGGGCACTTCCCTCTCGGCTCTCATCATCTAAGAGTGAGTCACTGCTTTGGCTCCAGTTGCCGTAGAGGTCAGGCGTTGTGACCCACGGGACTAATTGTCCCAGCGTGACAGCAGAAGGAGGACAATGACCGAGGAGAACACTACAGTCTCTCATCCCTTAATAGTGAAGTAATTGCTCAATCATGCAAGATTATCAGCTGCAGGGGTACCACAATGATTGTAAAAATGATCCTACTGTCATTCTCGAGAATGTTCACAGCAGTGAAAAGAGGCTGGGAGGATCTTTGCCTAAACGTGCAACTTGCACCCTTAGTCTCAGGATGAAAAACTGCGTAATCTCAATTTGATATTAACAATCGATGATCGGTCGTTTTGTCATCATTCATATAATAAAACATTTATGGGTTAGCTCAACCTTTACTAGCACAAGAACTGTTTTGCCTCCTCTTCCACCGGAGAAAAATAGCCTGGAGCTATAAAACATAACACAGCTTATAAACTTATAATCTTTTTCATTAGTTTTACATGTTACAACAACAGAAGTATGTCGAATAAATTACGACACTTCAGAACTGACTTTATGTTGTTCATTAATTTCCCGTCACCGACCAAACTTGCTCTCTCTTGCCCTCAGCCTCATCCAATCAACAGTCTCGACTCAGCCTGTGCACATCCACAGCCTCACAGAAAGTTGTAAAAAAATGTGATATTTTCAAAAGCGCACATTTCAACCTGCAAATAGGATGCTAAAGAACCAAATGGCCAGGTGGCCAACCCATTGGGAAGCTAAAATGTACTTAAACTGAGGCTATCAAATGTAACACATTAACTCATGCAAATAATCAAAAAAATATATTTTTATGAACTAGGGTTGTACGGTATACCGGTATTAGTATAGTACCGCGATACTAATGAATCATTTTCGGTACCATACCTCCTCTGAAACGTACCGGTTCCGCGGCCGTGTCGTCGTCACATCGAGTCATTGCTGGTTTACGAGCAGAGGAGCATGTTCGGCGGCACACAATCACAGAGTACTTACAAGCAGACACAGTGTGTAGACAGAAAAAGGAGAACGGACGCATTTTGGCTTACAAACTAACGATAAAGGTGAAGCTATAACACTGAAACGCCCTCAGGAAGAGGAGTTGTGATCCGCTGCGCGGATCGTGTTCTGTTTGGGTTTTCGGATCACTTGTGTTTTTCTGTTAGTCTTGGTCTCCTTCTAGTTCCTGTTTATGCACCTCTGAGTTGGTTACCATAGCAACTTATTACTTTCACCTGCCGCTTGTGTTCCCGACGCGCACCTGTTTGTCATCACTGACATTATTATTTAAGCCTGCCTTCCCAGTCAGTCTGTCTTGCTTCCTAGTTTGTTTCCATACAACAGATGACGACTTGTGTTTCCTGCTCTGAACCTTCTAGCTCCCACGCTAAAGGCTCTGTTTACCTTCTAGCTCCCACGCTAGCTCCTTTTGTTTCTGCCTTAGGTGCTATGAGCACGTTTTTGTTTGTTCCAGTATTATTTATATCTTAAATAAATAATTTCTTACCTGCAAGCTGTGTCCGAAGCCCGTCTGCATTCCTGGGAGAACAACACCCGCATCACGATGCGACCAGGTCGTCACAAGAGGTGCTTTAAGACATGGTTAGCTAGCTAGCGGCTAACGTCCATCCACCGTCTGCAGTGTTTTAGCTACTTCTAAATCACTAATCATCTCCATGGCGACAAATAAAGTAATGTTCTTCCAAGTATCATCCCTGCAGGACGAGGAATAGCTAAACATGCTTCACTACACACCGTAGCTCACCGGCATCCAAATGTAAACAAACGGCATTGGTGGATCTATACCTGACATCCACTGTAAAGATATCAAGTACAGGCACGTATCTAGTCGATACTACTATGATCACGTCAATATTTTTTGCCATCACAACATCTTTTGTTTAAAAAAAAATTCATATTATGTTTATAAACTCAGGAAATATGTCCCCGGACACATTAGGACTTTGAATATGACCAATGTATGATCCTGACTTGGTATCGGATTGATACCCAAATTTGTGGTATCATCCAAACCTAATGTAAAGTATCAAACAACAGAAGAATAAGTGATTATTACATTTTAACAGAAGTGTAGATAGAACATGTTAAAAGAGAAAGTAAGCAGATATTAACAGTAAATGAACAAGTAGATTAGTAATTAATTTTCTACCACTTGTCCTTAATAATGTTGACAAAATAATAGAATGATAAATGACACAATATGTTACTGCATACGTCAGCAGACTAATTAGGAGCCTTTGTTTGTTTACGTACTAATACTAGACAAGTTGTCTAGTATGTTCACTATTTTATTTAAGGACTAAATTGCAATAAGAAACATATGTTTAATGTCCCCAGCCAGCTGGACCAAACGCACAGCTGTCCATCGAGTGAGTCACTTTAATATCGATCATGATACTTAAATATTACAACTACATACACTGTCGATCTGTGTTGTTGTTGTTGTTGTTGGGGACAAGTGTTGTAAATTAGCTTTGGCTACAAACACTGTGATGCATGCATTGGATAACTGTTTCAGATGTCTGTGTTTTTGTATCTGTCCCTATTTCAAATAAACCTCTATAATAATAATAAAAAAAAGCTGTGTACAAACAAAACATGAAATGTGGGCTAATACTTTACAGGTACTGTAATATGATCATTCATGTGTTTCAGTCACACTGCAAAAAGTCAGTGTTCAAAAACAAGAAAAAAAAATATACAAAAATTAGGGGTATTTTATTTGAACTAAGCAAAATTATCTGCCAATAGAACAAGAAAATTTGGCTTGTCAAAACTTTCCAAAACAAGTAAAATTAGCTAATGTCAATGAACCCAAAAATACCTTAAAATAAGTATATTCTCACTAATAACAAGTGCAGTTCTTGGTAGAAAAAAAAGAAACCTTTTTGCTCAATATGTTGAAAAATATTCCTAAATGAAGTAAATGCTAGTGCCATTATCTTGACATAATGATATGCGCTCGGCATTACATTTTTTGAAACCAGCAAACTTATACTAAAAGCTAATTTATTGTTCTTAATGGAAAGGCAACAAGGCAACCACTTGTTACTCTCGGGGTCTCCTAGCCGCTCAGGCAAATAATATTGTCTAAAAATGCATTTTTCCATCGATAACATGACATCATCGCGCCAAGTGCGTGCTCTTTCAGTCAATTAGTGCGCATATGTACAGCCCGTTCCCCGGCCAAAAAATGTTGAATTGTAATTTTGAAGAATTCATGAGAATTAACTATTTCTGTTCAAAATAGTTTGAAATGTCACATGTTAAATGTTTAAATAATAACTGTCAGTTTACTGTACTGTGCCAACTGTACTACTATATGAGTGCATATTTTCTCTGGTTTCATTGAAAATAAAACAGCAAAGTCAATTTGGCTGTCATCTGTTTTAATTATAAGACAAAATTGTGTCAAAGTCATGATTTTTTTTTTCATGCTTGAAATAAGAAATTATTACTTTAAAAAAGTAGTTTTATACTTGTGAGTGTTGATGACACAGCTTTGATATTCTCGTTTCAAGCATGTTTTACTCAATATAGGTCATAAAATCTCAGCTAGAAGCTGTAATATCTTACTGAGATCATTCAGGACCAAAACCCTTAAAACAAGTAAAACACTCTAACATAAAATCTGCTTAGTGAGAAGAATTATCTTATCAGACAGAAAATAAGCAAATATCACTCTTATTTGAGATATTTAATCTTACTTGAGTTGAGTTGAGTTGAGTTTGAGTTTATTTCGAACATGCAAGCATACAACATGATACATCACAATTTCCAGTTTCTCTTTTCAACATGTTCGAGAAGGAGTAGGAAGAAGCAGAGCTTATTTAATCCTACCCCTTTTCTTTACATAACAGTTGCAAAACTTTTTGTTCACTTCCTGTTCACAATTGTTTCACAATAAACTCCATAAGTAATCACAATAAAAATAAATAAATAAATAAATAATAGTAATAATTTAATAATAATAATTGGTGAAGTAAGTTATATTTCATATGATGAGATAAGTAAGATTACTTTAAGAATGAATGAATGGATGGATGAAATAAATTGAGAATGTTTGTCATGGTTCTTCTTCTTTGTACTTTGTAAACACTTTAAGTTTGAAGAGTTTCTTGAAGTGGATCATATTAGTACATTGTTTGATTGCTTTGCTTAATCCATTCCATAATTTAATTCCACATACTGATATACTGAAGGTCTTAAGTGTTGTACGTGCAAACAAATGTTTTAAATTACGTTTTTCTCTAAGATTATATTTCTCCTCTTTTGTTGAGAAGAATTGTTGTATATTCTTGGGTAGCAGGTTATAGTTTGCTTTGTGCATAATTTTAGCTGTTTGCAAATTCACTATGTCATGGAATTTCAGTATTTTTGATTCAATAAATAAAGGATTTGTATGTTCTCTATATCCAACATTATGTATTATTCTAACTGATCTTTTTTGTAACACCGTTAATGAATGAAGTGTACTTTTGCAATTATGTCCCCATATTTCTACACAGTAGCTCAGATATGGTAACACTAGTGAGCAGTAGAGAATATGAAGGGATTTTTTGTCTAGAACATGTTTTGCTTTATTCATTATTGATGTGTTTCTTGCAACTTTATGTTGTATATTTTTTACGTGAGATTTCCAGTTCAATTCATCATCAATCATTATACCTAGAAATTTGGTTTCATTTACTCTTTCAATTTCTATTCCGTCTATTTGTATTTGTGTTTGACTTTCTCTTCTACTGTTACCAAATAGCATTATTTTAGTTTTACTAAGATTCAACCATCTTTTTAATTTGTTAATTTCTTCTGTTATTATTTGTATTATCTTCTGTGTGTTCTCTCCTGAACAAAACGCTGTTGTATCATCCGCAAATAATACTAACTTTAAATCTTTTGTAACTTTACAAATATCATTTATATAGAGATTGAATCATTTAGGTCCTAGTATTGATCCCTGAGGTACTTAGATTTCAGTTTTTGCAGTGCAGTACAAATTGGTGTCCTGTCGCATTGTGTTGTGTGAAAATGATTTGTTGAATACCAAACATTATGGCTGTTTGTGAAGAAAAATTCATAAATTAGCCACACCGTTTTATGAGCAGGTTTATAATCCCAGATATACGGTAAAATGTTTTTGCCTCTGGAATATGGTGATTTCATTCCATGTTGACAAATAATCCCCCTCTTCATTTCACAGACGACCTTCTCCCTCCTGGCTTCCCGAAAATTGACATGGGCCCTCAGTTGAAAGTAGTGGAGCGAACCCGGACTGCAACAATGCTTTGTGCCGCCAGTGGCAACCCCGACCCAGAAATCACTTGGTATAAAGACTTCCTGCCCATTGACCCCAGTGCTAGTAATGGGCGAATCAAACAGCTCCGTTCAGGTAAGCAAAGACTAAACATGTCACTGTTGTTATGCCTGATGACCTACCACAGTAGCATCGACGTTGCACATATGGTGTATTAAAAATGTATTAAAGAATGAAGAAGCACGGTAGGTATTTCATAGTCAAGGAAGGCCACCTCCAGATGGGAGCGGTAAAACTCAGTGTTGGATATGTTTGTGTCTTGTTCTCATTGATTACAACCTACTGAGAGACCCACTAAAGCAAAGTCTAATTATGTAGCTAATTAAGCGCAGACACTGACGTGGCCACGGGCAATAGGAGATAGATATTTTAGGTCGATGATTTGTCACCACTGAAAAAAATCCATTGACTTTTATGTGACGTGTTACTGCAAATGTAATGGCATATGGTACACATCCAAAATGTGTAGATGTATTTAAATATATCTTTTGATTTTTACTTGCCATTTGTCTACAATTTTGTGTGAATATAAACCTGGATGATAATGAGAAATGTGCAAAGAACTTGAAGTTGTGCATGGACTTAAAATCTACTGCATTAGGACTTTTAACACGCGAAGTCCCAGAGAAGGGTCAATTGACATTTTTACCTAGAAAACACACAAGAGGGTCATTTGACCCCTAGTCCCCCCTGTGGACACTCCTTTTGTTATGAAAATGTGGCTGTAAGTGGCACACGGCAGGGGGCCACTTGAGCCTGTGTGGGGGAGGGGACCTTACAGCTCAAGCTTTAGTTCTGAGGTAGGTTGTGTGTGTTTTTGCAAGGATCAACAGAATGAAGGGATCAACACTCTGACATTTATTGTTAAAAAAAATACAAAACAAAACATATTTACAAAGAATGAAAAAGCAACTGTTTTCCCAGTTTTGGTGTGGAGGGTTGTTGCAGAAGCAATTGTTATTTTTGTGTGCAAAAAATAGTTTAAAAAAAAAAATTTACAAAGAAAAAAGCATATTTACAAAGAATGAAAAACCATGTCCATGTAAACGTGACTGACATACATTTGAGCAGTCACTCACAATCCTGGCACTGCCATTGCTCCTTTCGGCATTTCCCACATGTATAATTTTTCTGTCTACCTAGACAAACTGCCCCTAACAGCCTCATTACCATAACAAAATGAGTGATTAGTGTATTCGGGAAAAGCGTCGGGCCAAATGACCCCTCTCTGGGTCTTCTAGGTAGACAGAAAAATGCTGGGACTTCTAGTGTTAAGAGCCTCTTATGACGAGTTCCAAATGTTTTTATGCCCATGCAAAACTTTGCTTGAATTACTGTATGTAGGCCTTTAACCACCTACACTAGGGTTTGTACATTTTCATCTTCTCTCATCAAATGTCAATTTACATGTACTGAGTGCAATTAGTGATCCCGTGAAACATCTCAGTGTAAGTCGGTTTTTCCTAATACTTCAAATTGTGACGTGTGTGGACACGTGTGCTCCATATTTCTAATCGTAGAATCAGGTTGACTACAAGTATTGCTGACTACCCATGTTAACATATGCTGTAAGATATTTTATGTATATATACAGGTGTATTTTATTAGTTTCCCTATGAGAATGACTTTCTGTGTTGCCACTGTCTATGTTCTAATCTAACTTTTCTACCACTGTTCTATGTGAGTCACTATTCCTAGGGATGGGTACCAGAATCTCGTTACTGCCGGGTATCGATTCACATAAAATCAACGGTACCATATTTTGATGCCTTTTGTTGCCTGTAACGTCCAGTCCGCTTGCTGACTATGCACCGTCTCAAAGACTTGGCGGGCAGACTCAGACAATCTGCCTCTGGGTAATGTTGCAATGTTCCATGCCAACAAAGCAAGTATACCTGAACGTAAAGTAAGCCTCCACCTTTTTAGCTTGATACTAATTTACATTGTTAACTTAAAAGTTAAAGTACAAATGATTGTCACACACACTAGGTGTGGTGAAATTTGTCCTCTGCATTTGACCCATCCCCTTGTTCACTCCCTGGGAGGTGAGAGGAGCAGTGGGCAGCAGCGGTGCCGCGCCCAGGAATCATTTTTGGTGATTTAACCCCCAATTCCAACCCTTGATGCTGCGTGCCAAGCAGGGAGGTAATGGGTCCCATTTTTATAGTCTTTGGTATGACTCACAACCTACCGATCTCAGGGCGGACACTCTAACCACTAGGTCACTGAGTAGGTGCCATATGGGTGCTACTGATTATCATTAGCAATTTTACATGGCGATGCTAACACCTCCAAATTCGGTAATGAAAACTACAACTTAGGCTGCGTTCTCACTGCAGGGTCGGATATCCAATTCCGATTTTTTTGTGAAATCCGATTTTTTCATGTACCGGATTTTTCGGACTATAAGTTGCTCCGGAGTATAAGTCGCACCGGCCGGAAAAGAATAATAAAGAAGGAAAAAAACATATATAAGTCGCACTGGAGTATAAGTCGCATTTTTGGGGAAATTTATTTGATAAAACCCAACACCAAGAATAGACATTTGAAAGGCAATTTAAAATAAATAAAGAATAGTGAACAACAGGCTGAATAAGTGTACGTTATATGACGCATAAAAAAACAACTAAGAACGTGCCTGGTATGTTAACGTAACATATTATGGTAAGAGTCATTCAAATAACTATAACATATAGAACATGCTATACGTTTACCAAACAATCTGTCACTCCTAATCGCTAAATCCCATGAAATCTTATACGTCTAGTCTCTTACGTGAATGAGCTAAATAATATTATTTGATATTTTACGGTAATGTGTTAATAGTTTCACACATAAGTCGCTCCTGAGTATAAGTCGCACCCCCCGGCCAAACTATGAAAAAAACTGCGACTTATGGTCCGAAAAATACAGTAGTTGTTTACATTACCAACAAAAGTGCTATCTAATGTGAATGCAATCCGACCCGTATGCAGACGTGACGTCGCACATACTAAAGTGTTTACAGACGTAGACATGGCCTTGATTCTATACGTCTCAGTCTTGGCGTACTTGTGGCAATTTTGAAGTTTTTGTGCAATCAAAGTCGACGTTTTTTGTATTGAATTATTGCGCGTAGAGAGTACGAAGGAAGAAGGAAAGTATTATGGCTCATGCAGTTTGTGGGACATTTTACTTTCTTGTCTGCTCCGAGAGCGTGTGGGCGAGCAGTTGGAGACATGAGTGGTGGAACATTGACGTGAGTTCCTAAAACATTTTATTTTCACCTGTTTTCTGCTCATTTGTCAACTATTCATTTTGTAACCGTTTATTTTGGCAAAAAATTATGACGCTTATCGCTTTTTGATGACGTACTTGTTGGATAAACGCGACCGGAGTAAAAAAAAAAATAGATACAGGTCGCATTTAGGCCAAAAAATCGGAACCTGACCTGCAGTGTGAAAAAGACCTAAGATCAATCAGCTGGTCTGTAATAAATACAATACTTACAGTACAAACACTATGTAGGGCTCGACATAAGACTAGACTGACACATTCAACTTCATGGCAAAGACTACTTCCTGGCTAGGAAGCCTATACACTACTGCCATCCAGCCTCTTTGAATTGTAACTGCATGCAAAGTCTAGACTTAGACTTCCTTTTTATTGTCATTCAAATTTGAACTTTACAGCACAGATAAGAACGAAATGTCGTTACATAAACTCATGGTAGTGCAGGATAGGTTAGTGCAGGATAAAAAAGCAATAAGGTGCATATATAAATAAATAAATATATATAAATAATATATAAATATATATGTAAACTAAATAAATATATAAAAATATATATAAATAAATAAATATATAAATAAATAAATAAATAAATAAATAAATAAATAAATAATTGTAAGAAAACAAGCTATAAGAACTGAACAGCACAGTTATCATTGTATTAGATTATTGTTAAATAAAAAATTAGCTCATAGAAAAAGTATCAAAAATTGGTACCGTCGAGTACCGGAATCGATTCCCAGGTAACAGAAATTGGTACCACATCGATTCAAATGTGAAAGGTACCCATCCCTAACTATTCCTTCAATAGCATGTGTGTGTCTTGTCTAATTGAAGGATAGCTGTGTCTCGTTCTGTATGTGAAAGCCAAATGCACATTGCCTTGTATTCAAAACATTCCATTCAAAAACCACAATACGCTTTACATAACACAACATAAACTTTAAATACACGTATTCCACCAAAATAGATTAGACGTCTTGATTACAACTATAAAATGGAAATAGAAATCATGATTAACTTGAATCCGCAGTTTGAAGCTGAACAATAAAGCATTGTAATAAAATGCTGACAAGAGCGGCGCCACCCAGGACGGCGCTTTAGCACTTAAAGTTAATTCTTAAAATGGCAGTTCTTTTGCAGACCTCACCCTAAAATCTACTTTGTTGTTCTTCCTCTTTCCTCTATTTACTTTCATGTTGCTTTGTGATTTTCAGAAACCTTTGGTAAGTGTTCATCAGAGACAAGCAAGCCCACCCACTCGCCTTCAAGCAGATGGCATATTTAGACTCCTCTCCAAAATGCATGCATCCCTCGCTGCTCCCTCAGCATTGACCTCTTTTTTTTTTTTTTTTTTTCCTCCCCTCCACTTGTTTTAGTTTCTATGACCAACTTTTATGACCACTCTTCCACCACCACCTTCGAGCAATAGCATCACGAGAGTCTTTCAGGGCAACATCTTGAGCCTGTTAACTGTGATCCAAAAAAGAAATACGCTTTTTCCATTTCCTCTCAAGTAACATACCTGAATTACTTCACGTAGGTTCTTATGTTTCTTTAACTTTAAAAGCAGCTGTGGCGGATTTACTTTTGCTGACCATCGTATCCACACTGTAAAAGTCAGTGTTCAAAAACAAGACAAAAAAATACAAAAATTAGGGGTATTTTATTTGAACTAAGCAGAATTATCTGCCAATAGAACAAGAAAATGTTGCTTGTCAAGACTTTCCAAAACAAGTAAAATTAGCTAGCCTCAATGAACCCAAAAATAACTTAAAATAACAAGTGCACTTTTCTTGGTAGAAAAAAGAGACCTTTTTGCTCACAATGTTGAAAAATATTCTTAAATGAAGTAAATGCCATTATCTTGACATAATGATATGCGCTCGGCATTACATTTCTTGAAACCAGCACACTTATACTAAAAACTAATTTATTGTTCTTAATGGAAAGGCAACAAGGCAACCGCTTGTTACTCTCGGGGTCTCCTAGCCGCTCAGGCAAATCATATTGTCTAAAAATGACATTTTCCATCGATAACGTGACATCATCGCGCCAAGTGCGTGCTCTTTCAGTCAATTAGTGCGCGTATATACAGCCCGGCCCCCGGCCAAAAAATGTTTAATTGTAATTTTGAAGAATTTATCTGAATATGCATGAACTATTTCTGTTCAAAATTGTTAGAAATGTCACATGTGAAATGTTTCAATATTAACTGTCAGTTTGCTGTACTGTGCCAACTGTACTACTACATGAGTACGTATTTTTACATTTACGTATCAACAAATACGTAAATGAGGGGTATTTTATTTGAACTAAGCAAAATTATCTGCCAATAGAACAAGAAAATTTGTCTTGTCAAGACTTTCCAAAACAAGTAAAATTAGCTACCGTATTTCCTTGAATAGCCGCAGGGGCGTTAATTAATTTAAAACCTCCTGTCACTCCTGCGTTTACCGGAAACCGGCGGGATGGCCGTGCATGCGGTAATTATTTTAAAACCTCTTCTCACTCCAGCGTTTACCAAAAGGAATCCATAAAATTTAGGCGTGCGCTTTGAGTGTGATGTAAGCATACCATCATGAAAAGCACATTTAATTAAAAAAAACGTTATTATGGTCTTACCTGTACTTATAAATGGAGTCCATTTGCAGCTCCTTCTGACCAAAAGCATCGATAACTTGTTTATAGAAGTCTTCCTTATTTTCTTTCTTCAGTTTTAAAAGTCTCTGTTTCGATGGAGATATTCCTTTAATTATTACCTCCTGCTTCGATTGAAAGTCCAGTTTAGAAAACTGTTTTATTTTAGATACCGGTATGTAATCCTCCATGTTAAAAGTTCAGGCAGAGGAAAAAAAAAAAATCTCTTGCTGCGTGTGTTCACTTCTTCTGCAGTACCGGAAGTCGCAAGAAGGATCACTAGCGCGGCAGCGCCCTCTACCACCAGGAGGCGGGAGTCATTTAATGACTTATACAGTATTTCACACACGCAGCTACGGTATATTAATAAAACATAGCTGCTTACTGTTCTCTTTAGCATACTGTACCGGTATTCAATAGCTTGGACCTTAAATCCTACTGAAAAGCTCTTTATCTTTTTTCCTTTGTGCGATTGTAAACTACTGAAAGCAGCTTCCTCCATTTTGAAAATGAGGACAGATGCGTCACTCGTGACGTAACGAATTTGACCCGGTGGAAGTTCTAGCCATATGCTAAATATTTTGCGAAACGAGTTTGACCCGGCGAAAATTATAGACATGCGATAATAAAATTAATATTTTGCGAAACGAATTTGATCCAGCTTCAATAATAAACCGGCGATAAGGCCAAGCATGCGTTAATTATTTTGAGAAACGAGTTTGACCCGGCAGTAATTCTAGACGTGCGAATACTATATTCCCTGCGCCAATTCAAGGAAATACGGTAAACTCAATGAACCCAAAAATACCTTAAAATAAGTATATTCTCAAATAACAATGTACTACTATATGAGTACATATTTTCTATTGTTTCATTGAAAATAAAACAGCAAAGTCCATTTGGCTGTCATCTGTTTTAATTATGAGACACAATTGTGTCAAAGTCAAGATTTGTTTTTTCATGCTTGAAATAAGAAATTATTACTTTAAAAAAGTAGGTTTATACTTGTGAGTGTTGATGACACAGCTTTGCAACAGTTGATATTCTAGTTTCAAGCATGTTTTACTCAATATAGGTCATAACATCTCAGCTACAAGCTGTAATATCTTACTGAGATCATTTAGGACCAAAACACTTAAAACAAGTAAAACACTCTAACATAAAATCTGCTTAGTGAGAATAATTATCTTATCAGACAGAAAATAAGCAAATATCACCCTTATTTGAGATATTTAATCTTACTTAGATTGCAGATTTTAGACCTGCATTTTCGCAAGACACCGGCCAGTCAAAAATATACCAATGCCTTTTGTTAGAATACGTTATTTTAGCTTCTGTAGGACAATAGTCAGAGCTTTTTTTATGCTTGCATTCCAAAAGTGGAACCTCAGTTTTCACAGACTGGCTTGCAAAGTCTGAGAATGTGCAGCAAGCGCTGATAAGGGCTGCAGGAATCTGCCCAGTTGAAGGCCACTGCTACAACCCTCCATCACTCTTTTTGAACCTCCGGACTAGTCTTGACAAAATATTTTTCTCCGCTGAGTGTTTTCATCCGCTGCCAAATTGGACAACACCACACGCTAGGATATCGTCAGCTACGCCCCTATTGCGAAAGTTGGAGGCTGAATGCTTTAAATTATAGTTACAATTGGCCACTCTGTGTCTCCTTTCAATAGCAAGTCTCTTATAAAAGGTAATGTTAGCTTTTGTGGGCTTGCTTATTTGCTGGAGTCCTTTTTGTTGCTCAGGAGCTTTTTCAGTAGCCAGGAAGGATTTATACTGATGAGAAAAAGGCCTGCACTCTCGCAATAATCTCCCCAGGCTGCTGCCGTCCAAAGTTCTCAGCACTTTGAGGAGCCATCTTGTGTCCACATGTTTCAGGGCTGTTTCACGTGTTATGGGCCAACCGCAAGCAATGTGTTTATATTAACATTATAACATTTTAACCATAGAAAGTCAAAACTTAATTTTGAGGTGGTTTTTGCATAATATGTAAGACATTTAAGATGCACAAATGGGATACTTCCACGGAGGATTAGGGTTTCACTGCAAAAACTGAAATCTAAGTAATAATAAATAACAATAAATGTTATTTGCAAAAAGCACTTTACATTGAGTAAACAACCTCAAAGTGCTACAGTGTATTAAAAAAATTAAAATAAAAAGATAATAAGAAATAAATACAAATAAAAACTACAACAGCCAAATAGCTAAAACTAGTATGCATATATATATATATATATATATATATATATATATATATATATATATATAAAAAAAGGTTTATTTAAAAAGAAGGGTTTTAAGCCTTTTTTTTAAAGCATCCATAGTCTGTGATACCCTCAGGTGGTCAGGGAGAGCGTTCCACAGACTGGGAGCGGCGGAGCAGTAAAAAGCACTTTACATTGAGTAAACAACCTCAAAGTGCTACAGTGTATTAAAAAAAATAAAATAAAAAATAAAAAGATAATAAAAAATAAATTAAAATAAAAACTAGAACAGCCAAAAAGCTAAAACTAGTATGCATATATCTAAAAAAAAAAAGGCTTTTTTAAAAATAAGGGTTTTTAAGCCTTTTTTAAAAGCATCCACAGTCTGTGGTGCCCTCAGGTGGTCAGGGAGAGCGTTCCACACACTGGGAGCGGCGGAGCAGTAAAAAGCACTTTACATTGAGTAAACAACCTCAAAGTGCTACAGTGTATTAAAAAAAAGATAATAAAAAATAAATACAAATGAGAACTACAACAGCCAAATAGCTAAAACCAGAATGCATATATCTAAAAAAAAAAAAAGTTTTATTTAAAAAGAAGGGTTTTAAGCCTTTTTTTAAAGCATCCACAGTCTGTGATACCCTCAGGTGGTCAGGGAGAGTGTTCCACAGACTGGGAGCGGCGGAGCAGTAAAAAGCACTTTACATTGAGTAAACAACCTCAAAGTGCTACAGTGTATTAAAAAAATAAAAAATAAAAATAAAAAGATAATAAAAAATAAATAAAAATAAAAACTAGAACAGCCAAAAAGCTAAAACTAGTATGCATATATCTAAAAAAAAAGGCTTTTTTAAAAATAAGGGTTTTTAAGCCTTTTTTAAAAGCATCCACAGTCTGTGGTGCCCTCAGGTGGTCAGGGAGAGCGTTCCACAGACTGGGAGCGGCGGAGCAGTAAAAAGCACTTTACATTGAGTAAACAACCTCAAAGTGCTACAGTGTATTAAAAAAATAAAAAATAAAAAGATAATAAAAAATAAATACAAATGAGAACTACAACAGCCAAATAGCTAAAACCAGTATGCATATATCTAAAAAAAAAAAAAGAAAGTTTTATTTAAAAAGAAGGGTTTTAAGCCTTTTTTTAAAGCATCCACAGTCTGTGATACCCTCAGGTGGTCAGGGAGAGCGTTCCACAGACTGGGAGCGGCGGAGCAGTAAAAAGCACTTTACATTGAGTAAACAACCTCAAAGTGCTACAGTGTATTAAAAAAAATTAAATAAAAAATAAAAAGATAATAAAAAATGAATAAAAATAAAAACTAGAACAGCCAAATAGCTAAAACTAGTATGCATATATCTAAAAAAAAAAAAAGGCTTTTTTAAAAAGAAGGGTTTTTAAGCCTTTTTTAAAAGCATCCACAGTCTGTGGTGCCCTCAGGTGGTCAGGGAGAGCATTCCACGGACTGGGAGCGGCGGAGCAGAAAGCCCGGTCTCCCATTGTTCGTAGCTTTGTCCTCGGAGGTTGGAGGAGGTTAGCCTGTCCGGAGCGGAGGTGTCGTGTGGAGGATTTGGGTATCTCAAATAAGGGTGATATTTGCTTATTTTCTGTCTGATAAGATAATTCATCTCACTAAGCAGATTTTATGTTAGTGTTTTACTTGTTTTAAGGGTTTTGGTCCTAAATTATCTCAGTAAATCTCAGCTTGTTTCTGAGATTTTATGACCAATATTGAGTAAAACATGCCAGTTTGTCAGCCAAATGTATATGATTTATTTATTCCACACTGCGCACACTGCAAAAAGTCAGTGTTCAAAAACAATAAAAAATAAATAAAAAAATTAGGGGTATTTTATTTGAACTAAGCAAAATTATCTGCCAATAGAACAAGACAATTCGGCTTGTCAAGACTTTCCAAAACAAGTAAAATGTATATAATTTATTTATTCCACACTGCGCACACTGCAAAAAGTCAGTGTTCAAAAACAATTTAAAAAAATAAAAACAATTAGGGGTATTTTATTTGAACTAAGCAAAATTATCTGCCAATAGAACAAGACAATTCGGCTTGTCAAGACTTTCCAAAACAAGTAAAATTAGCTAACGTCAATGAACCCAAAAATACCTTAAAATAAGTATATTCTCACTAATAACAAGTGCACTTTTCTTGGTAGAAAAACAAATGAGACCTTTTTGCTCAATATGTTGAAAAATATTCTTAAATTAAGTAAATGCTAGTGCCATTATCTTGACATAATGATATGCGCTCGGCATTACATTTCTTGAAACCAGCAAACTTATACTAAAAACAAATGTATTGTTCTTAATGGAAAGGCAACAAGGCAACCGCTTGTTACTCTCGGGGTCTCCTAGCCGCTCAGGCAAATCATATTGTCTAAAAATGCATTTTTCCATCGATAACATGACATCATCGCGCCAAGTGCGTGCTCTTTCAGTCAATTAGTGCGCATATATACAGCCCGGCCCCCGGCCAAAAAATTATTTATTGTAATTTTGAAGAATTCATCTGAATGTGCATGAACTAATTCTGTTAAAAAAATGTCACATGTTAAATGTTTCAATATTAACTGTCAGTTTACTGTACTGTGCCGACTGTACTACTATATGAGTACCTATTTTCTATTGTTTCATTGAAAATAAAACAGCAAAGTCCATTTGGCTGTCATCTGTTTAAATTATGAGACACAATTGTGTCAGTCATGATTTTTTTTTTCATGCTTGAAATAAGAAATTATTACTATAAAAAAGTAGTTTTATACTTGTGAGTGTTGATGACACAGCTTTGCAACAGTTGATATTCTAGTTCCAAGCATGTTTTACTCAATATAGGTCATAACATCTCAGCTACAAGCTGTAATATCTTACTGAGATCATTTAGGACCAAAACACTTAAAACAAGTAAAACACTCTAACATAAAATCTGCTTAGTGAGAAGAATTATCTTATCAGACAGAAAAATAAGCAAATATCACCCTTATTTGAGATATTTAATCTTACTTAGATTTCAGTTTTTGCAGTGCATTATTAAATGCTACACGTAGACCAAGAGCCCATCTAATCCGCACGAATAAACATATCCCAAGTGCGACTTTTTCCACCTCAAAAATCAATTAAAGTTTACTTAAATAACCCTTAATGACAAATGTCTCAAAGGGCTGAAACACTCAGATAAACAAACAAACATGGCTTAGTTTGGATAATATAGTGGAGTCCTCAGGCTTCGACTCTGGCGCAGCGCCGGGAAGACGCTCAAACTTGACTATTGAGAGGAAGTAAACGTGTGGAAGGATCATTATCATGAAAGCTAATATCGTAAGAACCAGCATTCTTTGCCGTGGACTTTTGTTTTTTCTATTTCCAATGTCCGACATTTCGACTGCGAGGTTGATAGTTGAATTAGACTCCTCCGAAATTGTCAAATAGTCGACTATTCTAAGACACGCCTAGTTGTAAAACCTTCCAAGAACAATATCTGGGGCCGTACTTATCAAGCTTCTTAGAGTGCCATTTTACACTTAAGTCCTGAGAATTTGCGAAATTTAGTCCTACTCTCAAACTTAAGAATAAAAGCTTTTTATCAACGTTCTTAAGTCTAAGAATCACTCCTACTCTCCACGATATTTAAGAGACCTTCAGAGGTGTCTTAAGTGGTTAGGAGTTGCCAGCAGGGGATGGCACTGAGGCGAGAGAGACGTGCGCGAACGTTCAGGGAACGGAACAATGTTTTTTGTTTTTTTGATGACGAGCAGCTGATCAAACGGTATCGTTTAGACAGAGCGGATATTATTTTTGTCACAGATTTAATACTTTTCGATTCCTTGTTGATTTCTGCATGTGTCTGCAGTGGGCTAGTATATATAGAGCCACCCACACCAGTTTCAAATTAGTTGTCTAATTAATGAATTGGAAAGAAAATGTTATGACAGTAGCGTATGTGTGTGGCCGTGAGGTGAGTGACGTCAGTGAGTGTGTGGGCGATAGAAGAGAGGGAGCGGTAGCGTGAGTGCCGGCGGGGACTAGTTTGTTTTGTATTATTTTGCAGTTTATTGTCAAAATATACACTCCCATTGTCCACTTAAATATTTCCAAGATATTTCTTTATTCTTAGACAACGGATTCCCTTCCGTGATTGGTCATTTCTATGGACACAGAATTTACGTCACCTAAAATTCCGTTTACGGCACATAGTAATGTCGTAATTCAGCTCTGAGTGTGACACTTAAGATTCAGTCCTACACTTCGCTGAAAGTGTGAGTAAGATGCTTGATAACTAACTTTTAAGTGCAGCTTTCAGCGAAGAATGTATTTACTCTTAAGTCAACTCTTAGCAGACTTCTTAGGAGTAATTCTAAGAAGCTTGATAAGTACGGCCCCTGGTAGCTAATTACTGTGCTCACCGGATATTATGCACAATGCGCATCAAACTGGCTCATTTTGAGGTGTATCTATTTGCTTGTTTGCTGTAGGCAAACCCTTGAGCCTCTGGGGTCAACTCCTCAATTTGTCATGGTAAAATCAAGTGTTCTTCGGGAAAATGGGGTGGGGGTGGATGTTCGCAGACGGGAAATGTGGTTGGCTCATAAACACACACACTCAAAGCCCTGTTGCTGTAAATCAGAGGTGTCCAAAGTGCGGCCCGGGGGCCATTTGCGGCCCGCAGCTAATCAATTACCGGCCCCCCACACATTCTGCAAAAATTGCAAAATTGATAGAATTGCAAAAATTAAAAAAAATATTTTAAAAAAGTGGAATGAGGTGAAATCTAACGAGAAAAAGTTGCAATGTTGACACAACGCTGCCATGCAGGCTGTTTTTTTTTCTTTTGTCTTTGTTTATTTTTTATTTTTTTTGCCATTGCTCGAGAAAAAAAGAAGAATAATACAAAAAATCTATGTTACAATGAATTATTACTTAAAAAATGTCACTTTAAAATGTTTTATGTGGAAAAAAATATTGCATATATTGTGTAGTTGCCATATAAAAACATCAACGTTTTCTTTGACAAAAGAGCATAAAACAAACAAAATAATAGTTCAAACGTAAAATCAACAGATATATCTGAAGTTGATCTCGTAATTTAAGTGTGAAAAGTTAAAAAAAACAACTAATAAAAATGTATCACTTTATGAGTGGGAGACCTTTTGGATCCCAAATATATTTAGTGGGATTTTATTTAACTTTTCACTGTGATTACTCAAAAATATTAAATAATTCAAATCAATGGTGTCCTGCATTATTGATCTTTTAGGGCTCTAATTACTAAATACTGCATATTTCAGTTTTACTATAAAAAACAAAGTTGTCTTTGACAGAAAAGGCATACAACCTGTTGTTTTTTTTTACTTGATATCAACCTGAAGTTGATATAGAGATATACTGTAAAAAATAATAATAATAATTTGACTTATTTTTAACATTTTAATGACTGAGACCCTTGACCCTTGACCCTTGATTGGTCCCCGGGAGCCCTAAAGCAGTGGTCCCCAACCACCGGGCCGCGGCCCGGTACCGGTCCGTGGCCCGGTACCGGTCCGTGGACCGATACCGGTCCGTGGACCGATTGGTACCGGGCCGCGGCCACACAAGAAATATTTATTTTTTATTTTTTTATTTTTTAAAAAAAAATTAAATCAACATAAAAAACACAATATATACATTATATATCAATATAAATCAATACAGTCTGCGGGGATACAGTCCGTAAGCACACATGATTGTATTTCTTTATGCCAAAAAAAAAACAAAAAAAAAACATTTTTTTTTTTTTACTACCCCCCCTCTTCGGTCCGTGGGACAAATTTTCAAGCATTGACCGGTCCCCAAGTACAAAAAGGTTGGGGACCACTGCCCTAAAGGTTAAAAAAAAAAAGTCTATATATTTTGTTACTGTTTGAAAATGAAAAATATCAAAATGGCCCCCGTGTGCTTAAATTTTTCCGTGTGTGGCCCTCAGTGGGAAAAGTTTGGACACCCCTGCTGTAAATGAATTGCACGTCCTCACTCTGTTTGATTGGGAAATACCTCCACAATAAAAACGCACTCAAAGCTACTGTCAAATTGAAATATCCTAAGAACCAGCATCTTCTGCCGTGGACTTGTTTTTGTCAGAGTTACACATTTGGGAAAAACATCAAAATGTCATCTGCAGAAAATGCTGACTCGTACAGTACAAAATAGGCAGCATCCGGTTCATGCCTTGCAAAATAGCTGTCTGATGTTCCAGCCCGTGCTGTGCTGCCAGGGTAGTGATATTTGTGCGGTTGTCCCCTAAGGAGTTCTTCCAGTGGTGTGGAAGGGGCTTGACATTTGTTCCAAAGAGTGATGTGGTTGCAAACGCCGTCCGAGCTTTCAGAATCAGAATCAGCATTATCACAATCAGAATCAGACTTCACTGACCTTTTCAGGCAGATGACATGAGTGCAGAGCCATAAACTGTAAATAATACCCGAGTGATAATCTAATGTAGGGTTGCGCGATATACACAATATATGGACGTCAATAGACAGGGTTCGTACGGGTGCTTAAAAGCCTTGGAAATGCTTGGATTTTAATGTTGTGTTTTCAAGGTTTGAAAAATGCTTGAATTTTGGGTGAAGTGCTTGGAAATGTTCATCATATTTCTCAGCAGTCTGACTCAATAGTTAGCAACCCTTCAGAGAACAGAGGAGCTTTACTGCCATGTTAAAATATATCCTAAGTATTAAGATATTAAGACCGTTTCTTCTTTCAACGTTGCAACTAAAAGGTAGATACATTATAATAGAAGTATTTCAAAATGGGTTAGAAAGGCACTCAATATAGCTGCTGATGTATGAGAAAACAATGTGTCATTTCCAGTTGTATTATTGTCTCAAAACTATTACAATATACTTACTAATGTACAGTTAATATCTGGTTACTTTTTGGTGTAACATGGTTCTGTCTACACTTATGTTAAAATGTAATAAACACGTATTCTTCTGTTGTTCGGACACTTTACATTACTTTTGGGCGATGCTACAAATTTGGGTTTCGATCAAATACCAAGTAGTTACAGGGGCAGTATTGGCCATACCAATGCTGATACTTAGAAGTAAAAAATCATTGAATGATTACATTTTTGACCACAATTGTTCAAATAAATATTTAAATTAGTTCCTTATTTCCTTTTATTAAATGAAAAACATATAACAAAGTCAATAGTGCTAAATAACTAAACAAAAGCAAAAACAACTCTTGGCTCCTATTTCATAAGTAACAAATACGATAAAAAAAATGATTTTGTGATAGTAAAAAAAAATATTGATCAAATCACTGTAGTTACTACAGTGATTAGATTTTTTTTTTTTTTTTTTTTTACAGTGTAGTATCAACCATAAACAGATGACTGTCAATATTTGTATCGATCCCCCCTCGTTTACATTCAAGAGACTGTAGCAAAAACTACTTACTATTGAATCTTATTTCCTGAGTTTGTAAACAATAACAAAAAACGACAAAATCGATTTTGTGATAGTAAGAAATATTGATCTAATTAATGTAAAAACTAACAAATACCGATTCTATACTTGGTATCATTACTGTCGAAATGTGTATCTAATTATAAAATGGGGAAAAAATAAAATGAGTTTCCTTAAAAATGAAAGCTACACGCTTGATCTGTTGGCTTTGCACGAGCCCTTACATTAGGTTGTTGTCATGTATATACGGCTCTGTGTCGCCCCCAAGAGGACAGTGGTGCATCGCTCCATCATGCCGGGAGGTTGTCGTTTTAATGAACATGATGTATGCATGGATTATGATACAAACAAACAAGTAAACAATAATAATTAATGTCATTTATTGTAAGGAATGACGTCTACATGAATTATGATACAAACAAACAAGCAAACAATAATTAATGTTATTTCTTCTAAGGAATGATGTGTACATGAAGGATGATGATACAAGCAAACAAGTAAACAACGTTTGCAAACACCAATGACATTGAATAGTCTACACAAACACCGCTTCATTTTCAATGCCCCTTTCAGTTAATGATAACTGCTGGTTCAATGTTAGGCTTAGGTTTTAGCAGATTTTCCATATTTTTCCTACAGACAGCATTTGGTGACCTCAAACAACAAGGCTATGGATTAATTCACACTGGTTTTCGCCTTTTGAAGGGTACTGGAAAAACAGGAAAATGTATCTTGAAAGTCCTTAAAAAGTACTTGAATTTGGCCATGGAAAAGGTGTACGAACCCTGAATAGAGCTTTTATCATCCCGTAATGATAATCCATGTCGTTGACACGCTCTAGCTGTGTCCCGCAAAATTAGACTGCGGCAAGTGGACAAAGGCGTCCACAACACAATGTAGCGTCCTCGTTAGCGTATAGATAATCCTCGCCTCCATGGCGGCAAAAGTTCTCTTACAAGTATTATTATAACTGGAGGACAAGGAATAGGTCATTACGCCACACTACACACCATAGGAGGATACAAAAAAGTATAGCTAACTGCTAAGATAAAGCTTTTGAATGTAAACAACGGAGGGCGGGTAATAATGATACCAAATATAAGATCAGTTAATAGTCAATACTACAGTGATTTGATTGACATTTTTTTATTATTGCAAAATAGTTAGTGGTTTCTGTTAACAAACTCGGGGAAATAACTTTCAATAGTAGATTTTGTTGTTAACCAGTAAGCTAGAGCTCGTAGATATTAACAAGGGGGTTGGGTCGATACACATTTCGACAGTAATGATACCAAGTATAGAATCGGTATTTGTTAGTTTTTACATGAATTAGATCAATATTATTTACTATCACAAAATCGATTTTGTCGTTTTTTGTTATTGTTTACAGACTCAGGAAATAAGATTCAATAGTAAGTAGTTTTTGCTACAGTCTCTTGAATGTAAACGAGGGGGGATCGATACAAATATTGACAGTAATCTGTTTATGGTTGATACTACACTGTAAAAAAATATTAATCAAATCACTGTAGTAACTACAGTGATTTGATCAATATTTTTTTTTACTATCACAAAATCGTTTTTTTTATCGTATTTGTTACTTATGAAATAGGAGCCAAGAGTTGTTTTTGCTTTTGTTTAATTATTTAGCACTATTGACTTTGTTATACGTTTTTCATGTAATAAAAGGAAATAAGGAACTAATTTAAATATTTATTTGAATAATTGTGGTCAAAAATGTAATCATTCAATGATTTTTTAACTTCTAAGTATCAGCATTGGTATGGCCAATACTGCCCCTGTAACTACTTGGTATTTGATCGAAACCCAAATGTGTAGCATCGCCCAAAAGTAATGTAAAGTCTCCGAACAACAGAAGAATACGTGTACATTTTAACATAAGTGTAGACAGAACCATGTTACACCAAAAAGTAACCAGATATTAACTGTACATTAGTAAGTATATTGTAATAGTTTTGAGTAAATAACACAACTGGAAATGACACATTGTTTTCTCATACATCAGCAGCTATATTGAGTGCCTTTCTAACCCATAATTTATCTACCTTTTAGTTGCAACGTTGACAGAAGAAACTTATGATATATTTTAACATGGCAGTAAAGCTCCTCTGTTCTCTGAAGGGTTGCTCACTTTTCCCATACTTACCGTTTTAAAGTAAATCATGTTCGGTTAATCGCTCTGAAATATGCAGCACGGTTCCTGTCTGAGTTTATCAGACCATCCGAGGGGATAAGCAGGTCAACTAGACGCCCTCTGGACGGCGGCCAGACTTTGACCAATCAAACAATCTGTCGACCTCGCACGCAGACGCTTACAATCGGATGCAAACATCTCAGGCCAGATTGCCTCTGGGCTCCAGCTTGGAATAATATTTCCAATATATTTAGAGGGCTGTTTAGCGAAACATCTGGGTGGTCAGTGGAGTAAATAGTGCCACAGCTGATAAGTCAGACGCCCTTTGAGGTGGATTTAGGTCATTGTCAATGTAAGCTGATCAACCGCTGGCGAACCAAAGCTTAGAAAGGAGGGAGCTTCATGGCCATTCAGTTGCTTATCTACAATTGTTAAGATCTTTGCTTTTGCTTTGTTTGTTTTTTCTCACTATGTTGCTTTTTTATCAAAATCCAAAAGAAACGCCACTGCTTTTGAACCAAAATACCTTTTATGTTCTCCTCCCTATTCCCCTTTGTCAATACATTTTAATCAGGCCCATAGGTGATGGTCTTCCTTTCTATAAACCTGCTTTATTAACCATAACCTGACACTAACCTATCCTAACCGTACCCTACACCCTAACCCAACCTTTAACTAGTAACCCCTTAACTCCCAACTAAAATTTCATCTTTGCTAAAGCAAATGAAGCCAACTGCTTCCTGCAGCCGCTAATAAACTGCTAACACCATAACAATCTAATCTCCCTGGAGTCCTGTGTCTTGTGATTAATGTTGATTATATGGTTTCCTACCTGGTCGCTATAAATATTCAAATGGTGCTTTCTGTTTTGCCTGGTTTTTCCAATGACTTAAAATATAGTTCATTCGTTAAAGAAAATAAACCATCAGCATATACATATTTTAAACATTGTATGTGCACATTTGTTCTGACAAACCTGCATCCTCTGCAGTGGATATTTATTACACATTTTTTGGGGGAAAAGCCCTTTTATGTAAAACACAAATGTCCACTGCAGAGGATACTGGTTTTCAGGAGAATAGGCCAAGGTACCTAAAACTACTATAACCTGCTGCCTTCTCAATGAAGTCTATTTTCAATGAGAGATTACTTAGCTATAGGGATGTAACGATATCGTCACAGTATTACAGGGTATCCTTAAATAGTCAAAAATCCAATAGTTGTAATTTTAGGCCTTAAAATGTCTAAATCTGTTTTTAAAACCGTCTCGGTCTTGTGTCTGAATTTTCCAGTATGAAGCTAACTAGCAATGCTGCCTATCGATTTCCCACACTGTACCTCCAAGTAGAGAAAGTAGTCTCTCTTGAAATAAACACTGTTAACCCGGGGTGTTCAAAGTGCGGCCCACAGCTTATTTGTTATTGTTTTTTTTGTTTAATAAATGATTAATGTTTTTACATATTACAGAACTCTGTTACCTATAATACAAACCTTATATACGGTGGTTTATAATACAGTATATTGATCTTTTAGATGTCCTTAATGCACAAAATATATCAACTAGGGCTGTCAATGTTAACACGTTAACGTATGTGATTAATAAAAAGAAATGATCGCGTTATCAAATATGAATGAAGGTTAATCACATCAAGGCTTAACCCGCAAGACGCGCTCATTGTTACACAGACTGTGATCACGATGAGAGGTGGCCAATTTTTCAAAACAGAACTTTAGATAAAACTGAGGTAACTTGTTGGTATTGCAGCGACAAATGTTCTTCACACCGGCGCACATCAAGTTTAAAATACAATCTTAATGCAAAACACGTACTCGAAAATGGCGCTGATAGCATGAATGTTAGCTACATTGTCAACAAGCAAAGCAGAACCACTGCTGATCCGTCATACAATACCTTGAAGAGGCAAAATTACAGCAAGGATGAATCAACTGTACTACACAAAGTAGAGCATCAAGTTGCAACTACTGGCTGGATGTGAATTTATTTTGCTTACTGGAGAACATTGGACATTTTTCTTCTTCCTAGAAAATAATTGGTGTCGGGGATCATGGGAGATGTACAGTAGTTTACCTTGTAACCCCACACGATCAACGTTGCCATTGGTACTCCCAAGTTCTCGTTTAATACCACCACATGCCACGGCATTATCGTGAGAATTTTAAAACGGCAATATCACAGTATTCACAATACCGTTACATCCCTATACCTATAATAAAAAAATAAAATAAATAAATAAATACGGCTTCAAGCATTGCAAACCAGGCAGAACTTTAAATTTGCCTCACACTTGCTGGTATCACATAAAATCCAACAATTTCTTCCTGAGAACCAGTGTCTGCTGCAGTGGACATTTGTTATTAGTCCATTTCTTTTGTCAGTTATAAATTTCAGAAATAAACCGCTCTTTTATGCAAAAAAAACAATGTCAACGGCAGAGGACGCGGGTTCTCAGGAGGACACTGAAGAGCTCTTCTCACTTGGTACAGCCAAGCGATGCAAGAGTTGGCAGTAGAACTCTAAAAAATACACAAAAACCTCTTACATGAATTCGATGCAGGGCAAAAGATAGCAAAAAAATAATAATTTTAAAACGAGTTTGACAACAATGTTGCTATGGGCACAAAAACAGTTTAATGCAGTGCATGCCAGCACGAGGGGTTTGAGTTAATCTCGGTCCCCTACAAATCGTGGCTCTGCCTGCAAGGGATGCATTTTACATCTAAGCAACAACTTACAGCTACATGTTAAAAAAGCCCACCAGCGAATGAATAGATAAGCTGGGTATTTTACTGTCCCTAATGGGATATTTGGCCTGCAGTCAAGCTTGTAACACAATAGACTTACAATAAACTAAGCACACAGCATAGACACATGAAACAATAGCAACAAAAAGAACAGAATGACCAAGCAGTAGGGGGTGAAACTTGAGACGAAGTGTCTCTATATACCTCTTCGGGAGGTTTGTAGACGACTTGTAGATTTAATAAGAACTTCAAGGTGTTTATTTAGCGTTTGGTTGCCAGAAGGTGCAGCCTGAACTCGATCGGTGCAGACTCCATTATCGCCTCAGCAGGTTTGTAATGTAGATACCCCGCGTCGTACGGAGACGCTACTAAATGCTTTACTGACCTCCTCTTCGAGGTCATTTTGGCTGAAAAGGCTTACAGCACTGGAGCAGACGATGTTGGCGTAAGGTCATGCTCCGGCACCGCCTTATCATCCGTGTTTGCCGTCAGTAGTAAATACAAGCCAAGACCTTAAGTCCTACTGTTGATGCATTGAGTTTTTGTTCTATGCATGGACCAAGTTGGAATACCTCTGTCATTATTGTGATACCAGCAATGGGAAGCATTTTTATGTGTCCCTACAAAAAGCCCTGTATCCTAAAGCCTTACAAGCGTCTGATCCAGTTCTAGTGATCCACTCCCTAAACCAAGTAGCTCTAACCACCACTAACTTACAACTAAACCTATGTTGTGTCTTCGTTTTTGTGTCTCCTCCAGAGGGTACCCCAATCCGAGGTAAGGTGTTTAATCATCACAATAAAAAGCCAACTAAAACAACTTAAACTGCATAACTCTACCTAACCCCCCATAACACCATCCTACTGACTAAATAGGGTGACTGTCCTGTTGGCCTCCCTTGGAACAGCAACACAAAATTAACATACATTATCATCACTGTGTCATCTGTTTGTATTCCGTGTGCTCTGTGTGTATGTGTAATGTCGTCATTATTGTTCTGTCACCTCTGTGGCATTTCTGTGTTTGTGACCTTTTCCAATCCTTGCAGAACATCTTTCATACTGTCAATAATACATCACTTTTTTCTTTAGGGGTTATTATTTTATTTCCTTTGAGCATCCGACTTTAAAATGTGTGGGTGGTGCACTGGTGATGGTTAGTTTGGGAGACTGGGCAGTGAGGTCCTTAGACCAAGCTACTGAATACAAGAAGACGACCCCCTTTTTCTCTCCCTTCTTCTCTGCTTTGATATCCTTCTGGTCTCCACGACAGCCGAGAGACACTCATGTAATGTTAATAAGCGAGTTGCTTTACAGAAATTTGCATTAATTCCCTTCTGTCTTTGACTGAGCTTCTTACAAAGATGGCCCTAGCAAAGCTCACTGAGGCTCTACTGTATGTGCTTTACTTTTTTCTTCTCATGTTGGTGGATATCAAGGCAGAAAAGGGAATAGATCCATTTTCTACGAGCTATCTAATGTGATTCAGTGTTTGCTATACAGTTTTATTATTCAGCAGGTAAGTGTGCTTTTTATGCAAAACGAGTGACTATCCAAACTGTTTGACACAAACACTTAATCTTAGGAAAGTGTGAGCTTTGTTTATTGAACATTTTCATTCTCACTCTTTATTCCATTCACTCCTTACCGGAATCAATATAAACACAGAAGTTTGCAATAACTTACATTCGGAAGGTTTCATAAATCGACTTATCGCAAAAAGCCAGGGTGACTTATGGACTCCTTGAAATTAGATGTTTAAAAACGTTTATTTTTAACAATTAAAATCCACATCAGAAAACGGTGTCCCATACAAAACTACACATGTACTGGACAAAAGGTAAGTCATTGGTGTAAACCGGAAATAGTTGCACTTCTACCCGTGTCATCACTGATTTCATGGGAGTAAAATCCCACAGACAACAATGGCATGACATGTGAGGCCTCACACTGCTTTGGCCACAATGCAATGACCGTGGGTGGTAGCAGAGTGTGCCTGAATGACAACCCTGTTACAGACGATGCAGAAGAAGGCAGATTCCATGTCCACATGGATGTCATGTCTGCAGTGTCCAGACAAAAATAAACGTGTTGTCCCATTAGTTTTTCTTTATCTGTATCGCCAACCTATACCGTTCAAATCATTGTTTCATGCTATCTTAATGGTCGCTACCATGAAGTTTTTTTTTCTCGTTTCTGCTCTTGTTATTGTAGTGGTACGCTAAACTGACTTCCATGCAGCTAGTGCGGGATTAATTACACTAAATGCCCCTAAATTGCCGACCGGACCTAGTTTCAGTCAGCCATTTGCCCCAAGTCAACTGGGATAGACGCCACTCCCATGCCGCGATGTTAACCATCGGTATAAGGCAGGGGTCGGCAACCCGCGGCTCCGGAGCCGCATGCGGCTCTTTGACCACTCTGATGCGGCTCAGCTACATACTTGCCGACCCCCCGATTTTCCCAGGAGATTTATGGATCTCAGTGTCTCTCATAAATAACTCCCAGGGAAAAAATAATCCTATTTAGACTATAAATACTAGATAAAGGGCGTGCCCTGATTGCACTGCAGTAATTGTCCTCTATAGCATTTACATACAGCGTGCCAGTCCAGCCGCATGTTGCATGTTGGTATTAATCGCACACACAGGAGACAGCAAAGCATACTTACTCATCAGCCACACAGCTTACACTGACGGTAGCCGTATCAAACAACTTTAACATTGTTACGTTACAAATATGCGCCACACTGTGAACCCACACCAAAAAAGAATGAAAAACACATTTCTGGAGAACATCTGCACTGTAACACAACATAAACACAACACAACCATTGCCCAGAATCCCATGCAGCCCTAACTCTTCCGGTCTAGATTATACACCCCGCTACCACAACCCCCCCACACATCAACCCCCCCCCCCCCCCCCCTCTCCTTGCGTTGGTTGAGCGGAAGAGTTAGGGCTGCATGGGATTCTGGGTATTGGTACCGTCAGTGTAAGATGTGTATTGGTACCGTCAGTGTCAGATGTGTATTGGTACCGTCAGTGTAAGATGTGTGGTTGCTGAACTAGTACGGAAGAGTTAGTGCTGCATGGGATTCTGGGTATTGGCACCGTCAGTGTAAGATGTGTGGTTGCTGAGGTAGTACGCCTTGCTGTCACTTACGTGTGGTCAAGCAGGTACACTGTTAGGGCAGACTGTAGAGGGCGGTGTCATCACGCTCTGATATTCGGGAGTCTCCCGGGGAAAAATGAGAGGATTGGCAAGTATGACGCTATCAAGCGCCATTCATTCAAAACTCGCGGGCTGCACTAACATCAAATGTCCACATTAAAGTGCGTGCCGGTGCGTGTGTCGGAGACCCCTGGTTCATATAGCACAAAGCATTTAAGCTCTGTATGCAGTGTTTTTCATTTTAAATTGTAAATTTTTTTTGTGGCTCCCATCACTTTCTTTAATTTGTGAAACTTGCCAAAATGGCTCTTTCAGTGGTAAAGGTTGCCGACCCCTGGTATAAGGGATTCATACATTTGATGAATGGCTATTCCATCTCTCATGAAGACTGTTAAATGTTCTTCTTCACAGTACATTAGTACTTCAACTTACAATTCTCAATTTGTTCCATGACCGAGCTCGTAACTCAAGACACTCGCATCTTAATTCAGTGTCCACTGTTGACTTATTTTAAATCAATTTAATCCGTGGCTTATGCCCCCAATGCACCACTATTCTAACATGTAACATGCATTTTGAAAAATAAAAAATAATGCGATCATATGAATAACAATACAATAGAATTCTCAGGCCAACTTGACTGTTAGTATGTTCTTAGAAGTTGCAGCTCTCATCCGAGCAGGCTTCATCAGTTCATGCTCTTAGACTTTGCTTGATCATAACTAGTCTAGATTTTGTCTGTATCATTGCGCCGCTAAGAAATAGTTTGTCTGCGCAAGCGCTTATAAAAACAACATCGCTAATATTTGGTTAATATTCAGATCACGATATGTTTAAATAGTATTGTTGGCCGGTTTTGGATGGTTATTTACAGGGTTTTGTGGACAAAATGGAGAGCCCCCATTGACTACATTGTTAGCGAACTTTTTATGTATTTATTTATTTACGACTTAGAATGTAGATTGTGAATGATAGACAGCACATCTCTGTCTACATTTTGCGTATTTCCAGTATGACTGATCTGATACTACGGTCAGAGTGCAGAAGCGTTCCCCATTGTGACGTCAATCTCCGGAAATAGCCAAAGGTATTTGTAGTGGAATATTCAACATGGCTGATTGAATTTGTGGCATTTTGTGATGTTTAAACTGTGTTTTTACATATATTGTGGATTGTAAATATGATTGGATATGGTTTAATGGATACAATGAAACGCAATTAAGCATAAAAAGTCAACTTGTTTTTCTACTATACTGGTAATTTAAAATGGCCTGAAACTCCCCCAAAGTGATCCGTTCAGGTAGCCTCAGATCCTTTTGTTATTCATTCCATGACCATAGAGCAGCAAATCTGAAGGCTTTTTACCGAGACTTGTGTTGGCTCTCGCAACCAACACGCCAAGGGTGTCCTGTGACCTTAAATAGTAGCGACTGGAGTATCTACACAGGAAAGAACATAAATAAGGGGGAAGCAGACCAAGAAGTGATTTATATATAAAAAAACATCCATTGACAAAACCTGCGGACTGACAATGATGGACGGTTTGCTTTTGTAAACACAGTGCAATGATGGACAAGGTTGCCACAACCAGTAATAAAACGTAAGGCAAAGTGATGTACAGAATCCATTTTTTTTTCAAATAAGTGTCGGGGGCATTCATAAAAAGCAAGTCTCCATAAACTAGCTAAGGCATAGAAGTGGCCAGAATAAAGTGTTTCCTAACTTGTAGGGGAAAACAGTGCTTGTCTCTAAAGAAAAACAAACAATTTAATTTTAAGTTTAGCCACAAGGTTTTCTGTGTGATTTAAAAGACAAGTTCTTATCAAGAACAATCCCCAAGTACTTATATGTCGTGACCATTTGAAGTTTATCCTTATGAGAAGTTGATATTTTTGGAATGTTCATTGGCATTTGCCATTCGAAAATAACATCACCTTAGATTTTGCTGCCTTTGGCACTAGTTTCACCTGAGTCAGCTGGGACTGAACAACATCAAAAGCAGATTTCAGGAGCTCAAAAGTTTGCGCAACAGCAGGGGATGAACAATATATGACCGTGTCATCTGCATACAAATGCAACCAACACATTATCACAGAGATTATTTACATAGATGGAAAAACAACATACCTAATACGGAACCCTGAGACACATAATTGAATAAAGGGAAGAAAGACATGCAGGACCCAGCAAACTTGAAGCGTTGGGTTCTATCGGACAGGTAATTAGAAAACCACTTTACAGCATGCTGAGATAGGCCAATCCTGTGCAGTCTGTCTGCCAAAATGATACGGACGACCGTATCAAATGCTTTTAAAAAAAGGTCAATAAATAGAGCTGCACAATATTAGATGCTATTAATACTCTAACAAGATGAGGGCGGGTACAGTCAAGGATAGTTTCGCCCTGTGGTCTGACCAGTCTATGAGCGGGAACTGAAGAAGCCTGTTCAGATGTGAGGCAAAATGTCTTCTTAGACAAACTAAACAGTCCAGTTGTTATCGATTAAAGGCCCCTGAGAATACAATCACCTGGATGAATGAGAACATATATAGACAATAGAATGTTCTACAAACAACTACAGTGGTTTTGCAATAATAATGTACCACATTTACCATGGCGAGAGACCGATGTGAAGTTGGTTTCACGTTGGTGCACGGTTGATAGCGATTGCTTTCTTTAGTTCAGTGGGTGTGGTCCTCTTCTAAGGCTGAATGTTTTGGCGCGGGCACGCAACATAATCCTTACTCAAAACGTACACTACCGTTCAAAAGTTTGGGGTCACATTGAAATGTCCTTATTTTTGAAGGAAAAGCACTGTACTTTTCAATGAAGATAACTTTAAACTAGTCTTAACTCTAAAGAAATACACTCTATACATTGCTAATGTGGTAAATGACTATTCTAGCTGCAAATGTCTGGTTTTTGGTGCAATATCTACATAGGTGTATAGAGGCCCATTTCCAGCAACTATCACTCCAGTGTTCTAATGGTACAATGTGTTTGCTCATTGGCTCAGAAGGCTAATTGATGATTAGAAAACCCTTGTGCAATCATGTTCACACATCTTTCATCTTTCACATTTTCAGCAGATTGAGTTTCTGGAGCATCACATTTGTGGGATCAATGAAACGCTCAAAATGGCCAGAAAAAGAGAACTTTCATCTGAAACTCGACAGTCTATTCTTGTTCTTAGAAATGAAGGCTATTCCACAAAATTGTTTGGGTGACCCCAAACTTTTGAACGGTAGTGTATGCTTGCAAGGTAACGCATAACAAAAAGCTGAGAAACAGCTCTTATCTCAAAATACTCGTAAGTTGAAGGATTCGTACACTGTATTGTGTATTGGAAATAATAACTATAATCGAAACACAGTAAGTTAAAAATACTGCCTTCCTAAGGCCATTTCTGTTTTAAATTACTTTATTGGGCACATTTCTATCAACTGTCTTCTTAGTTACACTTGCTTTTCAATCAAGTATGTGTTGTGATCCAGTGAGCAGTGTTTGCGTGAGAAGGTAGAGCGGGAATTAACACACAATTTAAATCCTCTGGCAGACCTTACTGGCCTTAAAGTGAGAATGAGGGAGTGAGACTGGGCCGGTTATTTTGTTGATCGCCTACAGAAATCAATCAAGGCTTGCTGGAGCACGCTAATTGAATTACACAAGTGGATCTGGCAGAGGGGTGTGGGGGTACACTTGGCAAAGCTGCTGCAAATCAGTGGCAGGCCACAACCTGGGGCAAATTACACAAATAATCACTCATGCCTCAACCCATTCTTTTCCTATTTTTCTTTTGTCTGTCGTTTCTATTTTTACTCACAAATCCTTTTTTTTCCCCCTCCCGAGTTGTTCTCTTTCTATGGGTCCTCTTTCTGCATTTCTCTCAGCTGTCTGATGCTCAGCACTGGTCTTTTTAAAATAAAAACATATAGTTAGTAAAATTACATTTTGCCTTTTTTCACCAAAGTTTTAGGAATGTTAAGTTCCTGAAACTTTTTAGTTCCTGCAGACTTCTGTGGATTGCCTTTCCACAAATCATACATATCAGGCTGATGGCGTATTGTGGAGCGGTACAGTATATTTCTACACTGATGCCACATAAATAAATAGACTACTGATTCAGAATTATTTGACTAAAATGTAAAGGGGAACTGCACTTTTTTTTTGGAATTTTGCCTACCATTCACAATCATTTTGAGTGACAAGAACACACACATCTTTTTTTTTGTAACGATTTTAAAAATGATAAAAAACGCTTGAAAAATGGGGCTAATGGTTGTCAGGGCACCGTTGTAACCTTCAAAGCCCTCTAAAACAACTTCAAAACCATCCATCAACGTTTTATTTACATAGTGCAAGTCTATGTATAATGTAGTAACAGACATGTTCATAACAATATGTACCCTTATTTTTCGGAGTATAAGTCGCTCCGGAGTATAAGTCGCATTTTTTGGGGACATTTATTTGATAAAACCCAACACCAAGAATAGACATTTTAAAGGCAATTTAAAATAAAGAATAGTGAACAACAGGCTGAATAAGTGTACATTATATGACGCATAAATAACCAACTGAGAACGTGCCTGGTATGTTAACGTAACATATTATGATAAGAGTCATTCAAATAACTATAACATATAGAACATGCTATACGTTTACCAAACAGTCTGTCACTCCTAAATCCGATGAAATCTTATACGTCTAGTCTCTTACGTGAATGAGCTAAATAATATTATTTGATATTTTACGGTAATGTGTTAATAATTTCACACATAAGTCGCTCCTGAGTATAAGTCGCACCCCGACCAAACTACGAAAACAACTGAGACTTATAATCCGAAAAATACGGTAATATGTTCAATATTTACCATATTTTGTTCATTTTAATCAATTCCGGGACTGACTTCTTTTACGCATTGATTTCCGTTTGACTACTGGCAACAATAAGGGTCCTACTTCCGGATACAAAGCGCTTGTGTGTGTTCTAATCATGGCAGACTTGGTAACAAACAACGGAGACGACTATTTTTTGGACACATAAGGATTTACAACCTTATCTTTTTTAACCTGAATGAACGAAGGATGAACTGCTGCTTCTAGAAGCGACCATGTAGAAGAGGGTGAAACATTGGCGCAGACGGAAGTCGATCGAGGGAGGTGAAAGCCACTCGAAGCTGCAAATGTGGAATTTGGAGACGAGCTATTTCGACATAAATGGCGTGCTTACCCCAAATAAACCAGAAAAAAAGGCCCCGGCCCGCTGAATCCATCGTGTGTCTGGCTAGCTGTGTACAAACAAAACATAAAATGTGGGCTAATACTTTACAGACACTGGAATATGATTGTTCTTGTTTTTCAAATTGGTGTCCTATCGCATTGTGTTGTGCATTACAAACTCAAACACGTTTCGTGTTGACGTAGAAGCGATCTTATCTTTCGCCGTAGTTAGCTTTTAATGCTATAACTGAAGCACACCGATGTGTTATTACAATAGAAAAAGAGTTCTTCAGTGTTCGCTTTTACAATAACAATGTCATTACAGCTTGGTTATTATACAGGTTACGGGACATAAATGAAGTATTGGTGACAGTTTTTTATTGCATTTTTAAAGTGATTTACAGATATAATAGATCCCTTCGGTAAATAATGAATCCATGAGGGTCAGGCGAGTGCTTGTGGTCAATTTTAGCTGTAAATAACAATACATAAAGAATAAATATCAGTGTCTAGCCTGTGGCTCACTCTGGTTAAGAGCTAATAACTACACAAATGTCACTAACTGCTGTGACAGCATGTAACAGAGTAAATAGTGAATATTTGGTGTGATATATCTCCGTTTCACTCATTCACTGCCTCCTATTTCACAATTATCCACAAACAACAAGGTCTCAGTCCCAGTAAGAAACCGGAATACTTTATATTCCTCTGTAAATACGTTTAAGAGTGTCCGTCCACTTCCTGTAGCTCCACGTACTGAAACGAATCTTGTAAAAAAATTATAAACAGCATTGAACTGCAAAGTAGTTTAAACACTACAGCTGAGTAAAACCACAAAAGTTCCCATTGTTCTTCTTGCTCTCCTTTATCAAGTAGCTCGTAATAGAAATACGAAATAGATAAGACATTAACAAGTTGCCCCACTCTCATGGTGGCTAATATTTCAAATGAATTTCATTTAGAAACTGTGTTCAACCAATCAGCGTTCGACAGCACAGCCCACCTCTCAATTGTTCCTCGGGAACGTCCCAAAGTACCTACTGGCGACTCGGAACCAAATTAGCTCCTCGTGGAACTTTATTTACCTGTGTAGTTGTTGGTGATTTTGGTCATTTACCAAGATATAATAGAACGTAAGGCCTTTTGAATTTTGTCTAATTTAGTCATATTTCAGTTTGTTTAAATGTAACACAGATTAACGTAATCAACAGCTACACCATTCCACAGCCTGCCAAACCATACCACAGCAACGACCACAGCAGTAAAGAGGCACTGAAAAGTGTGATGGCTCGGGTTGAAGTCCATCCTCGACCACGAAATGGTTAACTTCTGGTCATAAAGCGGTGATGGAAACATGACCTCCTTCCACCTCAATGCTCCTCAGTGGACCAGCCTGAAGCGAAGCGGCCTAGTTAACCAGATCTGCTTTCAAGGCATGGACAAATATCCCACACCTACGGGCCATCATTGGTTTTTTTTAAATCAAATTGATGATGTGTGCCCGCTGTAGGACCGTTTTTAGTAACCGGGATGTGTTGGTGGACAAGAAGGGGTCACTTTGAGGATGAGACTAATTGACTCAGAAGTATCATTATTACTACCAGGGGCTCTACTGAACTCAATTTGTAGGCTGTATTTATACTATTCTGAGTCTTAATGGTGCAGCATACATCATGAGTAAAGCTATACCTTCCCATCTGACCCAGAAAAAGTTGAGTAATTGCTAAGTCAATGTAATACTTCCTGTGTTTTACTGATAGTCCACGAGTCCACGTTGCCATTACAGGGACTAATAGACTGTGCATTCCAGCAATTTGTCCAATTCTACCACTACAACCAAACGTCCTCTTACATTGGTAATTACCCTAAACTACAAATTTGATTGAACTGCACTTAAAGGCCTACTGAAATGAATTTTTTTTATTTAAACGGGGATAGCAGATCCATTCTATGTGTCATACTTGATCATTTCGCGATATTGCCATATTTTTGCTGAAAGGATTTAGTAGAGAACATCGACGATAAAGTTCGCAACTTTTGGTCGCTGATAAAAAAAAGCCTTGCCTGTACCGGAAGTAGTGTGACATCGCAGGTTAAAGGGCTCCTCACATTTCCCCATTGTTTACACCAGCAGCGAGAGCGATTCGGACCGAGAAAGCGACGATTACCCCATTAATTTGAGCGAGGATGAAAGATTCGTGGATGAGGAACGTGAGAGTGAAGGACTAGAGTGCAGTGCAGGACGTATCTTTTTTCGCTCTGACCGTAACTTAGGTAAAAGGGCTCATTGGATTCCACACGTTCTCCTTTTTCTATTGTGGATCGAGGATTTGTATTTTAAACCACCTCGGATACTATATCCTCTTGAAAATGAGAGTCGAGAACGCGAAATGGACATTCACAGTGACCTTTATCTCCACGACAATACATCGGTGAAGCACTTTAGCTACGGAGCTAACGTGATAGCATCGTGTTTAAATGCAGATAGAAACAAAATAAATAAGCCCCTGACTGGAAGGATAGACAGAAGATCAACAATACTACTATCAGGAGACACCACCGAACCAAACTCTGGATCTATAACTACATGGTTAATGCTGTGCCGCCTGTCGAAGCCTAGCAATGCTGTTGCTAACGACGCCATTGAAGCTAACTTAGCTACGGGACCTCGTCAGAGCTACGATAAAAACATTAGCGCTCCACCTACGCCAGCCCTCATCTGCTCATCAACACCCGTGCTCACCTGCGTTCCAGCGATCGACGGCGTGACGAAGGACTTCACCCGATCATCGATGCAGTCGGCGGCTAGCGTCGGATAGCGCGTCTGCTATCCAGCTCAAAGACCTCCTGGTTGTGTTGCTGCAGCCAGCCGCTAATGCACCGATCCCACCTACAGCTTTCTTCTTTGCCGTCTCCATTGTTCATTAAACAAATTGCAAAAGATTCACCAACACAGATGTCCAGAATACCGTGGAATTTTGCGATTAAAACAGAGCTGTTTGTATTGTGATACAATGTGTCCCAATACTTCTGTTTCAACCATTGATGTCACGTGCAAACGTCATCATACATAGACGTTTTCAACCGGAAGTTCCCCGGGAAATTTAAAATTGCACTTTATAAGTTAACCCGGCCGTATTGGCATGTGTTGCAATGTTAAGATTCCATCATTGATATATAAACTATCAGACTGCGTGGTCGGTAGTAGTGGGTTTCAGTAGGCCTTTAATGTCCATTTAATTTGCACTTTTCAGGTTGCACAATCGTGCAAAATAAAACCGTTATGTTCGAAAGGGGACAAACATGACACCAGGCCTTGCGAAGTCCTCACCTTAGAAGTACACTACACATTTCTGTTGCCTTTCATCAGCAAAGGCTCATTCTGAGAACAGGCTGGTTGCATGTTTTAATGTGCTTGTGAAGGATAATTCTCAGCAATTATTTCAGCCCTGCATTTCCTCTTTTACAAATTTAAAACAAAAATCACTCCCACTCTGGCTAGCCTGAGTCGGCAGAGTGAAGCACAGAGTGAGACAGGTAAATGAAGTACAGTACAGTAGAGTAGAGACATATGCTAAGGCTGGAGTTTTGTGTTGACAACCGGGATAGGTACTGAATTCAGTACTTTAATAAGTACCTGCCAATGAATGAATGAATGAAACTTTTATTAGTAGATTGCACAGTATAGTACATATTCCGTACAATTGACCACTAAATGGTAACACCTGAATAAGTTTTTCAACTTGTTTAGGTCGGGGTCCAAGTTAATCAATTCATGGTAAATTGTCATGCCAAATTCTGGTATTGATTTATGTACAATCAAACAGTATCATATTTTGATACCGTTTGAGTGGTCCGAATGTATTTGATTTTATAAAGTTTAAAGAGGACAAAGCAGAAATGGAACGAAACAAACTGACATTCTAGGGAGAAACTGGGTTTGGCACGGTGCGTATAACACCAGTGGGGTATCGTGCTTCTACACCATGTGTATCTGACAGAGCGAAGCATGAAGTCTCCTAAAATAGATAAAAGTTGTTATTTATCCCTCCCTTCCTTACTGTTCCTGTTCTTCTCCATATTTCATCCCTGCTATGCTCACCCTCTCAGATTTTGAAGAATATCGTTTGAGCATTCTTGAGACAGAAGGTAGATAGATATACGAGTAATTGTCAAATCGGTTCCGATTCTCACAGTTTCCCTTTGTGTCGGCTGTTCTTTGCGTCCCGTCTACCTCCTACAGCAACTCCCCCTTCCGTCTCAGTCCTTGTCATTTTTCTTCCTGCCTTACTTTCAGGCTTGAAGTAAAAAGTAGAATATGCCAGTAGGGGCTTAGGAAATGGATAGTACCACCTGCAAGGAACAGATGAAACTTCAGCTGAAAAGATTCTCTACCTCAGTTGTAACAATGCTGGTTTCATATACCTCATAATTCTACTAACTCTAACCCAGAGTATTTTGTTTTTTCCGCTTATTTAATGCATTTGTAATCGCAATGTTTGTAGGAATCTACAGACCTTTGGAGGCTCAGTTTACACTCAAAATGACATTGTCAGCTATCCATTTTTTTTTTGAGAAGTAGTATATAGATAAGCAAGGACCTACATTTCACCTGGAGTTGAACATCACACACCTCTATTTAATGGTATTTGTGGTGCTTAAGTACACGCCTCTGAACACCAACCCACTTGCTTTACTGCTTTTTAAGATAATGCATTAAAATCAGGTCTATGCTGAATGCAGTGAGAATTTGGCATTACTATATTGATGTTTTTGGTCAGTGCCAGTAATGGCTCCCTGCTCCCTGCTGAGATACAAAAATAGAGCAAAACAAAAAGAAAATTGAATATAGATTGACTCACCATTTTTAGTTTGGCTGTAGATACTTTCTAACCATAATCACCCAAACTTCGCCCTTCCAAGCAAATTTGTCCACAGAACACAAATCACACTTTAGTTTGAATCATGTTCAAATTGTATCTTTGTAGCACCAGTAAGATCTAAACATAAAGTGAAAAAAATGGTCTATCGTATCAATTTTGGCAAAGTTCTGACTTTGTTTCCCGCTAAACTTCAGTTTCATTAAAAAAAACACAACATGTTTACGTTTCAACTAGGCCTGCTGAAATTGATGCATGACATTACGGTAATCACAAGGAAATGATCACATTATTCATGTACAGACTCGGATTAATCACTAAATTATTTCTAACCACACATGCTTATTTACCTTAACCACAGACGGTTGCCCGAAAGCAACATGTGTTCCTATCTGATCAATGACCAGGCCAATGCATAATGCCAGTACAAAGATAAGTAACTGGTTTGCTACGTGGAAAATGACCCTTCAAATACACCCCGACGAGGCTTTATATGAAACTGTTACCAAGTTTTGAGCAAAAAAAAAAAAAGTACAATAAATTAAATTAAAAATGTTCATGTACTGTATGACACTCTGACAGTAAAACTGCATTTGTGTCAAAATATACACTACCGTTCAAAAGTTTGGGGTCACATTGAAATGTCCTTATTATTGAAGGAAAAGCACTGTACTTTTCAATGAAGATAACTTTAAACTAGTCTTAACTTTAAAGAAATACACTCTATACATTGCTAATATGGTAAATGACTATTCTAGCTGCAAATGTCTGGTTTTTGGTGCAATATCTACATAGGTGTATAGAGGCCCATTTCCAGCAACTATCACTCCAGTGTTCTAATGGTACAATGTGTTTGCTCATTGGCTCAGAAGGCTAATTGATGATTAGAAAACCCTTGTGCAATCATGTTCACACATCCGAAAACAGTTTAGCTCGTTACAGAAGCTACAAAACTGACCTTCCTTTGAGCAGATTGAGTTTCTGGAGCATCACATTTGTGGGGTCAATTAAACGCTCAAAATGGCCAGAAAAAGAGAACTTTCATCTGAAACTGGACAGTCTATTCTTGTTCTTAGAAATGAAGGCTATTCCACAAAATTGTTTGGGTGACCCCAAACTTTTGAACGGTAGTGTATATATATATTGTTTCATTAGTTCAGTGTGACCCCTTTCTTAGGTTTCTTCTTTTTCCAAATCTCGGGCTTTTGGAATGTTTTTCTTGCCCGAATGTGGGTACAGATCAGTCGTTGTGGTTTGTGAAGCCCTTTTTTAGGCACTTCTGATTAAGGGGCTATACTAATAAATATTGATTGATTGATATTGAGTTAATTGAAATTATACATGCATGTAATTTACTGTGATTAATCGTGATTAATTAAAATTCAACAGTGTGATTATTCTGATTCAAACTGAATGTAGCGACAGACAGCTCTGAATATAATCCATGCACATTTTAGTATGCCCGTCCAGTCGGCTACAGTATGGTCACCCATGTATTTATATTAGTCCTGTCAAATGATTCATCTTTTAAAATCAGATTAATCACATTTATCAATCAATGTTTGTTTATATAGCCCTAAATCACAAGTGTCTCCAAGGGCTGCACAAGCCACAGCGACATCCTCGGTTCAGATCCCACATAAGGGCAAGGAAAAACTCACAACCCAGTGAGATGTCAATGTGAATGACTATGAGAAACCTTGGAGAGGACCGCAGATGTGGGTGACAGTGCCGATTTCTGCGCAGGACCGCGCGCAGAGTGGCTTTTATGCATGCGTATTTTGGTACTGCATTGACCTGATCACTGACAATATAGCAACCTACGCCTTTCAGGTAAACGCAGTTAAGGTAAAGGAGCATGTGCAGTCAAAATCAACCGGGTGATTAATCTACACCAGGCCTGGGCAATTATTTTGACTCAGGGGCCACATTTAGAGAAAACAATGTGTCTGGGGGCCGGTATATCTATTTTTAGGAACACTAATACAAAACCTCACAATAATGTCTGATTGAATGCTTAAAACGTTATGACAGACTGCCTTAAAAAAACGTAATGGAATTTTAAATTTTTCTATGAACGATAAAACACTGAATATTGACAAAATATGAATGTCACACCCCCTTTCGATCGACATATTTTACAATCAAGTGAAACGCAACAAAAATGCAACAAACAGTGAAATGTGAACGCGAAGGGTACAAAATAAACCCACCTACAATCTGATATATCACTAAGCTTTAGAACTTTGTTGGGAAAATCTCCTTCCGCGTCTGTGGAAACGCTTCCCGCCCACACTGTTTGGTGCCTCGTCTGAGCTGCTGTGATGTAGATTACCATAGTAACTAATTAGATGACCATAGTAACTAATTAGATTACCATAGTAACTAGTATATCATCCATAAGCGCAGATTCCAACCATTGAAATACTTAGTATAGTTAAAGACTTACGGTCGTTAGAAAACATGACTGCACATCATAATGGCAGCTACACTTTCCATCTTAAACATCTAAAAAAATTATTTGGGAATGTCCGGCGGGCCAGATTGAAAGGCTTAACGGGCCGCATGTGGCTCCCGGGCCTTAATTTGCCCAGGTCTGATTTACACTGATACATGATTCATGCAGTAATGTTTTGCAATTTACCGCATGAGTTAATGCATTTAATTCAACAGCTCGAATTTAAATATTTATATGATTAAAATTGTATTGTACAGTATTTCTCTGTATGTGTATGTTGTTTTGCTTACAATTGATAGAGGTCATTTTTTTTAAGATATACAACTTGGCGCTGACGCAAAATAAAATCACCCTTGGTGAAGGTTTGTGCCATCCTAGTTTTAGGTGTGTGCCCTGAAATGTAAAGCAAGTAGTTAATATACATCACAAAACATTCTAGGCGTTGGCTGGCAGATTGATGCTGCCTGCATCGACACTAACTAGCGACAGTGCGGCACTTTGTCAGGGAAGCCAAGGCTTCAATCTGTTTGCTGAAGCAGCCAGAAGCACTAATGATATCATCAGGATGTGCCGTCAACTGTGCTCTAACAAAGAATGATGTGGCGCCCGTTGTTTCACCTCGCCTCGCACAAACGCCACCCCCCTTCTTCCTCGTTCTACCTAAGCATTAGGTTGGGCTCATTTGCACATACAAGGGACCGAATCTCAAATCAGATAAGGGATAACTGGATTGTTATCACACAAACCTTTAGGGGATGTTGTAGTACTATAATACAGTATTAAAGTATGTAGAAAAAATGCATATTGTATCAAATTATTATTCTAAGTGACTCTTGGATTACCGTATTTTCTGGACTAAAAGGCGCACCGGCATATAAACCGCACCCACTAAATTTTGGAAGAAAAATAATTAAAATTCTTGTAATATCCTCTCCTACAGAGCCCCTAAAGGGACATGGAGGGAAACAATGTTTTGCGAGATCTGGCAAAAGTTTTTTTTCCTATGTCAGTGAACCGGAAGTAAAACAGACACAGCGATGGTGAACCGGAAGTGAAACAGACAACGCGATGGAGAAGTTTATTGATTTCTATTTTAGTATTGGCCTAACATATAAAGACATCAAATCGTATTATGGTCCCACAACAGAGCACAGATGATGGGTAGGCTCCCGAATGCTGTGTCTGTTTCACTTCCGGTTCACCATCGCCGTGTCTGTTTTACTTCGGGTTCACTGACATAGGAAAAAAAACTTTTGCCAGATCTCGCAAAAAGTATTGGTAGATCTCGCAAAAATATTGCGAAATCTCGCAAAACATCCATGTCCCTTTAGGGACTCCGTACTCACCGGACTATAAACCGCTGATATATACCAGTACGTTGTGAAATGAATTATTTACACAGAAATATTTAGTAAATGTTTATTTACATACCGTAATTGTTTCCAAATGGTGCCTGTAACACGGCAGTAAAACAGGGGATCAAACAAAACAGAAAAGTCATTGATGTCTTTATTTCGCTTTTAATAATATTTTGATCATTTTAGTACATTCTTTGATGTATTTGCTTAGTCTATTCCATAATTTAGCTGTAAGTAAAGAACAATCCATAGATTAGCCGCACCTGTATGTAAGCCGCGGGGTTCAAAGCTTGGGAAAAACGTAGCGGTTTATAGTCCGGAAAATACAGGACATGACCTTGTTCGGGTGTAAGCTTATTTATTTGCACAAATTAGTAGATATTATACTATATATATATATATATATATATATATATATATATATATATATATATATATATATATATATATATATATATATATATATGTATATATATATATATATATATATATATGAGCAATGCCAATGGTGCAAGTCAAAATTGTCTTGGTAAGATTTCTTGAAAAATGGCATTATGTTTAAGCTTTAAAAACTTAAAAGTGGTCTTGAAATTAGCCATCAAAAACGTATATTTAGCTATTCTTACTTGTATTGTCAAGTCTTACAACAAACTTGTGATGCTCAAAAGTAGTATTGTTTTCTTCAGAAGATATATTGCCTTACATCTCATAAAAATACTATTCAGGGGATTGTGACTTTTATTAGGTTTGTTTAGATATTTTGACTAGAAATTAGAAATACATTCTTGGTGAGATTGCAAGTTTTTCCACCTATTTAACCTAACCTATTTATTATTAGGGATGTCCGATAATATCGGACTGCTGATATTATCGTCCGATAAATGCTTTAAAATGTAATATCGGAAATTGTCGGTATCGGTTTCATAATTATCGTATCGGTTTCAAAAAGTAAAATTTATGAGTTTTAAAAACGCCACTGTGTACACGGACGTAGGGAGAGGTACAGAGCGCCAATAAACCTTAGAGTCACTTCCTTTTGCGTACCGGCCCAGTCACATAATATTTACGGCTTTTCACACACACAAATGAATGCAATGCATACTTGATCTACAGCCATACAGGTCACACTGAGGGTGACCGTATAAACAACTTTAACACTGTTACAAATATGCGCCACACTGTGAACCCACGCCAAACAAGAACGACAAACACATTTCGGGAGAACATCCGCACCGTAACACAACATAAACACAACAGAACAAATACCTCCCCCCGCATCACAACAAAATTAGGCATAATAATGTGTTAATTCCACGACTGTATATATCGGTATCGGTTGATATCGGTATCGGTAATTAAGAGTTGGACAATATCGGAATATCGGATATCGGTAAAAAAGCCATTATCGGACATCTCTATTTATTATCAAACATCTGGAATGGAAATGTGCTGTCTAAAGTAAAGTGACACCAACCGACCACAATAACTAAGTTAAGATATCAAGTCGAATGATGCGCACACGTTTGTTACTGGACACTTTCTGATACGCTTCTCCGTTGGAGACTTTGCGTCTGTACATAAAAGGTAGCTTTAATTATTTGATATTAGTTTATATTGACACACATTGTGTTTTAGACTAACATTGTTCAATTGAGGACACTTATTAGGTATGTATAGCTTTGCTAGTGTGTGCTTAGCTGTTGTGTAGCTACTAGCTCCTATGTTCACTTTTTGTACACAATTGGACTAAAATGCAAGAAAAGACAGACTGTGTGTGTTTTTTGGAGACTATTTAGATGTTAACTGGCTTTGCACAAGTAAACGCGCTGCAATGTTTGTATTTTTGCTGATATCAGATTTGGCTCATATTTTATTTGTATTTTATTGTCCACGTCTGCTCTTAAAAAAGTGTCATACAAAAATGTATTGTTTAATCCCTTTTAGTTTACAGTGTGATCTCAACACCCTTACCCAATCGCTTTCATACCACTCGCATTTATTGTTGTTGTTTTTTTTCTTTTCGAAGCGATCAAACGTCCTATATGAATCGCGTCCAACAGCGAGCGACAAATTCCCTGTGACTGATTCAGTCCGCTGTTTTATTTATTAAATTCATTCCCTTTTTATCTGCCACGCTGGAGGGGAACCCAGTTCGTCACGGCGAGCGGCATTAGAATTGCAGAGAGGACGAAATAGTCCGAGGGAATTGCGAGATGCCGCGTTTAGAGAATTGTCTGACTTCTTCGTGCACTGTCCCCGATAAACAACTAACCATGGCCCTCTCTCTCCCCCTCTCTCTCTCTCTCTGTCTTCTCTTTGCTTGTGCTTGCCTCATGTTGTCATTTCGCAGGTGCCTTGCAGATTGAGAACAGCGAGGAGACGGACCAGGGGAAGTACGAGTGCGTGGCGTCTAACGTGGAAGGCGTGCGCTACTCGTCCTCTGCTAACCTTTATGTGCGAGGTAGGGAGACAACCAGTCTTAGACCCCCCCCCCCAAAAAAAGAGTAAAATGTCAGCACAATGAAGCTCCTCTTTTAGCGTTGAGCTTAACAAATGATAATTGCTTCCCCTTCTAGCTGTAAAAAAAAATGTTTTGCAGACTAGAATTATCCCACTATTATAAATATTTCAGCGCTGATATTACTGCCTGCCCTGCTATGTAATTGCCTTTGCACTAAAACAGCCAATTGTAAAATATAAGTGATGTTTTTCTGTGTTATGATGTAACGCTCCATTTTTGTCTTCCAACGCCATGCCCCTACTCGCTTGGAAGGAAATACGTAGCGCGAGAGGCCGTATGTCTTTGCTTTATCGGCTGTGCATTTTAATTTGTAATTGTGCACCCCCGCCCCCACTCCCTCTCCATCTCAGACGTTAAAGTCTGTTAGTTTTTTTTTTGTTGTTTTTTTTCCCCCCCCAGGTACAGGATCAAAACGGTAAGTCTGGATTTTAATTGAGTGGCGAGGTATTAGTTGCCATCAATTAAAATCTTCTATTCTGAAAGCTTTCGACTGTTAAAAAAAAGATAGTCAGCATCTTTATGTTGCATAAAATAATATGCCGTTTTACGTACTTCACCCTGATATGGGGTTTCGTCTTTTCAGTAGTCATTTGGCCTGCAAGTCGGGAACATTGTGTTTCCCGTTGGTTACATGCAATGTGGACACAAGCCATCGCTCTACCACTAATGCAAAATGACAATGAATCCCTGTTTAGTGAGGTTTAACAATTTGAGGCAGATGCACTTTCGCTATGTTTTATTTATACGGCGCATATTAAATAAAGATGCCTCGGTGTCTACTCAGTTTGTTCCTTCTGCTGCGTACCAAATAACTTTGTTCCCAATAAATAATTCACGAGAATGACATTATAAATTAGGTCAGGAAGTATATTTGTACCTTGCATTGCCATCGTATCGGCCTGTGAGGCGTCAAAACTAATACGTTAGATCAGGGGTGTCCAATCGTTTTCCAGCAAGGGCCGCATAGAGAAGAATTAAAACATGCGGGGGCCACTTTGATGCATTTTATACATTTGATTTACTAATGTAGATCAATATATGGGAATATGTATGGGCAAACATCAACATTTTTCTTTGTGGTACAGATAACAAAGCAAATTAATGTAAATTGGGGCATTTTTCCCTTTTTTTTTAATCAATGTGAAACAATTAAAACATTTAATTATACAAACTTGAATTTAACTTCATGCATATTTTGTGCTTAAATTAATTGATGGGAAAGTAATGTTTTAATTATATTTTTTTCTGTGAAAAACAATAATATGATTAAAACATAAATGTTCACCTCTTCCTGACACATAGATTCCTGAAACAAGACTAGATCCCATAGTAGGGGTGCACATCAAGTCGATTCAAATCGATTCATCATTTTAAAAAATCCACTAAAGAAATTATGAAAAAAATTAGAAAATTATTACATATATATAATTTTTTTTTAAAACTTTTTATATGAATGTTTTTTTAAATACGTTTTTAGGCCATCTCCATGCAACCATAAGGAGTTTTTTTTCTAACCTGTAACCTGTTTTGAAAAGGTTTCAATATAATTATAATGCCAAATAATGCATTGCGAGAATTGTGTCGAATTGAGAAACCGATTCGAAACCGAACCGTCACCCCTTGAATCGGAATTGGATCGAATCGCTAGATGCCGAAACATTCACACCTGTATCCTGTTTTATAAGCCCAGCACTAATGCCTCACACCACGGGGACATTGGTTACAATGAGGGACATTTACCAATGTTTTCTCATCAGTGACAGAGCAGGAAGGCGCTAGGAATGTGTTAGCCTTTTAAAAATGTCATATTAAGCGCCCTTAAAATTTGACATATGCTTATTCACGCAAAGCAAACTCCCCACCCCTACACACACATACAGATACTGATCACAGGACCCTACGCTGACAACGCGATCAGCGTATAGGTAGGGACCAGCCCTGGTGTAATATCTAATCCAGTGGTTCTTACATTTTTTCACCAAGTACCACCTCAGAAAACACTTGGCTCTCAAAATACCACCATAATGACCCAACTTTATATTACAGTAGCATAGTAGGCTTAAGTATGCATTAAAAAAAGAGGCCGAGGTATGTATTTCATATTTTTGGCCACTGTAACATTACGCTGTTTGAACAGTAAGACTGTGGTTAAATATAGGAAACTAAAACACTACTTTAATCAAGTGATTTTTTTGGCGTACCACGAGATGGAGCCTACGTACCACAGTTTGAGAATCACTGATCTAATCTAACCCCCTTTAAATCTCTTTGTGACAAATTCTATTTTAAATGTGTCAACCAAATCACTTTCAAGGGTTTAAGCGCACTTGAAAGCTTACTATGACTTTCCAAAAATGTGTACTCGTTCATAATAGCAGGCCGCGCGTAAATGACAACCATAAACCGTAAGCCGCACAGGTCATCGACCGTTTCGGTTTTCAGGATTTTTTTGTTTGTTTTGTTGCGTCGACCAGCTCTTCCTCCCAGGGAATCTAAGTTACTGGTCAATCCCAAATTCTTTCGATGACATATATGCTGAGTAAGAAGGACCATCAAGACAGAATTGGAATATTTTCAAGTTTTACTAAAGCTTTAGGAGGTCAACTTAACTAATACATTCATATCGGCTACTCTAGTTGATCTGACATTCCAACGGAAAAGCCCACTCCTTGCACACAAAGAAAGCCCCCATCTCCCCCTCGCAACACTGATAAGGAAAAATAGTGGGGGTTGTAGTTCACATTCCAAGGGTGAAGACACTAACCAGGCATCTGAAATGTCGAAAGGAACTGGTAGAATATACAAAGGAAAAGTACTAGCTACTCTAAACATGGCTATGTAAAAAGAAAGAACTCTTAAACATATATGCATCCTCCACAGTTTTTTTGGTCTAATGTTCTAATCTGGAATGTGTTTATTTTGCCTTAAGACAAAAACCGCGGGCCGCAAACGGCCGCACTTTGGACACCCCTGCGTTAGCTGTCACATCACCAAAGTCGCCCCAACTATTCCCGCAGTCTCCAGCAGCATGCCTCGAGTTAACGATGCAGGGACCCCCACACTCCGACTTTATGTGATTACACGTGTTATGCCCTGAATGGTGTCAACCTTGTGACTGTTTTCAGTTAACTTTTGTCGAGCGATGCCGATACGTGATGTTGACAATGTTTTTGTTCACAAAGCCAATTGCACCTGAGATTAGCAGCTGTGGTAGAGATCGACGCCAAAGTTCAAAGTACTATGCAGCAATGATTCCTACCAATGTGTCACACAAACCCATTATAATTCGTCCAAATTGAGTATCTTGCACTGCAACTGCTAACTTCAGCCCAAAGTTGTGTCTATTTTATTTTCTATCTCTCATTAGTTTTTCCTTGTTTTCTCTTTATTTGACTACCTTCTCTAACGAAAGCATATCCAGCCCACCACTGGAGCCTCCCCCTTGTTGCCGTAAGGAGTACATTTCCAGTAATGATTTGGACTCCAGTGGTGCTTCACCACTCTTGTTTTGCAACATTAATGATTGATCTGATTGTTTTGGTTGATTTATTCCAAATGAAGTTTATTCAAAGGGAGGTGGGAGACAGTGACCGAGACAGTGGGGGTGGGGGGGTTTCAAGTGAAGGGAAATGTAGCTGTAGCGAAACACCTTGAGGTGGCTTTTTTTACTCTCTCTGTGTTTCCCCTATTTTTCTCTTCTCCTCATGTCATTGTGTTCTGCATCAACCCCTTTACATCCCTCAGAGCTTCGAGAAGGTTGGTGTGTTTTTTCTTTTTTACTTTCTTAACCCACATTTGAAAAAAAAAAAATCTCAATGTAAAAAAAAAACAAAACAAAAAAAGCTAGATATAATTTCAAATTAAAGTAATAATTATAATATTTAAATCCAAACTGTTAATTGAATTTCTTTATTTCCAAGGAAGAAATGATGAAATCAAACCCGACTAGATCGGGTTTTGTTAATTTACTTTTATGTTTGCATTGTGGGGCCTTTTCTCGTTTTGCATCCTTTGGTATTGCTTCTGCACCAGAAAGGCTTTCTTGCACGTGTTGTCATGGAAACCCAGCACGTGGAAATAACAGGACTTGTTGCACGATGGGAGAATGTAACTGCGCTTGCATGCCTGTCCAGAACCCCTTTGGCCGAACTGGTCTCTTTCTTTACCCTTTCTATGTCTTCTGTTCCGTTTTAGCCTTTCCTTTGTTTTTCTAAAGTGTTCTCCCCCAAAACCATCCTATCTGGCTTTCCTTTGGTTCCAGTATTGTTTTCAGTTGTAATTATGGTGTTTGTGTGTGTTTTTTTCTTGGTTTCAGTTACATTTCTAAACCTACTTGTTCTTCTTTTAAATGTATGTCCTTTTCTGGTTTCTTTGTTTGCCAGATTTGTGTTTCTTTTTTCCAAATGATGCTACTCTGCTTCTTGAAATGCATACGGAAATGCGGAATGAAATAAGTGTGTATACAGCTAGTGTTTCTGTCATCTCCTTTAAAACAATCCATTACTGAAAAATGTGACTTGAGTGGGCTTCATGGTGATTGCAGGCAGCCATTATGGACACCATTTGTGTTATCGCAAGGGTCAATAACAATATAAGCACTTGTACATCGCATTTGTTGGTACTCAGCTGGAACTTAACCGTACTTGCATTTTCAAAACAGCGGCAGCTAATTGTAATTGTTTCCGTCGCCGTCATGAAGTTGTTTTAAAGTCCTCATTTCAGAGGCTCCCACGCATGCACAGCATTGAGACAGGAAATATACTTTCAATATATATCTACAGATGATCCCATTAATCCAGGTCATTGTATCCTCAGGCATTCAATGGATCACAACTGGACTGTTTGTTTTAGAAGACCTTTCGCCTCTAATCAAATCCCCAATCTCATCGGTTCATGCTCATAGACTTTGTTTGATTGGTCAGAAACCACCCTTACCTGTGCTAGCTATCTAAGTCTGGCGATGCGTCAGTTCAAATCAGTTCTAGTTTCAATCAGACTGGATCTGACCAATCAAAGTTTAAGATCAGACCAGTTCTTGTCAGTTAATGGACTTCTATAGGGTCTAGAACTGATCAATCTAAGTCTGAAACATGAACTTATGATTGGTCAGTCTTAGTGTCAGACTACATCAGACCAATCTCCATTTATGAATATAAACTGATGAAGACTGCTTGGATGAGAAGCAAAACGTCCTGTAAAACTAAACAGATCTCTTCTGAGACTAGAACTGACCAATATTCTGTAAGTCTATGAGCATGATCAATCATCAGTTCATGCTCATAGACTTAGATCGGTCAGTTCCAGTTCCAATATACTGTAAGTCTCTGAGCATGAACTGACCAGAACTGATCAGATCTTAAATTTACAGACAAACTGAACAGATCCACTCTAAGACTGCAACTGGCCAATCTAAGTCTATGAGCACAAAATGATGATTAGGCAATGCTAGTCTCTCTTTATTTGACCACATTTAGGCAATTTGGGACGAGAACTGACCAATCATAATGTCTTGCTCTTAGATTTAGATTGGTCAGTTGTGGTCGCACAGTAGATCTGTTCACTTCAGTACAGTACATCTAAGATCTGACCAGTTCTGGTCAGTTCATGCTCAAAGACTTATATTGGAACTAGACATGGCCGATCTATGTCTATAAGCATGAACTGATTATTGCTCAGTTCTAGTCTCAGACTATTTCTGACCAATCTGTCTATGTGCATGAACTGATGAGGCCTACTTGGATGTGAGGCGAAACATCTTCCAAAACAAACTGAACATTTGAAAAATACCCCTTTCACGGAAGTTAGTTTTTTTCAGTCTCCAAAGCGCCCTATATCAGCTTGTAGTTAAAAGTGGTAAATGCTAGCATTAAACAGAATTTGACGGATTTAAATTTTGTTTTTATGATAATCCATGTTAGCGTGTTAGACTCATGCTTCCTTAACTACTGACATGCATCTAGAGTCAAAAATATGAAATATTATCATCTGCGGTGAATACAATTGTGCCTTCTCGATATAAATGTCAAGTCATGATGACTTATCAAGCGACGGTAGAACCAGTGTGATTCATACTGATATAAGTTATTACTGTGTATGCTATAATTCTGACTGCTTTAATACTGAAACTTAGCACATGAAATTTGAGGTTTTTTGAATGCTCATTCCCGTGTAGTAGCTTTCCCAACACTTTGCACCAATTGAAAGACCTAACATGAATCCAACTAAAAACAGTAGTTTGTGAGTGCCACAGCTTTGTGGCAATCGCTGCCTACCGCCTGACAAAACCCCACTCAACGGAACAAGATATTGGAAGAAACAGCGTTGCGAGAACACTTGATGCAGAAAGACTGTGCTGTTATGTACGCATGTGCACGCATGCCCACCTGAAATCTGCCTGCTTTTGAACGTGCTTGCATGTCCAGCTATGCGTCTGCGTGTAACGTTGGGAAAGAAAGCTAGATTACACCTTACGTTCACACTGGCCAAAGCGAAACAAAACCCCCTACCATCTCTATTCGACGTTTGTAGCCAACCCTCAGAAACACCCGTTTATCGAAAAGAAAGGTTTACTGGCCTGTTCTTATGCAGATGTATGAACGCAGTCCCCTATCTGAATGTTCATACTCGATGAAGGGATAACCACATGGGGGCGAAATTGGCTGCTTGTCGTTTCTTACTATAAAAAGAAGTCGATGAACTACAAATCTCCCCTAATCGGATACCCCGCCACGATTCCTGTCACTTTTCTTTAGGTAATAATTTCCATTTTGATGAGCCGCCCGTAGAGCCTCTTTAGCATCGGTGCAGCCATGGTATGTTAATACAGGCTGACCCCTGCAGCTTCTATGTAAATGTTGTAGACTTCAACCAGCAAGCGTAACAAAAGGATCTCCATACAGCGCCTGAGTCCTCAGGCGGCAAGAGGGTGTAATCTCAGCTTCAAGGTGACACTAAAGGCTGCACATTATTTTGGCTTCCCCCTTCATTTTGGGGCAGCAACAACCTGCCCTACCAAAATGGCCAATAATGTCCACCTTCTGACCTCTGTTTTTTTGCCGCAAATCCCTCCACAACACCGCCCACTATTAAAGCTAGTGCAGTACTCTGGCATTCTCTCTCGACTGCTTTTCACCTCGTTCACTGTAAGTCTCTTTGTCTTTCTCTCCACATTGGGGCTTGAAACAAGGTAATGGGTTGTTAGTAGTCCAAATGGAGCCACATGTTTCTTTTTGATTTTTCTCCATTCCAAATGGGCCGGCTGGGCTCCTGGTCTACGTGAATGAGAAGCCTGTCCATGCAGTTGGGATTTCTTAGTTCCATTGCTTCCAGTTGTGCACTACAGTTTACAGTCAAGAAACCAATTCTTACAAAGTCAGAGTGCTGAATTGGAGGCAGACAAAATGTGAAGCGGCAGCACATTCATTATTGCAATACTGTCAAAGGTGCCTTCGTTGGTAAGCGGAGAAGTGAATGCATCGTTTTATGGAGTCGAGCCTTTTTAACTTTTTTACAGGATGTGTGAGCTTATCAGATCAGTCATCTCATACGAGCTTTTGATGCTGGCTACCCATCAATCATTAGATCCCCAGTAGAGTTTTTTGGAGTGTTTCATAACATCACTGCTAGTTTCCTAACCGAATATTTTAATAATTCAGACACCACCTTTTAACTTGTTTCCACTTTGAGGTACAATTCAGTATAGTACCAGTTGACGAAATCTAATTTTTACCAAAACCCCATTATGGTCATCTTCCGAATCAAATCTATCATTTAAGTTTGACAATGCTCAAAAAGACTAGTTGGAAAGCATATTTATAAAACACATGGTTTACGGCATGAACATTATGTAGTAGTACCTTGGGATACGAGGCTAATTGGTATGCTGTATGTTATGAGCAGAAATTCGGGTTACGAGCTTTTCCACCGCTAGTTGGCGTAGCGAATGTCACAGTAAACTCTGTAAGAGCCAACCAAAACATCTGTCGTACTTGCTAGCATTAGCTTATAGCTAGAGATCGACATAACCATAAGTGATACCGTAACTTAGTTTTTCTAACCCGTGAAGAACCAGAAAAAGAAGCGTAAAGAAAAAAATAATCAAAAGAAACATGAGTTTGAACGTAGCACTGCTGGTCTGCACCAAACTCAAGCAGAATGACTCAATAACGCCAGCCAAGGATGTACAATATAAACTGCGGACATGTATCCATGAAAATATGGAGAAGCTGCTGACGTGTGTATGACGAAGATACCGTAGAAGTCTGCTCTCTACAGAAAATTCTGTACAATAATATTACAGTATGTCTTAAAAATACTGTGGTTGTCCATAGTATATTTTATTCTATTGTATATATCTTATTTAAAATATTGTTCTTCTTTTCATAATGCATGTCACATTTTAAAATCGTAGTGTTTTGGGGTTTTTTTTGGCTGGGGGTCAAGCCGAATATTAATTTAATTCAATCAGCAACGCAATTATTTACCTTTTTCGATGTACAAGCTGAGTCACGGTATCTCGAGGTACTACTGTATTTTAAAACTGTCGTTTACTTGTTTAATGACAGTAAAAGCAAGTGTCACAACCTTTCAGGGTAGAGGGCACCGGATCGATTTCCGGTTAGAATTTCATCAGGAAGGGCATCCTGTGAGAAAAAAAAACCTAAGCCCAAACAGTAAATGCGATTGACTACTGTGGTGACTGGATGTGAAAAAAAGATAAAGGATTTACTGTCTAAAATAGCTTGGTGGAAACGTTTATGGTGTTGTTCGGCCCATTGTTGCTGATCCAGGCGTATGTAGACAAAGGTTAGAGACAGCCTCATTCACTCAGGCACAACAGCTCCCGGTCCATTGACTGACCTGAGCCCCGGGGAGAGAAGCGCACCATCAGACACATTTTGATCGGGCATGTCCCCTAAAAACACACCTTTTGTCCCATCCCATTCAACCGTGTATTTGAATTGGAGACCACGTTAATGGGTACGAGAACAAAACTAGAAGGAAAAAAAATCGTAAAGCATTGATGCATTTTTCTATTAAACATAGATGCATTCCAGTACTTAGTCCTTGTTGTGGATTTGTCCGTTTGAATTTGTTCCCTATCATTCGACTTTGTGTGTCTGGCGTTTAGTCATGTTTTTGGATAGAGATGGCATGCTTGGAAGGGCTTGGGTGACATTTTTGGATTGTACGAGTTCTCCGGTGTTAGCCCGGGTGGATAGGGGCACACCTGTATGTCACTCTTGTCATTTAGCCACACCCGTGCATGTCTGTGTGATGAATGGGCTGCCCTTTCACCTTTTTTCTTTTTGGAAACTTGAATGCAAGATATTTTTCTGTCTCCATATGGTGGACTTGTGTTGTTCCTTGAACCAATTATCTTGAGAAGACAACTCTTTTTTTTTTTCTTTTTTTTTTACTTTAGAGCAGTGGTTCTTAACCTTGTTGGAGGTACCGAACCCCACCAGTTTCATATGCGCATTCACCGAATTCAAGACAAAGTTATATGTTTTTGGTAACACTTTAGTATGGGGAACATATTCTAAGTAACAAAGACTTAATTCATAGTTTTTTGGACACTATGGGAACATATTCTAAGTAACAAAGACTTAATTTAGAGTTTTTTGGACACTATGGGAACATATTCTAAGTAACAAAGACTTAATTTAGAGTTTTTTGGACACTATGGGAACATATTCTAAGTAACAAAGACTTAATTTAGAGTTATTTGGACACTAGGGCAACATATTCTAAGTAACAAAGACTTAATTTAGAGTTATTTGGACACTAGGGGAACATATTCTAAGTAACAAAGACTTAATTTAGAGTTATTTGGACACTAGGGGAACATATTCTAAGTAACAAAGACTTAATTTAGAGTTATTTGGACACTAGGGGAACATATTCTAAGTAGCAAAGACTTAATTTAGAGTTATTTGGACACTATGGGAACATATTCTAAGTAACAAAGACTTAATTTAGAGTTATTTGGACACTAGGGCAACATATTCTAAGTAACAAAGACTTAATTTAGAGTTATTTGGACACTAGGGGAACATATTCTAAGTAACAAAGACTTAATTTAGAGTTATTTGGACACTATGGGAACATATTCTAAGTAACAAAGACTTAATTTAGAGTTATTTGGACACTAGGGGAACATATTCTAAGTAACAAAGACTTAATTTAGAGTTATTTGGACACTTGGGCAACATATTCTAAGTAACAAAGACTTAATTTAGAGTTATTTGGACACTAGGGGAACATATTCTAAGTAACAAAGACTTAATTTAGAGTTATTTGGACACTAGGGGAACATATTCTAAGTAACAAAGACTTAATTTAGAGTTATTTGGACACTATGGGAACATATTCTAAGTAACAAAGACTTAATTTAGAGTTATTTGGACACTAGGGCAACATATTCTAAGTAACAAAGACTTAATTTAGAGTTATTTGGACACTAGGGGAACATATTCTAAGTAACAAAGACTTAATTTAGAGTTATTTGGACACTAGGGGAACATATTCTAAGTAACAAAGACTTAATTTAGAGTTATTTGGACACTAGGGGAACATATTCTAAGTAACAAAGACTTAATTTAGTGTTATTTGGACACTAGGGGAACATATTCTAAGTAACAAAGACTTAATTTAGAGTTATTTGGACACTAGGGGAACATATTCTAAGTAACAAAGACTTAATTTAGAGTTATTTGGACACTAGGGGAACATATTCTAAGTAACAAAGACTTAATTTAGAGTTATTTGGACACTAGGGGAACATATTCTAAGTAACAAAGACTTAATTTAGAGTTATTTGGACACTATGGGAACATATTCTAAGTAACAAAGACTTAATTTAGAGTTATTTGGACACTAGGGCAACATATTCTAAGTAACAAAGACTTAATTTAGAGTTATTTGGACACTAGGGGAACATATTCTAAGTAACAAAGACTTAATTTAGAGTTATTTGGACACTAGGGCAACATATTCTAAGTAACAAAGACTTAATTTAGAGTTATTTGGACACTAGGGGAACATATTCTAAGTAACAAAGACTTAATTTAGAGTTATTTGGACACTATGGGAACATATTCTAAGTAACAAAGACTTAATTTAGAGTTATTTGGACACTAGGGGAACATATTCTAAGTAACAAAGACTTAATTTAGAGTTATTTGGACACTAGGGGAACATATTCTAAGTAACAAAGACTTAATTTAGTGTTATTTGGACACTAGGGGAACATATTCTAAGTAACAAAGACTTAATTTAGAGTTATTTGGACACTAGGGGAACATATTCTAAGTAACAAAGACTTAATTTAGAGTTATTTGGACACTAGGGGAACATATTCTAAGTAACAAAGACTTAATTTAGAGTTATTTGGACACTAGGGGAACATATTCTAAGTAACAAAGACTTAATTTAGAGTTATTTGGACACTATGGGAACATATTCTAAGTAACAAAGACTTAATTTAGAGTTATTTGGACACTAGGGCAACATATTCTAAGTAACAAAGACTTAATTTAGAGTTATTTGGACACTAGGGGAACATATTCTAAGTAACAAAGACTTAATTTAGAGTTATTTGGACACTATGGGAACATATTCTAAGTAACAAAGACTTAATTTAGAGTTATTTGGACACTAGGGGAACATATTCTAAGTAACAAAGACTTAATTTAGAGTTATTTGGACACTAGGGGAACATATTCTAAGTAACAAAGACTTAATTTAGTGTTATTTGGACACTAGGGGAACATATTCTAAGTAACAAAGACTTAATTTAGAGTTATTTGGACACTAGGGGAACATATTCTAAGTAACAAAGACTTAATTTAGAGTTATTTGGACACTAGGGGAACATATTCTAAGTAACAAAGACTTAATTTAGAGTTATTTGGACACTAGGGGAACATATTCTAAGTAACAAAGACTTAATTTAGAGTTATTTGGACACTATGGGAACATATTCTAAGTAACAAAGACTTAATTTAGAGTTATTTGGACACTAGGGCAACATATTCTAAGTAACAAAGACTTAATTTAGAGTTATTTGGACACTAGGGGAACATATTCTAAGTAACAAAGACTTAATTTAGAGTTATTTGGACACTAGGGGAACATATTCTAAGTAACAAAGACTTAATTTAGAGTTATTTGGACACTAGGGGAACATATTCTAAGTAACAAAGACTTAATTTAGAGTTATTTGGACACTAGGGGAACATATTCTAAGTAACAAAGACTTAATTTAGAGTTATTTGGACACTAGGGCAACATATTCTAAGTAACAAAGACTTAATTTAGAGTTATTTGGACACTAGGGCAACATATTCTAAGTAACAAAGACTTAATTTAGAGTTATTTGGACACTAGGGGAACATATTCTAAGTAACAAAGACTTAATTTAGAGTTATTTGGACACTAGGGAAACATATTCTAAGTAACAAAGACTTAATTTAGAGTTATTTGGACACTAGGGGAACATATTCTAAGTAACAAAGACTTAATTTAGAGTTATTTGGACACTAGGGGAACATATTCTAAGTAACAAAGACTTAATTTAGAGTTATTTAGACACTAGGGGAACATATTCTAAGTAGCAAAGACTTAATTTAGAGTTATTTGGACACTATGGGAACATATTCTAAGTAGCAAAGACTTAATTTAGAGTTATTTGGACACTATGGGAACATATTCTAAGTAACAAAGACTTAATTTAGAGTTATTTGGACACTAGGGGAACATATTCTAAGTAACAAAGACTTAATTTAGAGTTATTTGGACACTAGGGGAACATATTCTAAGTAACAAAGACTTAATTTAGAGTTATTTGGTTAGGGTTAGAGGGTTAAGGCCAGGGTTAGAGGGTTAGGGTTATAATAAGGCCATGCCGAATAAGGCATTAATAAGTACTTAATAATGACTAGTTAAGAGCCAATATGTTACTCATTTGCATGTTAATAAGCAACTAATTAATGGTGAATATGTTCCCAATACTCAAGTGTTACCATGTTTTATTACTGGTGCACAAAATGAACCGTGCATTAACATCACCTTGCTCAAAGAACAAAACCAACACAGTGCATAAACTCACAACAAATTACACACCTGCAAATCAGTGTGACTTCTGCTGTTGCCGTATCCGTAATACGCCGATAGGGAGAAGTTTTTATTTACACGATGAGTCGGTTGTGTCTTGACCTCCGCCGAACCCCTGAGCACGACTCACCGAACCCCAAGGGTTCGATCGAACTCAGGTTAAGAACCACTGCTTTAGAGCTATACAAAAATATAATAATACACCCCAGTTTGTATATTCTTGCAAATAAAACACAATGTTCCTTTCATAACAGTTATTTGCTTCGAGCTGACTCATTTTCCAAGATGATTATCAGTTGATATAAAAATAACAAAATTGCTTCATTCTCAAAAGGGATTATTCCTTTCTTTTTTAAATGTCAGATTAAGTGGATAAAAACATGTTGTGGATAAAGATATTTGATTCTACGTATAAAACAACTTATTTGTTTACGAAACAAAGAGATGTCAGTATATATCAAGTCCCATACTTATTCCATAGTTTTCCCAACAATCTAAAATGTCCTTAATGTGCGACTTTGTCCAAACCCAAATCAACCTTCCTTAGGCCTCTCCCAACCCTACACGCCTCACAGACTTCCCAAGTTGCATTTGCCAGCTCTATTGCTATGTTTAATGCTGTCCTCTTGTAGTTAAGTCTTGCTTTTAAGCCCCAGTGTGTGAGACCTTCAAACTCTCTTTGAGCCATGGTTTGTCTTTTGCTTTGGTTTGGAATCACAGTTTCCTATTCTATCCCCCCCCACTTATGCCCTCCTCCTCCCTCCCTTTCTACAACAACCCTAACCCGATGCGTACCGTACAGTATGTCTACATGTCCACCTGTCTATCCGCTCTTCAACTTCTGTCTTTTTATCGGCTGTCTTTTGCTGCTCGACTTTATCGTTTTGGTTTCCACCTTCTTTCCTGTCTCGTCTTTTACGTTTTCTGTCGGTCTCAGCTTCACCATTTTGTTCATCATTTGATACACTCGCACACGATTCTTCACTCTCTTTGACATTCTTTGCATCCCAACAAACACTTTGATGGCAATCCCGAAAATGCCGTAAAACCCCAACATCATACACACGATTGAAATTAGATTTGATGTTGAATTAATAGCATTATTTATTATTAATGCATGATGTAGCAAAAATGGACTCTGGCTAAACACAATGTTGCCTCACCTGGCATGTGCAGAAAAAAATCCTCCTAAAGACTTACCTTTAACACATTGTTGGCCAATGACTGTATAGTAGGGCTGCAGATATCAATTATTTAAGTCTTCGAGTAATCTATCGTTTAATCGAGTACCGTATTTTTCGGAGTATAAGTCGCACCGGAGTATAAGTCGCACCTGCCGAAAATGCATAATAAAGAAGGAAAAACACATTTATAAGTCGCACTGGAGCACGGCCAAACTATGAAAAAAACTGCGACTTATAGTCCGAAAAATACGGTAATCGGATAAAAAAACACTATCAATTCTCAATGCGTCTTGTAGGGTAAATACTTGAAATAAACAATGATTTTTCTAAAAACCTCTTCTTATAAATGCACATAACAATAAAAGTGCACTTTTACCATGGGGGCATCACTATATATTAAATATATATTAGGAATGTCAAATTATATATTATTATTTTTTCAGATTAATTACATTAAGGATTAATCATATTTGATTAAACTGTGTAGCCAAAAAACAGGTAATTGGTAGTAAATAAAGAAAATATGTCACATTGAGGGACTATTTATCGCATACACATTTGAAAATGGATTATTTAAAAGAGTGGTGTTTTATTTTTGGAAAACCAACTCATTCATATTAGCATTTGTTTTAATACAATTTTTATTTTGCACGTCAAACATATAAGATGGCGTTAGCTACAAAAATAGATTTTGACTTCTTGCTTTTTCGCTGCTTTTAAATATGCAAGATGCTTTCTGGCATTTCATGGAACGCTATTGTGAAATACCAGCTCTGTTTGACAGTGCAAACATTTCAAAACGAAATGATCTCGGTATAAATGATCTCTCGTTTTATTTGGGGCCTCTGCTTTCTTTTTAACCTGTCATTGTTTTTCTTTGAGCCATCTCTACACTGCAAAAAGTCAGTGTTCAAAAACAAGAAAAAAAAATACAAAAATTAGGGGTATTTTATTTGAACTAAGCAAAATTATCTGCCAATAGAACAAGAAAATATGGCTTGTCAAGACTTTCCAAAACAAGTACAATTAGTTAACCGCAATGAACCCAAAAATACCTTAAAATAAGTATATTCTCACTAATAACAACTGTACTGTATGGGTACATATTTTCTATTGTTTCATTGAAAATAAAACAGCAAAGTCCATTTGGCTGTCATCTGTTTTAATTATGAGACACAACTGTGTCAAAGTCATGATTTTTTTTCCATGCTTGAAATAAGAAATGATTACTTTAAAAATGTAGTTTTATACTTGTTAGTGTTGATGACACAGCTCTGCAACAGTTGATATTCTAGTTTCAAGCATGTTTTACTCATTATAGGTCATACAATCTCAGCAACACGCTGTAATATCCTTCTGAGATAATTTAGGACCAAAACCCTTAAAACAAGTAAAACACTCTAACATAAAATCTGCTTAGTGAGAAGAATGATCTTATCAGACAGAAAATAAGCAAATATCACCCTTATTTGAGATATTTAATCTTACTTAGATTTCAGTTTCTGCAGTGTAGCTACACACACAGGCCACGTCGACCGCAGTGCGTTCTATGCGGCTCACATGCCCGCTCTATTGGAGCAGTCTCGCGGAAACGTTGTCCGCGTAATTTACTCATTCAACAAATCACAGAAGCAACAAAATACAATGCAAAGCTTTTTTTTCCCTAATCGGTTAATCGTTGCAGCCTTACTTTACAGCAGCAAAAGAAGATTGGTCGGTGCATGGTAAACAGTAGATCCTTTACAGCGGTTACGTTCTCTAGTCATCCCCAAAAAACAAACAACCTATGAGTAACTGATCCACTCATAAATATGTCTATTTTTGACATGGTTCGCTCCCACCCTATAAAACACATTTTATGATTTATCAACACTTTTTTTGTTTTTGTTATTATAACCGACGATGAATCAGATGTGTTTTCTACGAGGGGAAACATTTTTGAAATTCTGTTGTACCAAAAATCTGCACATTTTGCGTGGATCTACTGTAAACTATTTGCTCTATTAATCATTTGTTTCATGCTATGTCAAGTGCTTATTGGGATCCTCCTCATGCACATCAATATCTTTCTCCTCTTGCATACTTGTGCACAATCACGCCTCTAATAACACCACAACGTAAAGAGTACGTGATTTATGTGTGTACGCCTACACATTACCTAGCCGTGTCATCTGCATCAGAGCTCATTATTAAACATGTTCTAGCTTCATTCCCAGGTTCTTGTTTCTTCATCCACTTCTCCATCATCGTCCCCTCTCTCTCTCTTTCTCTCTCTCTCCTCTGGATTTCTAGTCCCTGTTGATCAAGTTCTGTTTCTTGACTTCAACATCCTCTGACCGTAGAATTTCAACAGTTCTTTTCTATGTACTTGTAGACACACGCCTCCTTCCTCTATACGTGTGTTGTGTTTAACTGGGACCGCGATGTGACAATGTGCCACCATCACATTTTGTCACATTAGCTGACGAAAAAAAAAAAGTTCACACACTATTGAAGTGGGTTACCTCCCCTTTACCCTCCTCCAAACCCCCCCACTCTTTCCTTTTCCTGTGTTACTCTTTGCTCCTCTGTTCCCTTCCGTTCTATCCTCTCCTCTGATGCTTTATCCTCTACCTTGTACTTCTTCTTTGCTCTCCAATCGTCTTTTGTCTGGGCATGCTAGCGACCCTTCAGTTATATTCCTCTATGCATTTTATCTCAATTTTTATATCTGATTTTGTTATCATTTACTCCTTAATTTACCTCGATCTATTTATGCATGCTGTCTGTGAAACTGATAGCTGCATCTATCAATGGAACCGTGTCAGATCTTAAAAAGGCTTTGTCCAGTGGATCTACCCTAAACCACAAAAATCTCATTAAAGTTTCTCATCTTTAAGGTGTCTAGTTAGAGGCAGGCGACAAGTGCAAATATGTGTTGAGAGCCGTAGAGCGCAGTAACCCTACACTTCCTGTGCGGTGGGAGAAGCCTCTAATGGCCGACTTCCTCCTTTGGCACGAGTGCCTAAGTGGACAGGAAGTACCAGGTTGCCATGTCGGCCTCATGTGATAGCACTATCACAAGGCCGTAGTTCTTCACACTTTGATAGGCTGCGATCAGGTTATGTAGTTGAAAACCCAAGAAGTTCAGCTCCAAAGATGAGAAACTCGTAATAGATTTTTGTGTCTTTAATTGTGCTGTGATGGGTCAAATCTTGGTCAATGGAACCTTGTTGCTATGAATCGTTGCTTTCTTGTTAATCTATATTGTTGTTGAAGCAGTTCTGTTAGTTTAGTTCTTCCTTCTCCTTATTTTTATATGTTTAAGTTTTTGAACATTTTAGTTGTATTTGTCTTTGAGTTCCCATTACAGTGTTTTTTTTGTGTTCAATACCTGAGAAGGGTCCATTTTCATCGACCTCTTTGTGTTACTTCTCTTTCTCTCTTGACACCCTTTGCCCTCTTTGTCATCCTCTTTCCTCTTCATGCCTTCTCCCAGTCCGGCGGGTTCCTCCTCGCTTCTCCATTCCACCGACGAGTCAGGAAATCATGCCAGGTGGTAGTGTGAACATAACGTGCGTGGCAGTGGGATCCCCCATGCCTTACGTCAAGTGGATGTTGAATTCGGACGACCTGACGCCAGAGGACGAGATGCCTGTGGGTAGGAATGTCCTTGAGCTGAGCAGCGTCCGTGAGTCGGCCAACTACACCTGTGTGGCCATGAGCAGTCTTGGCATTATTGAGGCTGTTGCGCAGATCACCGTCAAATGTAAGAGATAACATAACTCTTTTAGAACGGAACCTACGGGGACTTAGGATAGTGAAATGTCAATAAGTTCTCTCCACAATCACTGACAGCCTTTTATCCTGTTGTCAAAACAGCTCTTCCAAAGCCTCCAGGTACTCCAGTGGTAACTGAAACCACAGCCACTAGTGTGACTATCACCTGGGACTCCGGCAACCCTGACCCAGTCACCTACTATATCATCCAATACCGTGCAAAATCCCCTGACAGCAAGTACGAGACAGTGGACGACATCACCACCACACGTTACAGCATCGGCGGCCTCTACCCCAACACGGAGTATGAAATCCGAGTCTCGGCCGTCAACACGATTGGCCAGGGTCCTCCCAGTGAGCCAGTGGAGACCAGAACCGGTGAACAAGCCCCTGCTAGTCCACCCCGAAACATCCATGTCCAGATTATATCCCAAAACACCATGCTGGTAACGTGGGCGGAACCAGAGGAACCAAACGGGCAGATTAAGGGCTATAGGGTTTATTACACCATGGATGACTCCCAGCCTATGAGCCTCTGGCAGATCCATAATGTCCAGGACAGCATCATCACGACCATAAAGAGCCTTGTTCCTCAAGAGACGTACACCATCAAAGTCCTAGCTTTTACGTCAGTAGGCGATGGACCCTTCTCAGAGCCAGTCCATGTTAAAGTGCTGCAAGGAGGTAAGATTATGAAGATGAATTTTACAAGAAAATGGTCACCAGGCAATCACAGGGAATTAGTTGTATTAAATGTATTATTTTGCATAAAAAATTCAACTGAATTGATTATTTCTTTTAATTAGGCATGGCAAGTTTATTTATCATACAACACAATTTGTACGCAAGAAAATTCAAAGTGCTTTATAAAAAATTACAAGAATGAAAATAAAATAAGTACAAAATACATCAAAATCGTAAAATAAAAAAAACAATCATTTAAATGAAAATCAAAGAGTGTAGATGAAATACTTTCAGTTGTCATATACACAATTAAACATGTTTTCAGTTGGGATTTGAAAAACACATTTGATTTGTTTTAGTACAAAACAAGATACGATACCAATAGCCCTGAGCAACATTCCGTCTAAGGTGCGCGCCTGCGCAATTGCGCACTGCTCACGCGTCCTCTGCGCACTGCAAATTAACAAAATAAACACATTACAATTTATTCTGTATGATTTTGCAATGCAACTCTGAGTGACAGGTGACAACAAGAGTGGCCCCGATGAATAAAACAATCTTTGTCAACACAGTTCAATTATTGTCTGCCGAGACACTTTACGGACAGGAATTCCATCAATCACTTTATTGAGCAAAACTGTTTGTAACCACACCAAAAACATGAGTAAAAAAACGTATCTATAAAAACTGGTAATTTTCTGCCATACAAACCAGGCTTAAACCAACTTTGTCATCTGTCGTTTCAACAGAAGCCGCTCGCTCTGTCTCACCTGCACCAACACACGCACTCATGGCACTTAGCCAGTGCTGCGTTTATGGCCACACAAAAAGTCGGACAACCCCATGCCAGGTTGTAACACTGACTGCTCAATCAGATGTGTGCTTATTTTACTGCCATTTATTAAGAATGTTAATCTAAGGATATTATTCATGAAATATTGTCACTAGAGTTCATAAATGCTAATAAAAAGATGTATTTTACAGACAGAACGTTACAGGAACCAAATGTAATCTCTGAAAGGGGTAACATTTCTTTTAAAGGCAGGACCCGCAGCCAGACATACACTACTAGCACATAGGTCATGAAAAACATGTTTTTTTTGTTATTGTCATTGTAAGAGGGCAAAATCACTTATATCAGAAATTATTTTAATAAAACATTTAAATTGTTATGATGTCAGGTTTGGGACAGGTGTGACGCTGGTGTGGCCACGGTGCACACGTCTGATGTTGCTCACATGGGCTCCACTGAATGCTCAGGGAGTTTGTGCGTTTGCTCACACACATGAAAAATTAGAGGGAACATTGGCCCTGAGTGTTGGCCAACACCGACATTGATCTGATACGATATCAGCACGACTCATACATATTTTATTATTTTTTTAGTGTGGAATGTTAGAAACGTTTTGAAATTACTCAGAAAACAATGATAGGTATGACAAACGCTAACCTATTTATTATAATTGTCTGGAATGGACGTATGCTGTCTTTAAGTTGAAGTGGAGTGGCAATTATTGTTGGCATCACCGATTGGCCACAATAACTCATCAAGTTAAGCTCATGATGCTGTAAATTGAATGGTGCAGACTGGATTTTGTAAGTAATATGCAACTATAATTATTTGATACTTGTTTACTTTATATTGACAAATGTTGTGTTTTAGACTGCAATTTTGTTCAATTTAAGACTTGTATTACATATGTCTGTCTTGTGTCCTTAGCTGTTGTGTAGCTGCAACACATGCAGGCGCCACTATAAGTGTTGACCCAAGCCTGTTCGAGCCCCACCATTGATAGCTGTTGTTAATTAGAAATGAGTATCTTGTTTCACAATATTGTGTCCTAATGCTGTTCAATGTTCCTTTCAGTTCCTGGTCAGCCATCCAAATTTCAGGTGGGCGACGTGTCTGATACCAGCATCCAACTAACTTGGGAACCTGCCTTTGATAAAGAAGGAATTATCAAATATGAACTTCGCTACACTGAAGGCAGTTTTGGCTCTCAGGTGAGAATTTTAGTGCCCTTTGCAGGACCGGATGAAGGGAAGGTAGCTTTGATTATTTCATGTTTTTGTTTTTTCTTTCCTACATTTCTAGAGATGTCCGATAATATCGGCCGATAAATGCTTTAAAATGTAATATCGGAAATTATCGGTATCGGTTTTTCCATTATCAGTATCGTTTTTTTTTAGTTTTTTTAATTAAATCAACATAAAAACACAAGATACACTTACAATTAGTGCACCAACCCAAAAAAACTCCCTCCCCCATTTACACTAAAGGGTTGTTTCTTTCTGTGTACAGCTCCACTAATGGACATTGGAGTGTTACTTTCCAAAGGCAAAATTAAAGTATTGCTAGAAACATAATTTTATATGGGACTTTATTGTATTATATGTATAGTACATGTTCCAAAAAGAAAAAAAGCATAAAATATACTAAATGTAAAAAAGGGAATAGATATTCAAAATAACATCATTAAATGAAATCTAGTTTGGTTACGCCATCATGAGCGCAACACAAGGTTGTCAAAGTTTCAACTACAGTTCTAAATAAGATGTCAAAAGCAAACTGAAATCAAATACACACAGCTTAAAGATTGATCAATACCTATTTAAATTTAGTAATACATAAATATGATGATTTATCAAAATATAAAAGAAATATACGCTATATACCAAAAAGTAACGCTATGAATCGCGTTTTTCCAAGTTTTTGGGGCATTTTTATGCTATTTCCAAGCATCTCCTTTTTATTATTGTTGATTTTAAATGGTCAAACGAATGCATATTATATATGCATGCCCTAGTAAACAAAAAAAAAGTCATATTTATTTTGATTGTTACATTTTGAAGTACATTTGTGCAGGTGGGTGCGAATGTACCCATTACCAGAGCTGTACACTTCTGTTATTAATATTCTGGTTCCTACATTATATATCAATATATATCAATACAGTCTGCATGGGATACAGTCCATAAGCACACATGATTGTGCGTGCTGCTGGTCCAGTAATAGTACTAACCTTTAACAGTTAATTTGACTCATTTTCGTTAATTACTAGTTTCTATGTAACTGTTTTTATATTGTTTTACTTTATTTTTTATTCAAGAAAATGTTTTTAATTTATTTATCTTTTTTTTTTTTTTTTTTTTTAAATGACCTTATCTTCACCATACCTGGTTGTCCAAATTAGGCATAATAATGTGTTAATTCCACGACTGTATACATCGGTATCGGCAAAAAAGCCAATATCGGACATCCCTATACATTTCCATAAAAGCAAACTCCTGATGTGACAATAAACCTTATGCCCTACATGACAGATGAATAAAACATTTGGGCCTGCATCTTCATACATTGTGGAAGGCCTCCGCCCAAACACCGAGTATCACTTCTCCCTGGCAGCCATCTCTAACAAAGGCACCGGAGCTTTCACCAATGACGTATCGCAGAAGACCTTGCAAGCCAGTATGTAGCCTCTTTTCAGTCTTTAGTACGTGCCTGCTTAACCAAAGATTTGTTTTTGGCAGGAAAGCGCATAAATCATATACCTATCATGACGCTTTAATGACATTTTCTGATTGAGTGGTTTATGTTAATGTCCCTTTTCTGATGTGGGTTTCTTCATTACATTTGGACTACGACTGTTTTTATCTTGAATACCATCAGGATTTAGATCTAATTTAAAGATGTCAATCTGCATACCTAAATGCAAATTGAATGGATTTTTGTAACTTGATTGATTGTTTCAGATTGACATTGCGGTTTATGCTATTTTCAACCTCATTCAAGCAGGTTTTTAATATAGAAGTTGTTTTATTTTGTTGAAATTAAGTTAGTTTGAAGTATTTTTAGAGTTCAGAGTTACCTTGGCTGTGGCGCCAGATGAATTGGAATCTGCTCTGCTCTCAAAGTGTGCCGGCTGTCTTTCTTTTACAACTTTCTACTTTTGTTTCTCTCTGCATTCCCTTTGAAATGAGCAAGTGCACTTTGATCCACATGATAAAGACACAAAAAATGTCAGTTCTGCTCTGAATCCACCATGGTTGTCTTATGAACTAGATCATGTTTTGGGAATGAGGCATCTGAGATTTTGAAAAAAAAAAAACATACTTTAATTTGTGTCATTTTCAATACTGCATGGATTATATTATTGTACACATTAGAAGAACACAGCTCAAGTATTAAGTCATCTAAAAATACAGTTGCGGCTGTATGTAAAGGGGAAATTCACTTTTTTTTAGAATGTCATCATTCACAATCCCTATGTGAGACAATAACACACGTCTTTCTCTTTTCGGTGTGCTCTAAATACTCAAAAACTGTTAGCAAGAGGCAGCTAAAAATGCACATAATGAGGAGTCTTCTATTCTACTTTTAAAGCCCTCTAAAACAACATCTAAAAACCACTAATAATACTTCATTTACATGTTGTGATCTACATATTAACCAAGCTATAGAGACATTGTTATTGTTACCTTTAGTAACACGGCGAGCTAAACTTGCTGCTTCTACTAAATTGCCTTAACGTGAGATTATAAATCATGCCTCGTGCTTGTGTAATACATGAAGCCTTCCATATATAACAGAGCGTATCCCAATTACCAGCAATGTTAACCACCTTGCTAGCAGTGTTTTACTATTTACAATGCACAGGAAGCAAAAAGACATATGGGTTCTTGTCTCTCATAAGGATTGTGAATGATGGGCAAAATAAAACAAAAGTGTGGTTCTCCATTGAGGAAATGCATAAATAAATATACAAGCTGATTTATTATTTGATGTTGTTGCAAACTTGTAGTTCTTCACATGCTGTTTATTTACACAAGCTGAAATCAGTCCAATGTTTCCACTCAAAGCGAGCTGTTATTTTTCTTTAATATATTCAGTGTTTTGTTTTTTTGCTTCCTTGTTTTCAGATGCACACCAATTTAAAATGTTAATATCCATTTCAAATAAAAACAGGTCAACAAAATATCTTATTTTCTTTACAAGTCTATTACGAGACATGTACCGTTGGATGTTCTTTGACAGCCGGAGTTATTTTGCAGACTTTCAACGAAAGCTAAATATGCCCACTGTGATTGAAACTATTAGCACTGAGGCTGTGGTAATTATCTAACTTCCAACGGCATTTGTGATTAAAACATATGTTGGTGCATAGGAGAGCCATGGTGAAAAAAGGGAGACGTCCTTTACCTAGGGATGGGTACCAAATTTGGTACTTTTGTAGGCTTTGACCAAATTAACGTAAAACGGTACCATATTTTAATACTTTTGTTGCAGACTCAGCACCGACCCAAACACTATCTGGCCGTAATACCACATAATAAACACTTCAATGCTGGATGTTTTCATTGTTAATTATGTTGTATTATGCCCTGGTAGCCCAGTTAACTGCTTTTTTATGCTGTTTTGCAAGAACCGTATCACATGACTCCAAACTTGACATCCCATTGGCTGGTTCTGAGACAGGATCGATTGCTTCAGTCTTAATTTAATGGAAGTGAGTCTTGCTTTTTGAAGCAGTGAATTTTTCAACACTGATTTTTTTTTTTTAGCACTGAGGTTTTTTTTACACTGAATTTTTTTATACAAAATTTTTATACACTGAATTTTTTTAACTGAATTTTTTTACAGTGAATTTTTATACACTGAATTTTTTCACACCAGATTTTTTTACACTGAACTTTTATACAATTACCGTATTTTTCGGAGTATAAGTCGGTCCAGAGTATAAGTCGCACTGGCCGAAAATGCATAATAAAGAAGGAAAAAAACATATATAAGTCGCACTAGAGTATAAGTCGCATTTTCTGGGGAAATTTATTTGATAAAACCCAACACCAAGAATAGACATTTGAAAGGCAATTTAAAATAAATAAAGAATAATGAACAACAGGCTGAATAAGTGTACGTTATATGACGCATAAATAACCAACTGAAAACGTGCCTGGTATGTTAACGTAACATATTATGGTAAGAGTCATTCAAATAACTATAACATATAGAACATGCTATACGTTTACCAAACAATCTGTCACTCCTAATCGCTAAATCCCATGAAATCTTATACGTCTAGTCTTTTACGTGAATGAGCTAAATAATATTATTTGATATTTTACGGTAATGTGTTAATAATTTCACACATAAGTCGCTCCTTAGTATAAGTCGCACCCCCGGCCAAACTATGAAAAAAAACTGGGACTTATAGTCCGAAAAATACAGTAATAAACACTTCAATGCTGGATGTTTTCATTGTTAATTATGAAAGTAAACTGCTTTTTTATGCTGTTTTGCAAGAACCGTGTCACGTGACTTCAAATTTGACATCTCATTGGCTGGTTCTGAGACAGGGTCGATTGCTTCAGTCTTAATTTACTGGAAGTGAGTCTTGTTTTTTGAAGCAGTGGATTTTTCAACACTGATTTTTTTTATACTAAATTTTATACACTAATTTTTTTTCTACAAAATCTTTATACACTGAAGTTTTATACACTAATTTTTTTTACAGTGAATTTTTTTACACTGATTTTTTTAAAATCAGATTTAATTACACTGGACTTTTATACACTGATTTTTTTTTTATCAAATTGTCAGCATTATTTGATTCAGTTCACAAAATTTTCATGCAAAAAAATTAAGTTACATAAATTCAGTGTCAAATAAAAGTTTATGTAATAAAAACACAAATTAGTGAAACATTTTAGGGCACAAAAATACTAGACTGGCACATTCAGCTTAATGGCAAAGACTACTTCCTGCCTAGTCAACACATTGCAGTTTATACACTACTGCCATATAACGTCTTGGAGTTGCAACTGCATACAAAGTCTACTATATAATACTTGCAAATGAAACTCAGAACATATAACAACTGGACAGCACATTATCATTATTAGCTCCTTGTTAACCTCTAAAGGCCTTAGTGGCCACATGCGTGGACAGCACATTTTAGCTCTTATTTCCAAAATTGTGTACACTACTGAATTGTGGTCTTATGCCGACATATGGACACTTATACTGCTATCTGGTGGTGTCAGAAGAGTATAACATACAATGGAATTTGGAAAAAAAAGTGTAAAAATAAAAATGTACTTGTCAGTACACATGAAGTACACATTTGTGCACTCATGGACTTTACATCATTAAAAGATGATGTTTAGTTTTTATTCTAACTAGGGTCCAATAAGCCCAAATAGCAAAGAGAAATAAAAAAAAGCATGTAAACAAACAGCTTGTGCCTTAAGAGGTTAAATGACAATTAATAATTAAAAACATATCATGTTTTAACGCATTTGAACACACACAAAAGTACCGGAAATTGGTGGCCATTGAGTTTTCAATTCAAATGTGAAAGGTACCCATCCCTACCTTTAACACATTTTCTGTTTCTACCAGTGCAACTTGTTGGCTGCCCTCCCCCAAACCCCCCACCCCAAATCTGAGTTTAGGGACTTCGGAGCAACCACCTCACAGTTTTTCTATCATTATTATTTGTTGATTTCTGCGAAGCAGAGTGACCACAAACAGTGCAGAGTCACTGAGGAGAGCACCAGTCGCATGCAACACTCCCCCTCCCCTACACCCCTTACCATCCCTGCCCCCAGGGCGGTGCTATTACAAGTCAATAACCGCATTGTTGATGGTTCCAGGCATGAAAATATAATCCATGGTCTTGCAGCTCCATTCCTCAACTGGCGTCTCTTGGGTGTCCATCTTCACCTGTCACTGTGTCTGCTATTGCCTTCGCTGTGTTTTTGTTCTGGAACAATAAAGCACACACGCCCATCGGACCTGATACAGTCTTCATCTCACATCAGCATATCCCAGCCCTCCCCCTCCATATCTGTGCCACCCGTGCAAAGCAACGCACACTCCCCTCGGAATGGCCTTGCTCACGTCGTGCCCCCCTCCTCTTGTGTGTTGAGTCTTTGACAACGTTTTTGAGTTACACCCATCATTTGTTTTATTGCTTTGGGTTACCCCACTGGATATTAGTTTGACATTGCGCCAAACTGCAGCTTCCTGCTAATTTGTTTGAGGTTGAATCCACCACAGCCAGCACACACACACACACACACACACACACACACACACACACACACACACACACACACACACACACACACATTGGGTATATACTCTATTTTCCAATAACGATGTTGTGAGTGTCAGTGTCTGAACTTGCATTCTACTTCACTGCTCATTTCTCGACCTTTTCTATCCACTCTTTTTCTATAAGTCTGTGAGCTCTCTCAGGAAATATGTTTTATTGGGCGTTTTTTTTTGGGGGGGGGGGGAGTCAGCCCTCAGCTCTAATACTGTGTAATTCAGAACAATCACAGACTAAGACAGAAATCCCGTTGACAACACATTAAATAAACTTTGGGATGTGTGAAGGTAAGTGATTTTATGGGTAAAGGGATTCAGTCTGCTATTTTCCAAAAAAGACTACTGTCATTTATTATCAGTTTTCATCCGATCAAAACGTTTGGCTCGTTTACCCAAATTTCCCGGGTTCCGGATCATTTTGAAAATAAATGGGCCCTTTTTCGAACTTGCACAACTCCAATTGATTAGAACCGCACACTCCACTCACCTTGGACAATCAAACTAGCATTTTCCAAGTTCCTAAAAAAATTCCAGAAATTTGCTGAATTCGCGATTTCCGAAGCCCTATTTTCAGCTCTTCCTGGAAAGTTTTCAAATTGTTCAACCATTTTGGACCATTCCACCTTCAAAACATTCCTCTTAGTCGGGACAAAAAAAGTTATCTTTTTTTGGTACAAATTCACGGTTTTCCCGAAATTCGAAATACCCAACTAGGCTGACAGTTTTTTATCGTAAAAACAACTGTAAAATTAACGGTGTATTACCGAAAATGGAAAAACGATTTTTTCCAGTACAAAAAATGGCAGCTTAGTTTTTTTTTGCTATTGTAAATAAATAAAAAATTTTTGTAAAATTCCGCCAACTGTACAATTTACAGTGTATTACTAAAAATGGTAAAATGGTACAAAAGGTTTTTTTACAGTAAAGAACTGGCAGCTCAGTTCCCAGAATCTTACTGTCAAATGTATGGTATTTGTTTTTTGTTACTGTAAATACAAAACTTGATTTTTATGGTAAAATTCCGCACACTGGATCGGCAGTTTTTTTTTTACCGTAAAAACAACTGTAAAATTTTAGGTATATTACTGTAAATGGCAAAATGGTACCAAAGTCTTTTTTCCAGCAAAAAAAATGGCAGCTTTGGTTTTTTTTGTTACTGTAAATAGAAAACTGATTTTTTTTATGGTAAAATTCCGCCAACTGGGCTGACAGTTTTTTTTTTTACCATAAAAACAATTGTAGATTTTACTTCATTACTGAAAATGGCAAAACGGTACCACAGGTTTTTTTTTAATGGTAAAAACACTACGTAAAAAATGTTCAACCGATTCCAAATACTCTAACATCTAGGAAAATTGTGCTAGTATCAATATTTTTTTTTGTTTGTACTTCACGGTTTTCCCGAAATTTCCAAATTTCCAGGGATTCACCATTCAAATGAATGGACATATTCATAGTTCTACAATCCCCTAAATTCTCAAAAATGTTTGCAATTTTTAAACCTGATTCCAACCTTTCAACCATTCACCCACACTTCTCTTCCCATATATCTAACGCAAATCATGTTTTTCCCTTTCTCAAAATTCCCGGTTTTCCCGGAATTTCTGTAAATGTTTTCCCCATGGGCAATGAATTGGAAATATGCAATCAACTGCATATCCCACATTTCTCATTCAATTTGAACCGTTCCAACATCCACACCCTATATAATGTGAAAAGTATGTTTTTAAATAAATTTGGAAAAAAAATAAAAAATTTAAAAAATTCCACTGTCATTATGGGGTATTGGCTGTAGAATTGTAAGGACAAAAATCTATTTATTCCATTTTGGAATAAGGTTGTAACATAACAAAATGTGGGAAAAGTGAAGCGCTGTGAGCACTTTACGAATGCACTGTATGTTAATTTGCTTCTCATTGCGTTCAGTAGTTATAATAATAAGTAATATCCATGCATCCAAGCTTGTGAGGAGCATGTACTTAGGTCCACAAGTGTAAAGTTGGTATGCTTTTGCTTTATTAAACTACAATAGGTCTTAAATAAAACAGTCAACATGTGATTGAAGTGTAGTCTCCCAGCTTTAATAACCAAGTTTCATTAAAAAAAATGCCTTGTACCATTTAGTCTAGGAGTGTGTCATTTTTGCAGAGTACTGCACAGTATTTGGACAAAAATAGTACCATAAAATAAAAGATAATAAAGGATTGCATTATTTTTTTCTATTATGTACAGTAAGTGAAGTGGTAGACGATTGTCAGAAAGCAAACTATTGTCGTATTTGCTGGCAGACTGAAACCCTTTGCCGCGAAACAAAAAGACTGACATGTGCAAAGTGATTGTCTTTTATCTGTTGTATGAATACAAGAGGTTTGCCTATTGTTAAGGCTCGTACTCAGTGCAAGTGGCATCACCCGAGGCTATTGTCATGAAGACCACATTGTCGAGAATATGTAGCTGTAAATTGCGATAACGAATTGCCTTGTAACCTTCTCGAGTCAAAACGGCCTCTTTAGGCCCTCTTGATTGTTATGTTATGAGACACAAGATATTACTGACAACAGTGGTCCTCATTCAGAAGCAGTAAGGCCTCTTGGGTTGTGATGTCACCGACAGACCAGATGCAGAGACCGTTTACTGTGAGACTGTTCAGACGTGGCTGGAGTGGGTCCACAATTAGAGAGGTGGGCAGGCTCCCAGCGTCCCTCTTGCTCGTTACCCAGTTATAAGGCATGATTGGACCCTGGGAGTTAGGTACAAGCGGACTGCCGGGCCACAGAGTCCCAGATAGGAATCCCATTTCATAGCTGCAGAATTAATTTCATGCTTTGCTATAAGCTCCGAGCCATTCCATTGGATTGTTAGGCTTTATTACGCGTTTAGATTAAACCTCGGACCTGCCAGTAGCCAGTCGAGCGTTGTCTCTTGAATTAAAGCTGCACAGTCTAAATCCTCCGTATTTAGCCAAACAAGCCGTTTAGCCTTACCACTTACTGTAATTGTGCAAGCTTTTTAGATGTATTGGAGCATTTGTTTTATTTGCTGCATGGACATTTGGCATCAAGGAAGATTAATTTGATAATGATCCCCAAATGCGGCCGTCCTGCTCATTGACACTGCCGATGAGAACACATTCATTTGCCGATTGCAAATGCTTTTGGTTGTTTGTGATGACGAGAGGCATCCAACACTAGTCTGTGCATTGATTTGACTGGCATTTCAAGTCGATTTAAGGCACAGATGGAGGTGCATATTAACAGACACTGTTTCGAGTCTGCAGTGGCTGAAATGTCATCTTGTTCATGACCTGTTTTGATGGGCGAAAACAGTTTGGAAGAAGTGTTCCCGACAGCTACATTACTTTAGTGGAGCAGGACTGACCCGAATGTACGTAATGACCAGTGAATTGTGGCTCTCGTTCAGTCCGAGCTGCGTTACCGTCGACTTTTCATCATTTCGAATATATATTTTTTAAACATTTAAAAAATGTATGCCCAGCTTTAAGTACCGTATTTTTCGGTCTATAGAGTGGACCGGTATTTAAGCCGTAACCAACAAATTTTTACATATCCGCACCAGACTATAAGCCACAGATATATACGATACAGAAGATTGTGTTCATGTCTATTTACCGTATTTTTCGGAGTATAAGTCGCTCCGGAGTATAAGGCGCACCGGCCGAAAATGCATAATAAAGAAGGAAAAAAACACATATAAGTCGCATTTTTTGGGGAAATTTATTTCATAAAACCCAACACCAAAAATAGACATTTGAAAGGCAATTTAAAATAAATGAAGAATAGTGAACAACAGGTTGAATAAGTGTACGTTATATGACGCATAAATAACCAACTGAGAACGTGCCTGGTATGTTAACGTAACATATTATGGTGTCTAGTCTCTTACGGGAATGAGCTAAATTATATTGTTGATATTTTACGGTAATGTGTTAATAATTTCACACATAAGTCGCTCCTGAGTATAAGTCGCACCCCAGGCCAAACTATGAAAAAAACTGCAACTTATAGTCCGAAAAATACGGTACGTCAATCTCTCGGTTCAAGCTAATGCTAGCGAGTATGACCAGATTTTTTTAGTTAGATCTTACGAGGTTCATTGTGGCATTTGCTACGCCAACTAGCGGCGGGAAGACACATAACCCGAATTTTTGTCCGCAACTTAAAGCACAACAGTTAGCCGAGAGTCAGCTTGTATTCCGAAAAACACATAAGCCGAGGTACCACTGTGATGTGAAGCTTCAAGAGAACCCCGTGTTAAGTATCAGCAGAGGTTATTCTGCGGTTCTACAGTTCTAGAATCCATAATCCTACTGCTGGTCTTCTTCATGGCTAATGCACTTTATCAAAGCTGCGCCACAGCCGGTCTTAAAGTGGGGGGGTGGGGGAGGCCTGTGCGCGACGATAGCCCCGGCCGCTGTCACATTCGCGGTCTTTATACTACATCACAAAGATTGAGGACTGAGCAATCATTGTTGGCGTGGAGAGTTTTCAAATACAATACGGGCAGAGGAAATAAGCTGGAAGGTTCCAAATCCAGTAAAACCGTAAGTAAATAAGCCTTTTGGACACAGAGAGAGGATTGGAACTGTGTGTGAGGTCTTGACCTATTTGTCGTCAACCCCAAGACTCTCTCTGATTGCCAACCACAAGACTCTCTGATTGGCAAACACCTCTGCTTTTTATCGTTTTTACCAAAAGTGACCAGCCTTTGTGCAGTACCGTTAAAATTGTACGGATTCCCTGGTACGCGCTCTCTTCCCCCAGGTCGCGTGTTTCCGAGCGAACCTCAATCTGACAGTAAGCTCCACCAAGACGCAAAAAGCACAGGGCTATGAAATGGGATTTATTTCAACAAATTGCGCTTGTGGCATGCGGAAAAAAACCGACAACCTCCCCTCTCACAGTCTTGTGGACCTCTCCGGCCCTAAACATACATGAGTATTAAGCAGCCCTGAATACAGCATAAAGCTAACCTCTTTCTCTCAAATTGGGCCTAAATGTATGTCGATAGAACTCCAAATGGAAGGTGCATGCTTTCAAATTTTGTGATAGCTGTCAAAATCGGTCACTAAGTGTCAATTAGAGAAAGCACTTGCTGTAGTCCAGGGCTGGTGGTAAGAAAGTCTCTAAAATGTTGTTAGTGGATGCCAGGTACGTATGATGCAGACACCGCCTGTTGTCATTCTTTTGACGTTTTTTTTCCCCCCTGCATATGTAAAGTATTATGTTTTTCCATGTTTTCCTGGTTTATTTTTAATCATGATTTACACAAAAAATACCCCATGACTTATTCACTATACTTTTGTTGTATTATTATAATGAAGGTCATTTTTTATGGAATGCTATTTATCTCCTATTTTCTCAGTTGTGCAGTTTTTGCATGTAATAACACCTCGTGTAATAATGAACAGGGCATAACACTGAGTCGATTCCCTCTTTTTAGAGCCAAGATTTAAATCTACAGAGTAGTCTGGGTATTGTTCACAGATTTTATATCTACGTCTGAAACAGGGGTGTCCAAACTTTTTCTACTGAAAAATGAAAGCAAGCTGGAGGCATTTTTGATATATTTCATTGTAACCATTATGGCTTCCCTCAATGTTGATGAACGTTGAAAGTCCCGAGGACCCAAAAGGGTCTCAGTCATTAAAGTGTTGAAAATAAATATATATACATCAACTTCAGATCTATACAGAGCCTCTAAAGCAGACCTGGGCATTCTGCGGCCCGCGGGCCGCATCCGGCCCTTTGTGCGTCCCTGTCCGGCCCGCGTGAGGCCAATCATAAATTACAAAATAAATTTTAAAAAGTATCTATGTCGAGTGTGCAACACAACGGTGCTGCTTTTGTTTTGAAAATCGTTATTTGTATTACTTCCGTGTGGACGTATGCGTGTGCGTGATTGTGAGTGAATGTGAACAGCTGCAATCACAAAATACAAAATAAAGTTGAAAAAACATCTATGTCGTGCGCGCAATACAACTGTGCTGCTTTTATTTTGAAAAGTATTATTTATGGGCGTGTGTCCGTGTGTAACCTGCGAGTGAAGGTGCACATGCAGCGACAAGTGATGCACGGTTTACACCCGAGACGCTAAAAAGAGAAAAGTTGATGACGAATGGCGTGTTTTCAACAAGACATGGACTGCCAAGCAACGTTCCCTCTAAGGTGCGTGCCTGCGCAATTGCGCACTGCTCAAGCGTCCGCTGCGCGCAGCAAATATATGCCGCGCACCAAATCAAATCCCATCTGAATTCTAAACAAAATAAACACATTTATTCTATGTAATTTTGCAATGCAACTTTGAGTGACAGTGACAACAAGTGGCCCTAACGGTGTTCGTCAACACCGTTCAATTGAACACCGTTCAATTATTGTAACGTCTATCGAGATGCTTCGAGGACAGGAATTATATCGATCACTTTATTGAGCAAAACTGTTTATATTCGGACATAACCACACCAAAAACATGAGTAAAACACTTCTATCTCGAAAAACTAGTCATTTTCTGCCGTACAAACCAGGCCAAAACCAACTTGTCATCTGTCACCAACACGCATACCACTAAACCACTGGTGCGTTTATGGCCACACAAAAAGTCAGACAACTCAAACACCACACAAAGTTACACTATGACTCCTCAGTCATACGTGTGCTTATTTTACTGTCATTTATTATTAATGTTAATTTATTTATTTTAGTCATGGAATGCTGTTACACACACTATGTTGAAGTATTACTATTATTATTAATTATTATTATTATTATTATTATTTATCTTACGGTATATATCAAAAATAATATTGAGCAAAATTTAATTGAAATATTGTCGATGTGGCCCTCCAGCAGTGCTCGGGTTGCTCATGCGGCCCCCGGTAAAAATTAATTGCCCACCCCTGCTCTAAAGGGACATGGGGGGGAAAAAATGTTATATATATATATATATATATATATATATATATTTTTTTTTTTTTTTTTTTTTTTTAAGACATGTATCTCATGCATACAAGATAAAAATTTAAAAAAAAAATATATATATATATATTTTTTTAGACATCTCGTGCGCACAAGAAATTATCTCGTGCGCCAAGAAAATTTCTCGTGCGCACAAGATAGTTTCTCGTGCGCATGAGATAGTTTCTCGTGCGCATGAGATAGTTTCTCTTGTGCAAGAGATACATGTCTCAAAAAAAAAAAAGATATATTTTTTTAATTTTTTTTTTTTTTTTAATAATTGTATAAAAAGTTTCTCATGTCTAAAGAAAATAAAATTATAAAAAATAAACTTTCCCCCATGTCCCTTTAGGGGCTCCGTAGATCTATCTTTTAAGTTTGAATTAGTTTTATGTTCTATACCCTTTTTGTCAAAACCCTCTTTAATTAATAACAAAAACACATTTGCAGTATTTTCCTCCAAAAAAAATCATCAAAACGGAATATTTGATGTAAAGTAATTAGAGCCTTAAAAAGAAAATTAATTCATAACAACATTGCTTTTGGTTTATTCGTATTGTTTATGAAATAATCATCAAACTCACTCATAAAAGTATTAAGATAAGTGATATATGTCAATATATATTGTTTGCTTTCAACATTTAAATCTTTAGACCAACTTTAGATCGTTTTATAGGATTGTCATTGCACAAGTACAACGAAACTATGTTTTCAGCACAAACCCGTTCAAGATTAGACAAACAAACAGTGTACAGGTTTACAGAACAGGCCACGAGGCGCCCCGTAAAAGATAAGAAAAAGGTCAAACGCTGGGGAAGAAGATGAGTAAAAAAAATACAATCTAGACTGGGCTCCTAAGGGGGCCTAGTCTGGAGTGGGGAAAAACCTCCATGCCATGCACACATAAACATGTTACATTTAATCACGACAACTCGCAACAGAGGGGCAGGGAGTTGGGGCCCTGGAGGTCGACTGCTGCTATGAAGCGCTGCCAGCCGTCCATCACCCCGAGGGGAATCAAGCGGTGGTGAAGGCGTGGGGTGGGGGAGGGGGTGTGCGTGTGTATATATATGCCCATTGTCTTGGGTGTGTTATTATATCTTAAGCATTGACAGTTGTAAAGTAAAAAAAAACGTCAACATGGCAGCTTTCTGTTGATTTCAATATTGCAAAATTTTTGGGGGTATTTTAAAAAAAAAAGTGTATGATGGACCTTTAAAAGATTAGCTGCGGTCCGCACCTGGCCGCACTTTGGACACCCCTGGTCTCCAGTGTAATATAGTCATTATCTTACATTGAGAACAAAACTGCATGCGATCCACCGAAGATAATCAAGGCAAAAGTCAGCATAAGTGATCATGTTAAGATTGAATGACTTTATGTTGGCCTACTTTGTGCATTTTACAAATGTATTGGGACAGGTTGCCTAGGAAATTAAAAATGGAGGCTCTCATTTGATGACAATAAATATAATATGTTTTAATTACACATTATAAGATTCATTATTACACTATGTCAGCTTTTATCAATTTCTTCATTTTTGTCCACATTTGCTTGGTTATTATTTTCCATTTGTTCCAAAGTTTGTATCCCTGTTTATTTTTGCAATTTTATTTGTTAAAATTGTTATCCTTTTTTTCCCCCCCCAAATTTCCTTTTTTATCATTTTCTTTATCTCTCCCATCTTTTGTATGTTTTTGTTTTTCACCCCTTCCTCCCTCCTTACCCATCTACCCGGTTCTCTACTCCCTCCTTCTCCCCCGCCCTCCTCCGCCTTCCTTTCTGTCCTGTCCGCCTCGCCAGATCCTTCAGCCCCCCCTCAAGACATTAAGTGCAGCAGCACCAGCTCCACCTCCTTGCTGGTAAGTTGGCGCCCCCCGCCACTGAGGAGCCAGAATGGTGTCCTGGCGGGGTATAGGGTGCGCTACCAGGTGGTGGGACAGGCGGAGGGTGGCGGTGACGATGTGGAGCCAATGGAGGAGCCCACCGTGCCTGCCTCCGAAGAGCAGGTGCTGCTGCAGCGATTGGAGAAGTGGACCCAGTATCGCATCACCGTGTCTGCCTTCACGGTTGTTGGGCCGGGCCCTGAAAGCGAGCCCTTTAACTGCCGGACGGATGAAGACGGTACATGAACATCTAATGTCTATATCAGTGCTTTTCAAACTTTTTTTCAGAAAACACTTGGCTCTTCAAGTACACCCATAATGACCAACATTAAACTTCAGTAGCGTAGTAGGCCTAAGTATTCATTAAAAATGAGACAGGGGTTATATTTAAGTATGTTTCATATTTTTAGCCATTGTAAATAGAGATGTCCGATAACATCGGACTGCCGATATTATCGGCCGATAAATGCTTTAAAATGTAATATAGGAAATTATCGTATCGGTTTCAAAAAGTAAAATTTATGACTTTTTAAAACACCGCTTTACGGAGTGGTACACGGACGTAGGGAGAAGTACAGAGCGACAATAAACCTTAAAGGCACTGCCTTTGCATGCCGGCCCAATCACATAATATCTACGGCTTTTCACACACACTTGAATGCAAGGCATACTTGGTCAACAGCCATACAGGTCACACTGAGGGTGACCGTATAAACAACTTTAACACTGTTATGAATATGTGCCACACCGTGAACCCACACCAAACAAGAATGACAAACACATGTCGGGAGAACATCCGCACCGTAACACAACAGAACAAATACCCAGAACCCCTTGCAGCACTAACTCTTCCGGGATGCTGCAAAATACCCCCCCCCCCCCCCCCTGCCACACCTTACCCCCCCACCTCAACCCTGCAACCTCCTCATGCTCTCTCAGGGAGAGCATGTCCCAAATTCCAAGCTGCTATTTTGAGGCATGTTAAAAAAAAATAATGCACTTTGTGACTTCAATAATAAATATGGCAGTGCCATGTTGGCATTTTTTTTTCATAACTTGAGTTGATTTATTTTGGAAAACCTTGTTACGTTGTTTAAAGCATCCAGCGGGGCATCACAACAAAATTAGGCATAGTAATGTGTTAATTCCACGACTGTATGTATCGGTATCGGTTGGTATCGGAATCGGTAATTAAGAGTTGGACAATATCGGAATATCGTCAAAAAAGCCATTATCGGACATCTCTAATTGTAACACAGTTTTAACAGTAACACTGTGTTTCTATAATGGAAAATTAAACACTGTAATCAAGTGATTCTTTGGCGTACCACTAGTGGTATGCATACCACAGTTTGAGACTTACTGGTTAATACTATGCTGATGTTGATATTCTACATGGTCCCCGTTTAGGCAGAAAAATATAGTACTCACTACAAGCACTGCGGTCGTCCCTCCTTTATCAGTTTATTGGTTCCAGACCTGACCGTGATGAATACATTTTTGCAAAGTAATAAATCGAATATGTTCATAGTAGGAGCATAAAAAAAAACTATGTACAACCGTCTAAATAGTTTTGTTTTTTTATATAATTAAAGTTCTCTAAACATAAAACAACACCCGTGTAGTCACCTTTCAAACAATACAGTAGTGTTTAGTGTGTTCTACTGTAAATTACAGTACTCACACTGCAAAAAAGAGTTGTCAAAATATAAGATAAAAGATTAGACCTTGGCCAAAAAATTAAACTGAAATTAACTAGCTGCATGGGCAAATAATTTTACTTGATAAGACATCTTAAATTAAGATTTGTATATCTGGAAATTAGCATAAATATGTATTTTAATCTGAAAACAAGCATTATTCCATTTGCAATTTCTGAATTAAACATCCTTGATTTTGCAGAATCTTTAAACTCGATTTTCTATGTGAGGGTAAACCAACATATGTTCTTTGAATACTTATTTTCTCAATTTTAAAATGTGTAAACTACAATGGAACACATATCATATATAATTATTCATGCTAAAATTAAGATTAGATAAAGATTATTTATGTATTTAATATTTGTTTACTTATTATGGTAAAGTATTTATGTATGTATTCACTGTTCTGTTACAGAGAACAAGGAAATGGGATAACATTGCTATGGTATGAAAAGTGTTAGGATTAAATAAGCTCAGCTTCTTCCTACTCCTTTTCAGACGTGCTGTAATGAAACAACTGGCAATATGTGATGCATTACATTGTATCGTATGCATGTTCGAGATAAACTGAAACTGAACTGAACTGAACTGAAGATTAGTCGATGACTAAAACTAAGTTAATAGGTAGGGATGTCCGATAATGGCTTTTTGCCGATATCCGATATTCCGATATTGTCCAACTCTTTAATTACCGATACCGATATCAACCGATACCGATATCAACCGATATATGCAGTCATGGAATTAACACATTATTATGCCTAATTTGGACAACCAGGTATGGTGAAGATAAGGTACTATTTTTAAAAAATTAGTAAAATAAGATAAATAAATTAAAAACATTTTCTTGAATAAAAAAGAAAGTACAACAATATAAAAACAGTTACATAGAAACTAGTAATGAATGAAAATTAGTCAAATTAACTGTTAAAGGTTAGTACTATTAGTGGACCAGCAGCACGCACAATCATGTGTGCTTACGGACTGTATCCCTTGCAGACTGTATTGATATATATTGATATATAATGTAGGAACCAGAATATTAATAACAGAAAGAAACAACCCTTTTGTGTGAATGAGTGTAAATGGGGGAGGGAGGTTTTTTGGGTTGGTGCACTAATTGTAAGTGTATCCTGTGTTTTTTATGTTGATTTAATTAAAAAATAAAAAAAATAAAAAACGATACCGATAATAAAAAAAACGATACCGATAATTTCCGATATTACGTTTTAACGCATATATCGGCCGATAATATCGGCAGGCCAATATTATCGGACATCTCTATTAATTGGTTTTAAAACTAGGGAAACTAGAAAATAATCTTGAAATAAAATTTAAAATCTTGGCAAGTGGCAAATAATTTGCAGTGCAAAGGTAGCCCGGAGGATCCTCCAAGCATCATTGCTAGGGCCATCACCCGGCCAGTACAACACAGCCATGACGTGAAAATACTTCATCGCATCCTGGGTAATTCCCCCGTCAATGTTGTTCGGTCAAAAGTCAGTCAATTTGACAGTCACAGCTACGGTCATCAGCCGTGTTGTTAGCATTGCGTTGCCTGCCTGATGTCGAGGATGAAGTGCATCAACAGAGTGAATCTCCACCTCGCATTGCCCGTATCGCAGTCTTGTTAACATTAAGTGGCGCGTCGGTCCTGGAACGTCTTGTCCTTCGGTGTCGTTCACCTCAGAGGCTCGCCGATCTGGAGATGTGTTATTGATGAGGCAGGAGTTAAAGATGAAATGCATCAAAAATGTGTTACCACCAAAAGTTGATTGTTGCGGTGAAGATACAGTAGCGCCAAAATTAGCCCTTGATCCGGAAACAGAATTCATGCTTGTTGACTATCTTTACCAATCGCCACAAAATACACTATATTGACAGAAGTATTTGGCCACCCATCCAAATGGTGAGAATCAGGTGTCCTAATCACTTGGCCCGGTGTATAAAATCAAGCACTTAGGCATGGAGACTGTTTCTACAAACATTTGTGAAATAATTGGCCGCTCTCAGGAGCTCAGTGATTTCTAGAGCAGTGGAGACGCGTTCTCTCGAGTGATGAGTCACTCTTTTCCATCTGGCAATCTGATGGACGAGTCTGGGTTTGGAGGTTGCCAGAAGAACGCTACATTTCGGACTGCACTGTGCCTAGTGTGAAATTTGGTGGAGGAGGAATTATGGTGTGGGGTTGTTTTTCAGGAATTGGGCTTGGCCCCTTAGTTCTAGTGAAAGGAACTTTGAATGCTCCAGGATACCAAAACATTTTGGACAATTCCATGCTCCCAACCTTGTGGGAACAGTTTGGAGCGGGCCCCTTCCTCTTCCAACATGACTGTGCACCAGTGCACAAAGCAAGGTCCATAAAGACATGGATGACAGAGTATGGTGTGGATGAACTTGACTGGCCTGCACAGAGTCCTGACCTGAACCCGATAGAACACCTTTGGGATGAATTAGAACGGAGACTGAGAGCCGGGCCTTCTCGACCAGCATCAGTGCGTGACCTCACCAATGCCCTTTTGGAAGAATGGTCGAAAATTCCTATAAACACACTCTCTGCAACCTTGTGGACAGCCTTCCCAGAAGAGTTGAAGCTGTAATAGCTGCAAAAGGTGGACCGACATCATATTGAACCCTATGGGTTAGGAATGGGATGGCACTTCAAGTTCATATGTGAGTCAAGGCAGGTGGCCAAATATAGTTCAATAGAAAACAAGACAAATGCTGCACTGTAATACTTATAATACCTAACTCAGGCCAGAAATATGAAGACTATTGGTTAAATTTTTTTGTTTTTGTTTTTCCATAATTTGAACAGTGTTGCAATAGACAACTCTTATCTGATTGATGAGTCAAAATAGTGAGAATATTTCTGCACGGACTTCATGACTAGAGAGAGTGAAACAATTATTTTCCTTTATAAGCTACAGGAACGCGTCTATAAAAAGCATATGTAAAGAAACCTCTTAAACTCACACTTGGGAAGACTTCGGCGTGTCGCTATCAAAGCATAATTAACCAAATGTATTTTACTACAGTTGTACCACCTCCGTGTTCGGGCTTTATCTGCCGGCTTTTAACAGAATCCCATTGCTCAGCCGAGAGCCGTTAAGCATTTATGGGTGCTTTCCCCCAGCAAAGTCATATTTCTGCACGTTTATGGTAGCAACGGTAGGCTGGAGGTTGAAGAGACAGATGTGCGCCCACTGAGGCTCGGATATTCCAACTGTAAAAGGATGACGTACGAGAATAAATCCCTTTTCTTGTCATTAATAACTAGTGCTCTGGTGTCCTTGAGCATGACTTTCTGCGAAACAATAATTTAGCTGATAGACTGAGGGAAACACTGAATTCTTTGGTAATGTGTCAACTGTTAGTTGCTAAATGAGCCAAAGGCCATGTTCACACTGCAGGTCCTTTCCGGTTATTTTTTCCCCATATTATCAGATTTTATCAGTGTGATCAGTGCAATTCTTTTTTTTGTTTTGTGTGTGACCCAGGCCTCTCTAGTACGTGGTCTTAAATATCATTAATCACAACTTGTTTATTTCTCAACTGATTTTTTTCTATGTCAAATCAATACACATCTAATTTGGGGAAAACAATACTCCTAAAAAAAGTTATTACCAGTGTTACTTTCAATCGTACACAGCAAAATGTGCCAGCATTCTTGTTGTCTTCGTTTTCCAGCTACGCTGTATTGCCAAAAGTATTTGGCCACCCATCTAAATGATCAGAATCAGGTGTCCTAATCACTTGGCACGGTGTATGTATAAAATCAAGCACTGAAAGAATGGGCCGCTTTCAGTGATTTCCAGCGTGGAACTGTCATAGGATGCCACCTGTGCAACAAATCCAGTCGTGAAATTTCCTCACTCCTAATGATTTCAAAGTCAACTTTAGTATAAGAAAAGTGAAGGGTTTGGGAACAACAGCAACTCAGCCACCAAGTGGTAGGCCACGTAAACTGACAGAGAGGGGTCAGCGGATGCTGAAGCGCATAGTGCAAAGACTTTCAGTTGCTACAGAGCTCCAAACTTCATGTGACCTTCCAATTAGCCCACGTACAGTACACAGAGAGCTTAATGGAATGGGTTTCCATGGCCGAGCAGCTGCATCTAAGCCATACATCACCAAGTCCAATGCAAAGCGTGGGATGCAGTGGTGTAAAGCACGTGGCCACTGGACTCTAGAGCAGTGGAGACGCCTTCTCTGGACTGATGAGTCACACTATTCCATCTGGCAATCTGATGGACGAGTCTGGGTTTGGAGGTTGCCAGGAGAACGCTACATTTAGGACTGCATTGTGCCGAGTGTGAAATTTGGTGGCGGAGGAATTATGGTGTGGGGTTGTTTTTCAGGAGTTGGGCTTGGCCCCTTAGTTCCAGTGGAAGGAACTTTGAATGCTCCAGGATACCAAAACATTTTGGACAATTCCATGAGATGGCACTTCAAGTTCATATGTGAGCCAAGGCAGGTGGCCAAATACTTTTGGCAATATAAATCAAATCAAATCAAATCAACTTTATTTATAAAGCACATTTAAAATTTACCACAGGTGTAGCCAAAGTGCTGTACAATGGGCAGGTTAAAAGATAATACGAGTACCGAGCAAACACAACACAACACAAACAGAACACGATAAAAAATAAATAAATAAAACATAAAAACAGGTTCACAGCAGGTGTATTATGGGGCGCCATTGCAGGATGGATATCACTCAGTGTTAAAAGCCATGGAATAAAAGTATGTTTTTAAGAGAGATTTAAAAACAGCTTGTCTAACACTAAGAGGTAGGTCGTTCCAGAGCTTGGGAGCAGCAGTGGCGAAAGCTCTGTCACCTCTAAGCTTCAGCCTTGTGTCAGGGACCGTCAGTAGCAGCTGATCGGCTGATCTTAGGGATCGGGTGGGGCAGTAAGGCTATATAGTTCAGTGCCATACAAAATGATTGCCCTCTTCCTTCCTAATCTCATACGCAAAATAATTTGGTTCCGAAAATGTTGACTGAGATTGCACAAAATTCTTGAAATTGGCACTAATGCACGCAGACTGAGACCTACTCCAATCAGGGCCTTGTTTTCTTCTGTAAACACACTTTTGTGTGCATGAGGATCACCGCACGGACCCATGTTGTTCATATTAAACACAACATTCTTGTTTCACCTTAATGTAAACGACGACATAAAAAAAAACAGATTTAACAATTCTGCAGTGTGTCCATTGTGTAGAATAGATCTCCCAAAATACCTTTACCTAAGGTCACCAGTTAGAAGATAAACATTGCAACAGAACTATAAAACGGATACATATCAGGTTTTGGGCCTGTCACAGTGCGTGAATCATTGACAGATGGCTAACATTACCAGAGCACTAAGCCATATTTCTATGGATGAGAACCACAGCACAGCGTCCATAGAAATGAAAAATGGCCTTCTGTACAAGATATTACGAACGTACTGGAATATTACCAGATCAAGAGTGAGATCGACTTAAATTGGCTTGTGATTAAAGGAATTGGATCATGATAGCGACTTCTTTTATTGGCACATTCTTTCCAGAAAGGCAAATACTGGACATTCCAAAACACTTGAAAGTAAGAGAAAGTGCTACTTAGCAAGATGTACATACAATTTGTGTTCAATGCATAGCAAAATGCTACAAATAAATATAATTACAATATATAAACAATACAACAATGGTTGTTTTTTTTAGATGTTCTCATACACTGCAGGCAAATGACTGTTATTATGTTTGTGCTATGGCAGAGCTTATGGAAGAATATAATCCAATCCAATCCACTCTATTTATATAGCACATTTAAACAACAAAAATGTTTCCAAAGTGCTGCACAACAATATTAAAAACAGTATTAAAAACAATATTAAAAACAATAATCAAATATTATCCTTAGCTCCACCAATGACTGAATAAAAACAAAAAATAAATAAATATAGAACCAATATAAAAATAAATATGAATAAAAACAATTTTAAAGGGGAAAAACCAATTAAAACAGTAAATAGAAATCAAAATGTATAAAAAAAATTTTAAAAAATAAAATATACTCCTGAGAACCAGTGTCCTCTGCAGTTGACATTTGTTGTCGCTGTGTTTTGTCGGTGTCTGTCAGGATTCGGGAAAGAAATAGCCGTGTTATGCAAAACTACACTGCACTGGATGCTGGTTTTTAGAAGAATAAGCAGGCAGTTTGTATGCTCGCCGCGTCTTTGTTGAATGAGGGCAGTAGGGAAGGGAGTCATATGGTCCCATTCCTGGTCGGATCTCGCGTGAGAGGAAGAGGGTGGGTTGGCGGGGTTATTCATGCAATGCAGTCTGCTGAAAATTATGGAAAGCACCACTCTACATAGTGGTCCAAAATGGAATGTTGCGTTTCATGTGTCAGGTAAGCCAAGACGAATGGGGCCTTATGAATCCTCTTCCGACTGCAAGTGATCATTGGTTTTGCTGATATGTTTTAACATTAATATTCAATGTTCTTGTAGTTCCTGGCGCCCCTCCGAGGCGTGTGGAGGTGGAGGTCTTAAACTCCACCGCACTCAAGGTGATGTGGCGTTCGCTCATGCCTGGGAGGCAGCACGGCCAGATCCGTGGCTACCAGGTCCACTACGTCCGCGTGGAGAACGGGGAGTCCAGGGGCCTGCCCCTCATTAAGGACGTCATGCTGGCCGACGCCCAGGTAGGACCAGCTCCGAGTCCTCCTTTGCATCAATGCCGATTTTTATTGCATTCAACCGTGTTTCTGGGCAAGAACAAGAATGCCTCGGTAAGCTTTTAGAAGTAGCACCAATTTATTTCAACACGCTGAGGCAACACATTTAATATATAATGGTTATAAAACTAACGGTGCAAATATTGCTGAGTTCTGGAGGTCATAAGGGTTTTCTTCCCGCAAGGATATTAACCGTCTTAACTTCAATATTCTTTCACCAAGAAAAGTAATCAAAGCGTTCACTCTTTTGTGCAACTTTCCCTTCATGGCTTTTATTCGGAATATCTGAACCCTTTCTTCGTGGCCGTATGCAAAGACTGAAAGGAAGTGCTGATTGCTGAGTCTGCAACAGGAAAGGACTCAAAATTGGCATGAAAACATTTCACCGCAAAGGTTGAACGGAGGCAACTGGACTCTTCTTGTTTGTTAAAGACGTTTCACCTTTCGGCCAAACATGTCCGTCCTGACATCTGTCCCCCAGTGATTGTCTCACAATGACCACTAATGAGTTGTTTTGCCACCAGGGAGGCAGACGACCTATTGGTATGCAGGGCGGTCGTTCAGCAGCCGCAATAACAATAACAACCCAATTGGGACCACCCGCAAAGGGACACACCCACAAGAGACAATAAACGGGGAGATTCTCAACCTAAAGTTCTTGTTTGTTAGAGGCTTTTGGGCGAAAAGGTAAACGTCTTCAACAAACAAGGAGAGTCCAATTGCCTCGATTCTAACTTTTGCGGATCACCAGGACTTTAATAACCCTCAAAGTGTTATTAAAGTTATTAAAGGGGATTTTGCCTATCATTCGCAATTCTTATGTAAGACAAGAACTAGGGATGTCCGATAATATCGGACTGCCAATATTATCGGCCGATAAATGCTTTAAAATGTAATATCGGAAATTAACGGTATCGGTTTCAAAATTATCGGTATCGGTTTCAAAAAGTTAAACGCCGCTGTGTACACGGACGTAGGAAGAAATACAGAGCGCCAATAAACCTTATGGGCACTGCCTTTGCGTGCCGGCCCAGTCACATAATATCTGCGGCTTTTGACACACTCACAAGTGAATGCAAGGCATACTTGATCAACAGCCATACAGGTCACACTGAGGGTAGCGGTATAAACAACTTTAACACTGTTACAAACATGCGCCACGCTGTGAGCTCACACCAAACAAGAATGACAAACACATTTCGGGAGAACATCCGCACCGTAACATAACATAAACACAACAGAGCAAATACCCAGAACCCCTTGCAGCACTAACTCTTCCGGGATGTTACAATATACACCCCCCGCAACCCCCCCCCCCCACCCCACCCCTCACACCTCAACCCCACTTTTTTCCATAACTTGAGTTGAAGTTGTTGAACCTTGTTACATTGTTTAATGCATCCAGCGGGGCATCATAACAAAATTAGGCATAATAATGTGTTAATTCCACGACTGTATATATCGTATCGGTTGATATCGGTATCGGTAATTAAGAGTTGGACAATATCGGAATATCGGACATCGGCAAAAAAACATTATCTGACATCTCTAACATGAACACGTGTCTCGTTTGTGCATTCTAATTTGTAATATAAGGAAAGTACGAGGTGGATACAAATGAAGCCAATGGAAGTCATCTATTTCCTCCATCTGAAAAACATCCAAAAAACGCCAACAATACTCTAATACTCGTGACCTGAATATGAACCAAGTATTAGTGATGTTGTTATTATAAGCGCTAACACAGAGGAACTACTTTTCGTGGCACCGTGATCTCAGAGAGATAACTCGCTTTTGCAGCTATTGTCATCGAGCTGCTGCATTGCTTCTGAGTTGGTGAAAGTTCAATCTAATTTATACATCGTGCCTTTCACTTGTATAGTAGAAGGTTGTTGCCATAAACCCGAGAAGTTGGTAAAGTTTGACATTCAACTAAGACCTGGAGATGGCGAGAAAGTCACGAAAAGAAGCTTGATTGTGCCCACCTTTACACCTGCATTAGGATTATGATTAATTGTTCATCTAAACGGAAATATAGGAATATCCTATCAGTGGGCATCCCAGTGAGAGCAGACATTCATTGTACAGTAAAATTGTTTTATTATATTTGTATTTTATTTCTTTTTTAGCACTTAGCAATATCGCTACTTACTGGATCTGTTTAGCACTCAGCTTCTAAACTTGTAGCGCATCCTCCGTATATTCGGGCTCAAAAATACAAGGTTCTGAATCATTATTTGTCCCAAAGTAGTCGTCGTTTTCTCTCATGAAGTCTGCATTGATTGATAGTAGTTGTTTTTGTTGAATGAAATAGCGAATGTTGTGATGCGTCTGTTAAATGAATACGCCTCCGTATGCTTAAAAATAGCAAAAAACATAAACACTACGTGTTATTAACAATATGCCTGTTACTACATTACATAAATACACCGTGAATATGAAACGATGATGGAGGTTTTAGAGTGCTTTTAAGGTGGTATAGAGCAAATCCCATTGGCTCTATTGTTAGCTGACTCTTGCTAGAGTTTATTTACAAATTAGAAAGCATAAATAAAACAAAAACATATGCGTGCTTGTCTTGAATTAGGATTTTGAATGATATAAAATAAAATTAGAAAAATTGTGCAGTTCCCCTTTAAATTACAGTGATAGGACCTACAGTCCAGGCGAAATACAGTGGAACCTCGATTCACTATTTATTTTATTGTTTGTTGAACAAGGTTTACAAATAGAAAATAAGCCAAATTCTCCATTAAAATCAAGGTAAACATGAATAATGGGTTCCAGCCGGACAAAAGTCCATATTTTAGTAACATTTTGTACAGTTTGAACACGGTAGAAATTGCTAACAAACATAACATGGGGAAGATGGATCAACTTTCCATTTAATAACAAAGTCAAAACAACAGCAGACAAAATGTATTCCTCTTAAATTAGGATTTTGAATTAAATTAAATAAAATGTAAAAAATAGTGCAATTCCCCTTTAAATTACAGTGATAGGACCTACAGTCCCCAGACAAAGTACAGTGGAACCTCGATTTAAGATTTATTTTATTGTTTGTTGAACAAGGTTTATAAATAGAAAATAAGCCAAATTCTCCATTAAAAACAATGTAAACATTAGGGGTGTGGGAAAAAATCGACTCGCGATTCTCACGTTGTGCGATTCAGAATCAATTCTCATTTTAAAAAAATCAATTTTTTATTTATTTTAAAAAAACATTTTTTTTTTTTTTTTTTAAATTAATCAATCCAACAAAACAATACACAGCAATACCATAACAATGCAATCCAATTCCAAAACCAAACCCGACCCAGCAACACTCAGAACTGCAATAAACAGAACAATTGAGAGGAGACACAAACACGACACAGAACAAACCAAAAGTAGTGAAACAAAAATGAATATTATCAACAACAGTATCAATATTAGTTACAATTTCAACATAGCAGTGATTAAAAATCCCTCATTGATATTATCATTAGACATTTATATATAAAAAAAAAAAAAAGAACAATAGTATCACAGTAGCTTACACTTGCATCGCATCTCAAAAGCTTGACAACACACTGTGTCCAATATTTTCACAAAGATAAAATAAGTCATATTTTTGGTTCACTTAGTTAAAACAAATTTACATTATTGCAATCAGTTGATAAAACATTGTCCTTTACAATTATAAAAGCTTTTTACAAAAATCTACTACTCTGCTTGCATGTCAGCAGACTGGGGTAGATCCTGCTGAAATCCTATGTATTGAATGAATAGAGAATCGTTTTGAATCGGGAAAAAATCGTTTTTGAATCGAGAATCGTGTTGAATTGAAAAAAAAAAAATCGATTTGGAATCGAATCGTGACCCCAGGAATCGATATTGAATCGAATCGTGGGACACTCAAAGATTCACAGCCCTAGTAAACATGAATAATGGGTTCCAGCCTTACAAAAGTCCATATTTTAGTAACATTCTGTACAGTTTGAATACGGTAGAAGTTGCTAACAAACATAACATGGGGATGATGGATCAACTTTCCATTTAATAACAAAGTAAAAACAACAGCAAACAAAATGTATTCCTCGACTGCAGCAGCCGTGCCGACACACGCTTACACTGCCACTAGCCCTGTGGTGCACTCACATTTTAAAATCTCAAAACTCCTTACCTTTAACAACGCGGTCACTAAAATGTTAAGGAATAAATAATAAAATCCACTTGTCGGTTAATCTTCTTTGTGTACAGCGGAAGGTTGGGAAGGCAGTGTCGACAACACTGTAGATACTTCCTGACTATTTCTAACCACACATCGCTCGTCCAATGCTTTTTTTGGACTAATATTGAACTATAAAAAGGCTGTAAATGGCTTAAAACACACCTTAAAGCCACACAAAGCACAGTAGCTAACAGCAAACCTGTACTCTGCTGACTGAATGAGCACCGGATAACAATCAATCTGTCTGTAGTTCGTAAATCAAAAAATTAAGGGTTCATAGATCGAGGTTCCACTGCATCACTGTAACCATTCAAACTTCTAAGAACACTTCTTGCTTTTCCTATCGATGATTTAAGACAGTGGTGTCCAAAGTGCGCCCCGGGGGCCATTTGCGGCCCGCAGCTAATTGTTTACCGGCCCGCCACACATTCTGCAAAAAATTGCAAAATTGATAGTATTGCAAAAATAAAAAAAAACATTTAAAAAAGTGAAATGAGGTGAAATCTAACGAGAAAAAGTTGCAATGTTGACACAAAGCTGCCATGCAGGCTGTTTTTTTATTCTTTTGTCTTTCTTTATTTTTCTTTTTTTTTGCCATTGCTCAAAAAAAAAAAAGACAAAAAAATCTGTTATAATGAATTATTGACCTATTCATGGCTACAATTACTTCAAAAATGTCACTTTAAAATGTTTTATGTGGAAAAAATATTGCATATATTGTGTGGTTGCCATATAAAAACATCAAAGATTTATTTGACAAAAGAGCATAAAAACAAACAAAATAAAAGTTCATAAGTAAAATCGACAGATATATCTGAAGTTGATCTCGTAACTTAAGTGTTGAAAGTAAAAAAAAAATAATAAAAATGTATCACTTTATGAGTGGATCCCCAATATATTTAGTGGGATTTTATTAATATTTTCACTGATTCCCCAAAAATATTAAAGAATTAAAATTTAGTGGTGTCCTGCATTATTGATCTTTTAGAGCTCTAATTACTAAATACTGCATATTTCCAGTTTTGCTATAAAAAACAAAGTTGTCTTTGACAGAAAAGGCATAAAACCTTTTTTTTTTTTTTTTTGTACTTTTTATCAACCTGAAGTTGATATAGAGATTTACTGTAAGCGTTAAATAAAAAATAATAATAATAATTTGACTTATTTTTAACGTTTTAATGACTGAGACCCTTTATGGTCCCCGGGAGCCCTAAAGGTTAAAAAGAAAAAATCCATACATTTTGTTATGGTTTGAAAATGAAAAATATCAAAATGGCCCCCGCATGCTTAAATTTTTCCGTGTGCGGCCCTCAGTGGAAAAAGTTTGGACACCCCTGATTTAATACTAAAATAACATTGTTAGACATGCTCACCAACATAGGTCTTAAACAGCTTCCCTTTAAACAACATTGACCCGCTTCTGATACCAACCTTCTGCACCCAAACCTTGAATGCTCCCATCTCTCACGATCCTATTTCTTCCTTTTCTGTTCTCTCCTTCAAAAAAAAAAAAAAAAAAAAAAAAAAAAAATGCTATCTCACCCGCACTCTCCTCTTTGGCGGGGTGTTGTTAGTGGGAAACGGACGATATCGCTGAATATGTGAGTACGTGTGCTTTGTGACGCTGGAAAGGTAACGGTGGCTACTGCATCGGCCTGGCATGATTGGTTAAAAGTACTTCAATCCTTTGTAGGGTTTAGATAACAGCTCTGCTCAGAGGTTCAAAGTATGAGAATATTGCTTTGCCACTGAAGAAAACACTCATGTCAGTAGCTGATGTGCTATCCACCGTCCATTGTACCTGGAATGCTATTGCTGTGTGTCTTGTGTTTTTGATGTAATCTCTGCAGTCCAATAGAAGTGTGTTCCTCCTTTAGTGTGCTTTTTATTTCTTATTTTGAGAGAATACTGAATGTCAATGCATGACCGCTTTGAATATAGAAGCATTTTTTGTCTATTATCCTAATTTGAAGTGTACTTCCAAAATCCTGGTTCATCTGCATTGCGCTAATACAACCTAAAGTGCAACACAGTGCTTGAAGCTCATTTCCTTTTGTTGACTTCTGCCGTTTGTCTGCCAGGCAGCCTGTTAAAAAACCTTATTCTGCATTCACCCAAACCTTCCCTCTTGAAAGATTCATAAGAATTGATCGGAAGTCCCCCCCCCCCCCCCCCCCTTTCAAGAGCGCTAAAGGAAACCTAATGGCAGATTTAAAAACTCCTAGGAAACGGCCAGGATGCATTTATTGCAAAGTTACATTATTGACAGGAGTTTTGCTCAAGGGTTACATGGACCATCTTTGAAGCTGTTAGGTTTTTGCTGAATGGATCGTTTCCCCAGCACCCAAGGGAACGTGTGACACTTTAATGCAAGAAGAACCAGGAGTTTTTATTTTGGTTTGCTTGTTTTTGAGGTGCATGAAGTTTGTTGGAAAAAGCAAAGGTTTTTAATGTTTTGCTGAATTGGTCAATGTCTGTCTCAGGAAATGGTTATTGGAGGATTGAAGCCGGACACCACCTACTCCATCACGGTGGCGGCATACACCACCAAGGGCGATGGAGCACGGAGCAAACCCAAACTGGTTGTGACCAAAGGTGCAGGTCAGTGCAGCTATTTTTTCATTTATGGATTATGCTTTATATGCTTTTCTACCTTCAAGGCACTCAAAGCGCAATTATTTTAACTCGCCGGGGCCAAACTTAGAGGAAAAAATGTGTCAGGGAGCCGGTATATCGGTATATCTATCTATGTATATATATATATACACTACCGTTCAAAAGTTCGGGGTCACCCAAACAATTTTGTGGAATAGCCTTAATTTCTAAGAACAACAATAGACTGTCGAGTTTCAGATGAAAGTTCTCTTTTTCTGGCCATTTTGAGCGTTTAATTGACCCCACAAATGTGATGCTCCAGAAACTCAATCTGCTCAAAGGAAGGTCAGTTTTGTAGCTTCTGTAACGAGCTCAACTGTTTTCAGATGTGTGAACATGATTGCACAAGGGTTTTCTAATCATCAATTAGCCTTCTGAGCCAATGAGCAAACACATTGTACCATTAGAACACTGGAGTGATAGTTTCTGGAAATGGGCCTCTATACACCTATGTAGATATTGCACCAAAAACCAGACATTTGCAGCTAGAATAGTCATTTACCACATTAGCAATGTATAGAGTGTATTTCTTTAAAGTTAAGACTAGTTTAAAGTTATCTTCATTAAAAAATACAGTGCTTTTCCTTCAAAAATAAGGACATTTCAATGTGACCCCAAACTTTTGAACGGTAGTGTATATACAAACCCCGTTTCCATATGAGTTGGGAAATTGTGTTAGATGTAAATATAAATGGAATACAATGATTTGCAAATCATTTTCAACCCATATTCAGTTGAATATGCTACAAAGACAACATATTTGATGTTCAAACTGATAAACTTTTTTTTTTTTTTTGCAAATAATCATTAACTTTAGAATTTGATGCCAGCAACACGTGACAAAGAAGTTGGGAAAGGTGGCAATAAATACTGATAAAGTTGAGGAATGCTCATCAAACACTTATTTGGAACATCCCAGAGGTGAACAGGCAAATTGGGAACAGGTGGGTGCCATGATTGGGTATAAAAGTAGAATCCATGAAATGCTCATTCATTCACAATGCATCAACAAGCGACATCAGTGTGTAAAGGATATCACCACATGGGCTCAGGAACACTTCAGAAACCCACTGTCAGTAACTACAGTTGGTCGCTACATCTGTAAGTGCAAGTTAAAACTCTCCTATGCAAGGCGAAAACCGTTTATCAACAACACCCAGAAACGCCGTCTGCTTCGCTGGGCCTGAGCTCATCTAAGATGGACTGATACAAAGTGAAAAAGTGTTCTGTGGTCTGACGAGTCCACATTTCAAATTGTTTTTGGAAACTGTGGACGTCAAAGAGGAAAAGAACCATAAGGATTGTTATAGGCGCAAAGTTGAAAAGGCAGCATGTGTGATGGTACGGGGGTGTATTAGTGCTCAAGACATGGGTAACTTACACATCTGTGAAGGCGCCATTAATGCTGAAAGGTACATACAACGTTATCATGGACGCCCCTGCTTATTTTTAGCAAGACAATGCCAAGCCACGTGTTACATCAACGTGGCTTCATAGTAAAAGAGTGCAGGTACTAGACTGGCCTGCCTGTAGTCCAGACCTGTCTCCCATTGAAAATGTGTGGCGCATTATGAAGCCTAAAATATCACAATGGAGACCCCCGGACTGTTGAACAATTTAAGCTGTACATCAAGCAAGAATGGGAAATAATTCCACCTTAAAAGCTTCAAAAATTGGTCTCCTCAGTTTTCCAAACGTTTACTGAGTGTTGTTAAAAGGAAAGGCCATGTAACTCAGTGGTAAAAATGCCCCTGTGCCAACTTTTTTGCAATGTGTTGCTGCCATTAAATTCGAAGTTAATGATTATTTGCCAAAAAAAAATTAGTTTCTTAGTTCGAACATTAAATATCTTGTCTTTGCAGTCTATTCGATTGAATATAAGTTGAAAAGGATTTGCATATTATTGTATTCTGTTTTTATTTACGAATTACACAACGTGCCAACTTCTCTGGGTTTGTAGATAAAACATAGATAAACCAAAAACGTTTAATGGTAGGATCTTCAATTATTTTTTTGCACGACAGCATGTCATTTGTCTTTCTTTGTATGATCTTTTAATGTGTAGATGCATTCAAACAACACATGCGAGACTTTGTTGGTGAATGAAGCGACCTTGCGATTCATGAATTTTCAAATGTTTGTGCTAAAGACAGACATATGCACGCTTAAGGCGAGACAATATTTTCTCTAGTATCTGTCTGTCCAAATAAAGCTGGAATTGCATTTTGTCAAATGTATGCCAAAACAACAGGTGGCACTAAATGCCCTAATCTTATGGACTTTTTAGTCAGTCAGATGCTAGATGATAGTCATTTCCAGAGGCCCTAAGAGAGCAGGAAACGGTAAAATAAAAAACTCTCACTTGCATTAATGTGGGCTCAGCTTGAATATGACCATGAAGTGTCAAATGAACACCATCATTGAAACTATTATCATTTTACACCAAAATATTAAAGATACTAATGATTGTCACACACACACTAGATGTGGTGAAATGTGTCCTCTGCATTTGACCCATCCCCTTGGGGAGCAGTGGGCAGCAGCGGCGCCGCGCCCGGGAATCATTTTGGTGACTTAACCCCCAACTCCAACCCGTGTTGCTGAGTGCCAAGCAGAGAGGTTACGGGTCCCATTTTTATAGTCTTTGGTATGACTCGGCTGGGATTTGAACTCCAACCTACCGATCTCAGGGCGGACACTCTAACCACTAGGCCACTGATGTCCCCCTGATATGGCATGCAAGCATCATTTCAAGAGATGTCGATAAATGCTTTAACATGTAATATCGGAAATTATCGGTATCAGTTTTTCCATTATCGTTATCGGGTTTTTTTTGTTGTTGTTTTTTTTTTATTAAATCAACATAAAAAACACAAGATACACTTACAATTAGTGCACCAACCCAAAAAAACCTCCCTCCCCCATTTACACTCATTCACACAAAAGGGTTGTTTCTTTCTGTTATTAATATTCTGGTTCCTACATTATATATCAATATATATCAATACAGTCTGCAAGGGATACAGTCCGTAAGCACACAATTGTGCGTGCTGCTGGTCCACTAATAGTACTAAACTTTAACAGTTAATTTTACTCATTTTCATTCATTACTAGTTTCTATGTAACTGTTTGTATATTGTTTTACTTTATTTTTTATTCAAGAAAATGTTTTTAATTTATTTATCTTATTTTATTATTTTTTTTAAAAAGGACCTTATCTTCACCATACCTGGTTGTCCAAATTAGGCATAATACTGTGTTAATTCCACAACTGTATATATCGGTATAGGTTGATATTGGTTTCAGTAATTAAGAGTTGGACAATATCGGAACATCGGATATCGGCAAAAAAGCCAATATCGGACATCCCTAATAATTTCCTTTGCTAATTAGGGTGAATACAACATCCATCCATCCATACATTTTCTACCGCTTGTCCCGACAATAATTTTAAAAAAAAACATCCAACCATCTGTTTTCTATATTGCTTGTTTTCATTTGGGTCACAGGTAAGCGGGAGCCTATCCCACTTAAGATTGGGCGAGAAGTGCGGTACACCCTGGACTGATCTCAGTCAATCGCAGGGCAAAAATAAATCTTGATTAATGTTTTGGCGAGTTTTTCTCGCAGGAAATACGCTGTTACTCATAGCAGTTAATGGTTGGAATAAATATCACTGGTTGGCTGCTTTACAGCTTCTTACCAGTGCTCAGTAACCTTTGTCGCCTAGCCAATGTTGCACCATGTGAAATGATTGTTGAGGGCTGCCCGTGCAATAATTGTGATGTAGATGCACTTAACATCAATGTTGAGTGCAGGAAGCAGACGTGAAATTGACACCCCAGTTAACTCATCAATCAATCATTAAGGAAAGTCCTGATTTTTTTGTTCAGTTAACTTAAAAGTGTGCGTTAAATGCAGGAACCCGGAGAAGCTGCAAACATGTACACCAGAGGTCCCAAAAGTACTGGGCCACTACTGCTTGCTTTTTTTTTATCGGCCCAGGACACACCCTAAAGACATAATTATCACATTCCGGGCATAAAAATTACACAAAAGACTTATATAACCTCTCTTTGTTTATAATGTCTATTTTCTGCTGGATCTACTCTCTATTTTATGCTGCAGCTGTTACATATACTGTAATATTGTACATAGTAATTGTTATATATTGTATATATCAGTGGTCCCCCAACCACCGGGCCGGGGCCCGGTACCGGTCTGTGGATCGATTGGTAAGAAAAATAAAAAATACAAATAAAATAAAAATAAAAAATTATTTTATTTTTTTATTTAAAAAAAAAAATTAAATCAACATAAAAAACACAAGCTACACTTACAATTAGTGCACCAACCCAAAAAACCTCCCTCCCCGATTTACACTCCTTCACACTCATTCGCACAAAAGGGTTGTTTCTTTCTGTTATTAATATTGTGGTTCCTACATTATATATCAATATAGATCAATACAGTCTGCAGGGATACAGTCCGTAAGCACATATGATTGTATTTTTTCTTGACAAAAAAAAAACCCACCAGTTCATGCTCATGGACTTAGCTTGGACAGATCTAGTCTGAGTGCTTGGTGCCAAGGTCCTAACTATTTATTTGTACTGACTCACACTATACATTGTAGGGATGTCCGCCGATATTTGCCAAAAAATGCGTATCGGCAAGGCATGGGAAAATGCCGATCCAGATCTAGTTTTTAAAAAAACTCCGGTCCGTGTATTCCAACGCACCGATTTAAATACTACATTCCACTTTTCTGCTGCTCCCTAATTTCCGTTCCGCATTTTCCAGTACACCTTCAACACATCCACAGGTCTGTGGATTCTCACGCAGTTGCTTTTCGCTGCTGGCATTACACGACAGGCTCTTCCCACTCCTTCTTGTGTCTGCTTCTCACAGACAACAAGCGCACCTTCTTACACACGTCACATACTGTCACGTCATACGTCACATACGTATACGCCCTCCCCGAGCAGAGAGGTAGCAGCATGGCTAACGTTAGCTGTAATGCTAGCGCAGCCGTATGAGCAACGTTCCCTCTTAAGGTGCACGCCTGTGCAATTGCGCACTGCTCAAGCGTCCTCTGCGCATAGCAATTATATGCCACGCACAAAATCAAATCAAAAAATAAGCGCATAACAATTTTCGACACACGGACACGACAGAGAAAACAGTTTTCGTCATCATTGTTCAAATATTGTAACGTCTGTCGAGACGCTTATCTCCATTCGGTGCCACACGCCCACACCATCATAATGCCGAGGCAAAAATTTCCACATCAACACCGTATGAAAAAATTAGTGATTTTTTTTAGTTGTGATTTCCTTCTCTGCATGAAAGTTTAAAAGTAGCATATATTAATGCAGTATGAAGAAGAATGTTTTAATGTAGACATGCAAGCCTTGAAAGAAAATTTTGAAAATCAAGACTACATTTCCTGCAAATGGGTGCATTTCTACCCTATATTTTAACTTTAGATGTATTCTCATATCAAACTCTTTTGGCTGTCTTTTTGACACTTACATCCGGCGCCCCCCTCCACACCCCGGATTATAAATAATGTAAATAATTCAATGTGATTATCGTGTGTGATGACTGTATTATGATGATAGTATATACACTACCGTTCAAAAGTTTGGGGTCACCCAAACAATTTTGTGGAATGGCCTTCATTTCTAAGAACAAGAATAGACTGTCGAGTTTCAGATGAAAGTTCTCTTTTTCTGACCATTTTGAGCGTTTAATTGACCCCACAAATGTGATGCTCCAGAAACTCAATCTGCTCAAAGGAAGGTCAGTTTTGTAGCTTCTGTAATGAGCTAAACTGTTTTCAGATGTGTGAACATGATTGCACAAGGGTTTTCTAATCATCAATTAGCCTTCTGAGCCAATGAGCAAACACATTGTACCATTAGAACACTGGAGTGATAGTTTCTGGAAATGGGCCTCTATACACCTATGTAGATATTGCACCAAAAACCAGACATTTGCAGCTAGAATAGTCATTTACCACATTAGCAATGTATAGAGTGTATTTCTTTAAAGTTAAGACTAGTTTAAAGTTATCTTCATTAAAAAATACAGTGCTTTTCCTTAAAAAATAAGGACATTTCAATGTGACCCCAAACTTTTGAACGGTAGTGTGTCTGATAGTATATATCGGTATCATGAATCAATTTAAGTGGACCCCGACTTAAACAAGTTGAAAAACTTATTCGGGTGTTACCATTTAGTGGTCAATTGTACGGAATATGTACTTCACTGTGCAACCTACTAACAAAAGTCTCAATCAATCAATCAATCAAAACACATAGAATCATCACACTGCTGTGATTATATGCATCAAGTGTCCATTCAAGGCTAAGGCAAAATATCGAGATATATATCGTGTATCGCAATATGGCCTTAAAATATCGCAATATTTAAAAAAAAGGCCATATCGCCCAGCCCTAGTTCAATGATGCCATTTCTGTTTGTCATGTATAATTTTGTCTATTTTGAATAAACAGGTCAGTTTCTTGTTGCCAACAATTGTGTATTATTCAAAGTCCCCTAATTCAGCTGGCTAGTTGTTATCAAGAGTACTTAAACCCTTTTCAACATGATTCTGACAACTAAGTAGACTAAATAACTTTAAACTTTAATACATGCTCGGATAGGCCAGTATCGGTATCGGTCAGTATCGGTATCGGATCGGAAGTGCAAAAACAATATCGGTATCGGATCGGAAGTGCAAAAACCTGGATCCGGACATCCCTAATACATTGTACAGACTTGAAGGGTTTTATTGATGCTGTTTTAATCCATCCTATATATATGATGTCACAATGGTTTTGGCCGATGTTTTGAAATGCATGACAAAACATTGCAATGTTCTCCTAAAATGGGCTTCACATGATGCATTGCAGATTTTGGCTCCTTGACATTTCTTGCATTTCAAATTAAACCCCTCCGTGAACCTGAGCCGCGTACTCTTCTGCAGTAGACACACTAATTTAAAAGCAGATGGAGATGAAGATGGGAGAGTGATGGATAAGGCTTGACCTTTTCAAGGTAACAAAATATATATATACACTTCACCCTTAATGTATGCGTGTTGGGCGTCCAGCAACAGTGTAGCCTTAAGACTGTCTATGTGAGATGTCAAGGATAAAAGCTCTCGGTGTTATTTGGTCAAGGAGCTCTGGGCCAGCAAACCTTACCTCCGGGGTGCGTAGATGATGTATTTGTGCACCTTCAGACAAGCCCGGCGACTAAGAGTCTGTGTAATAATGCTCCATTTGTTGCCGTGTGAGCCCTACTTTCTCAATCAGGCTGAGTGAGTGTCAACAGTTAATACTGTGGCTTGATGGGAAACGTGCCAGCGGGACCACAAAAAGGGATTGAAGCAAAGAGGAGAACCCGAATTGCAAAGGGTGGAGAATAGAAGATGATTATTGCGAGGGGAGAAGGGAGAGTGGATCGATGACCACCCAGGGAGAAATAAGGTCCCTAAGAAGCCCAGATTATTCATGTACACAACACACACTAACACACAAACAAATATTTATTCCTACCTCCAGTATTTGTCTTCGGAGAAGATTGCTTTGTCCGATGTCACCTTCCTCATCTCCTTTTTTTTGGCTGTCTGTTTCAAACTCCACACACTTAATACCAGGCATCAGATTTTTATTTCATGCAGTACTTCTCAATTATTTTCTGTTATGCCCCATAAGAAGAAGAAAACATGTTGCCCCCACCCCCCACTCTCTATGGTATAATAGTATAGTATAATTGGGTCTATAAAATGGTTATAAGTACACCTCTGCATAACATTGTATCCCCATTAACGTTAAAAAAATATAGATCAATGTACAACAAACAATTTTATTCACATAGTTTTTTGGTCTATAACAGAAAATATTATTATGTACCGTATTTTTCGGAGTATAAGTCGCTCCGGAGTATAAGTCGCACCGGCCGAAAATACATAATAAAGAAGGAAGAAAAACATATAGTCGCACTGGAGTATAAATTGCATTTTTTGGGGAAATTTATTTGATAAAACCCAACACCAAGAATAGACATTTGAAAGGCAATTTAAAATGAATAAAGAATAGTGAACAACAGGCTGAATAAGTGTACGTTATATGACGCATAAATAACCAACTGAGAACGTGCCTGGTATGTCAACGTAACATATTATGGTAAGAGTCATTCAAATAACTATAACATATAGAACATGCTATACGTTTACCAAACAATCTGTCACTCCTAATCGCTAAATCCCATGAAATCTTATACGTCTAGTCTCTTACGTGAATGAGCTAAATAATTGTATTTAATATTTTACGGTAATGTGTTGTTAATTTCACACATAAGTCGCTCCTGAGTATAAGTCGCACCCCCGGCCAAACTATGAAAAGAACTGCGACTTATAGTCCGAAAAATACGGTAATACATTTTTTTTAAATATTTTAACATTTTTGGACGGATTTCAACTGTTGTTTACTAAATGATAAAATTAGATAAACTCATTGAATAACAATACATTCAAATTGATCATCAAGATTGACTCAGGAGCACAGTATATAAAACACTTTAACCTACAAAACAAATAAAACTATCAATCCATCCATTTTCTACTGCTTGTCCCTTTTGGGGTCGCGGGGAGTGCTGGAGCCTATCTCAGCTGCATTCGGGCGGTAGGCGGGGTACACCCTGGGCTATTTGTGCCCCCAAAAAAATGTGTAATCAAAATAAGAAAGTCAGGATTAATGGTTGAAATGAGCACATTTTAGGGCTCAACTTTTCGAAGCGAATTTTGAAGCACTGATAAAGTGAAGTGTAGTGAATTATATTTATAGAGCACTTTTTCTCTACAGAATCAAAGCGCTATACATAGTGTTTGAGTTTATTTGGAACATGCATGCATACAACATGATACATCCCAATTTCCAGTTTCTCTATTCACCATGTTCGAAAAGGAGCAGGAAGTAGCAGAGCTTATTTAATCCTACCCCTTTTCCTTTACATAGCAGATGCTAACACTTTTGTTCACTTCCTGTTCTCAATTTATTTAGAATATACTCCATAAGTAATAACATTAAAAATAAATAAATAAATAATAATTAGTGAAGTAAGTTATATTTCATATTGTGAGATAAATAAGATTATCTAAAAAATGAATGGATGGATGAAATAAATTCAGAATATTTATCATGGTTCTTCTTCTTTGTACTTTGTTCGAGAGTTTGAAGAGTTTCTTAAAGTGGATCATATAAGTACATTGTTTGATTTATTTGCTTAATCCACTCCATAATTGAATTATACATACTGATATACTGGAGGTCTTAAATGTTGTATGTGCATACAAATGTTTTAAATTGCATTTTTCTCTAAGACTATATTTACATTATAATTACATGACATTATCTACATCTTTAAGCTACATTTATACCAGTGTGGGTGGCACTGGGAGCAGGTGGGTTAAGTGTCTTGCCCAAGGACACAACAGCAGTGACTAGGAATTGAACCTGGAATCTTCAAGTTGCTGGCACGGCCGCACTACGAATCAAGTCACGCCACCCATATAATAATATTTATTAAAAAAAGTATGTTCCCCTAGCATCGCACCCCATTATTTAAGAAGAACTGATTAAATGTACTAAGATAAAAATATGTACTTCAGTAATTAAAATAACCAAAAAATGTATAATAATATTTAATTTGATATAATAATTCTTATTAATTCATGCTCTGGAAGGCCAATATCGTATAGCTGCCTGTCTAAAATTCAAACAATATTATAATTATAGTAGTGCTGTCACACGATTATAAAAAAAAAAGGTTAATCACACCTTTCAATTCTGATTAATGGTGATTATTCATAGTAAATCACTTGCTTGCATACTTTAAATGAACGGCGGTGTGACCCCAGGATACAGAGATAGCAGCGACATGCAGGTAGAAGCTTTGTTTATGAGGTGCCAACAAAAGAAGCACCAGCAGGTGAAAACACAAACGGCAAAAAATAAGCAAACACGACATCGAAGCAAAGGTTCAAACCAACAAACAAAAAATAATGAATCAACGCGGTCTATGAGGCGATACGGGCAAATAAACCCCCCAGATTAGTGATCAGAGGCGGGTGAGTCCCCTGATCACTAAACAAGAGCCGGTGTGGAGAATCAGTGCTGAAGCCAGACTTAAAAAATAAGGCAAACAGGAAGTGCAGTGAAAAATAAGAGCACTGGACAGGAAGTAAATACCAAAACACATGACAACAACACACACAAATCTACCGTATTTTTAGGAGTATAACTCGCTCCGGAGTATAAGTCGCACCGGCCGAAAATGCATAATAAAGAAGGAAAAAAACATATATAAGTCGCACTGGAGTATAAGTCGCATTTTTTGGGGAAATGTATTTGATAAAACCCAACACCAAGAATAGACATTTGAAAGGCAATTTCAAATAAATAAAGAATAGTGAACAACAGGCTGAATAAGTGTACGTTATATGACGCATAAATAACCAACTGAGAACGTGCCTGGTATGTTAACGTAACATATTATGGTAAGAGTCATTCAAATAACTATAACATATAGAACATGCTATACGTTTACCAAACAATCTGTCACTCCTAATCGCGAAATCCCATGAAATCTTATATGTCTAGTCTCTTACGTGAATGAACTAAATAATATTATTTAATATTTTACGGTAATGTGTTAATAATTCCACACATAAGTCGCTCCTGAGTATAAGTCGCACCCCCAAACTATGAAAAAAAATGCGACTTATAGTCCGAAAAATACAGTAACTAATAATAAATATTTAAGATTAAAAAAAGGTTAAAAGTGAAATTTCAATGTGGATGATGTGCATTTATCAGGGAAAAATGAAGGTTATGGCAAGCAGAATTTTTTTTTAATTCAAACTATTTTCCCTAAAATACGCATTGAGGTTGTAAAGTGTGTTGTATCCGGTTACTCGATTAATCGAACAAATGAATCGACAGATTACTCGATTGCTAAAACCAACAAGTGGTGGGGAGGTTCGGAACCCAAATTCTTGCACGCAACCTAAAGCATAACAATTAGTCGAGCTCGTATCCCGAAAAACTAATAAACTAAGGCACTGGTATTCTGAGGTGCCACTGTACTTTAATATAACAAAGTATAAACAATATATCTTATTTTAGGTTACTTGCCCTATGCTTAAAGGGGAAATACAGCGTTTGGGTGAGGTTAGAAGGCAAACGTAGATTCTTTGGAAGCAATCTGTCACACATTTTCACACATTAGCATTAAATCTGATTTCATTTCCTTAATTAGGGGTGAGCATGAAGGCAGAGTGGTTTTTTAGACGACATCAAGCTGAGCTTTAGTATGTAGACGCCTCGTATTGGAAGCATTCGTCTCACCCCCCACTCCACTCCCCCCCCCCCCCCCCCCCCCCCCCCCCCACCCTTCCATTACCGGCAGCGATCATCATCAGACATCATCTCCATCTTGGTCCAGCAGATTGTAGACCATTAGCAAACGGAAATGAATAATATGAGGGGAAAGATGTTTACTTTGAAGGAATTTGAATTCATACTATATGCAGGCACATGTACACAGGCTCAAAGCCTTAATAGCTTCTCCAAATTACACAATTCCGCTCTAATTATGGAACACTGCCATGCTGGGTTGGTAACATAAGACTTAGGTCTGCTTCCATGTGATGCAGGGAAAAAAGGAAGGAAGGAAGGAAGGGAAATGTATGTTTAGATGTGTTTAAAATAACAGTCCAACCATCCGTTTTCTATACTACTTGTCCTTACCAGGGTCACAGGTGAACTGGAGCCTATACCAGATAACAATATGCCAGTGGTTACCCACATACCCGTGAGAAAATTAAAAATAAAATATTGTGGAGGGCTAAATATAATTGTATCACTTTATAAAAGCAGAAAAATTGCATTGTTTTCTATGAGTGAATGTGGAAAAAAAAAAAGGACATTTCAACAACCTGCACAGCCACCCCTCCCTTTACTCAGATCACAAACTGCCTTGTTTTGCGTCAATAAGCGCATGTAAAATTTCAGTTAATGAATGTCAGGTGCCAGGAACATATGCAAAGTTAGGTTAAAGGTGTTATTTTGCACGAAAAACATAATTGATTTGCCACAAGTTTTAGTACAAAAACATGCATCAAGTTAGACTCAAGTTTGATTAAAAAAGTATCACAATAATTTCATATAAATAAAGTGTGAGGTCTAAATGTAGTTTAGACCAGTGTTTCTTAACCATAGGGGTCCATGGACCGCAAGCGCCCCTTAGAGCGGGGCCAAATATATATTTTTCTTAGCTGTGGTCTGTATGATCCGCACTAGTACTCAACACGTGTTGCAGTAATGACGATCTCAAACAAACATAAAAAGCCTGGAGCTAAAGTCATACAAAAGTTTCTTAAGCGCAAAAAATATGACTAAAGTGGTGAAGCTATTTACAGTTAATTAAGGAAATATATATATATATATATATATATATACCGTTCAAAAGTTTGGGGTCACATTGAAATGTCCTTATTTTTTAAGGAAAAGCACTGTACTTTTCAATGAAGATAACTTTAAACTAGTCTTAACTTTAAAGAAATACACTCTATACATTGCTAATGTGGTAAATGACTATTCTAGCTGCAAATGTCTGGTTTTTGGTGCAATATCTACATAGGTGTATAGAGGCCCATTTCCAGCAACTATCACTCTAGTGTTCTAATGGTACAATGTGTTTGCTCATTGGCTCAGAAGGCTAATTGATGATTAGAACACACTGAATTACATATTGATAATGTATTTTGTGTTGTATTATATTGTAGCTGCTTGTATTACCATTCAGGATTCTAAATCAGATCGGATCTAAAGCCGAAACATCGGATCGGGATCTGAGGACGAAAATGTTTATCTGCACATACCTGTTAATTATTATTTCTGGGCATATTATTGTATGAAGCCTGAAAACTGCTTCTTCTCCACATAAAGGTCATAATTAATGAGAATATGTTTGTTTTCGCCTACAGTGCCTGCTCCGCCCATTTTGTCAGTGACTCAGGAGTCGGAAACATCTGCTCTGGTTCGCTGGGACCCCCCCGATCTAAAAAACGGCATGGACCTTCAGGGTTACAGGCTCCAGTTTGGTCGGAAAGACGTCTCACCTTTGGCCACGCTAGAGTTTACCCCCCAGGAACGACAGTACTCTGTGGGCAACATTCACCGCGGGGCCACCTACCAGTTCAAACTGTCCGCCAAAAGCAGGGGGGGCTTTGGGGAGGAAGCTGGTGTGGAACTCCGAGTGCCCGAGAATATACCAGGTGGTTACCCTCAAATGGACGAAGGCTCCAACGTGACATGTTGCTCCGTGCAGCTGTCCTGGTCACCGCCGGTGCTGGCCGAGAGGAACGGCGTAATCACCGAGTACACTTTGGCCTTCAAGGAAACTGGCAGTAGAGAAGCACAGCAGGAGCTCCGAGTACCCCCCAACCTGTCCAGCTTCGTCCTCAACAGCCTCAAACCAAACTCTGCTTACGATGTGAAAATGCGCGCGCACACCATTGTAGGTCCCGGGCCCTACAGCCCACCTATCCAGTATCGGACGGTGGCCAATGATCCAACAGGTAGGGTTTGCCTGTTTCTTTCCCGAACCCAGTTGCCAGGGGGTTGGGAGTTTTTTGCAAGCTCACAAAACAAAAACTACCACACCCACCTTCAAACCACCTGCACTCGTCTTCCTCAAGGAAAGAGAATAGTAGTATTGAAATGTTTTCCGTCGGATACTCACTTCACTAACCCCAACAAGGTAACTCAGTAAGTCATAGTCAGTCATTGTGAGAGAAAGGGGACCAGCCTAGAACTGCAAGGTAAGTGTTTTATGGTCAGTCACTCCTCCAGTCATCCTTGCAGCCCTTTTTCAGGCACACTCACGCAGCTAATGACATCTCACACCCCCCAATTGTTTTGATAAAGGTAGGGTTCGCAATGAGTGTTAGAACCTTGATCAGGACAAAAAGCTGGGCTCCTTATTTTGATTTTAGGGTTTTAAGACTCCCTTTCTAACCCCCTTTGTTTCGCTTTCCTCCCTAATTCTGCAACCCACTTTCCCATGTCCTCTTGAAGGACAGCCTGTGGCATGGTACCCCCCAGATGCACTGCAGAGGACAGTTAGCATGCTGTGTTTTGGGTCTGTCCTAATGCTCGCTTGGCCGCATGTCAGTAGTGCCAACCCAGACATAGCATTGAGTTTGCTCGTTTTTCACCGCCAACGGAGAAAAACAAGTATTTGAGATCGGTTGGCACTACGGATGTGAGCTAGCCGGTGGGCACACCTTTGTAGTCCATGGGTTTGTCCTCCATGAGTCTTGCGTGCTATGTGTCTTAACCGTTCTCACAGCCAATAACCGCTCACCGAATTTCACTCACTCTCCAAACCAGAGGAGCGTTGCAGGGGATGGACAACTCTGTTGTTTGAACTAATCTGCAGAATCTCTACCAGGTTTAAAATGTACAGTTTACTGAAAAAGGCTCTTTTTCTTTCGTTCAATTTGCCAAATCTACAGATGTGCCAAAGAATTTTACCATCAAGTGGGCGACCAAGACCACCGTGGTCCTTGCCTGGAAGTTTTCTGACAGCAGGTCCCCATACAAATGCACGGTGAGTTTGATGAATATCAAATAACATCAGTTGCAACGATTCATCTGCATTATCGACTGATTAGTCGACCGGAAAAAGCTTTTATTTATATGCTGTTGCTTCGATGGAAGAGTTTTTTCTGGGGGAGAGAGGGGGTATTTTCTGTTTTTTTTTTCATATTAAAGCACTCATGTTAAAAGTGCTATTTCATTATTGATGTAAATGTATTAATACAAAATCCAGGTTATGCCAAAAATATTAGTTTATTTCAACAATTTTCCCTAAAATACGCACTGAGGTTACAAAGTGTATTTTGTTAATCTACTACAAAGTACTCGATAGATTCCACAATGACTAAAATAATCAATAGCTGTAGCCCAAGTTAAAGTACCAATGATTGTCACACACACACTAGGTGTGGTGAAATTTGTCCTGTGCATTTGACCCATCCCCTTGTTCACCCCCTGGGACGTGAGGGGAGCAGTGAGCAGCAGCGGTGGCCGCGCCCGGGAATAATTTTTTGGTGATTTAACCCCCAATTCCAACCCTTTATGCTGAGTGCCAAGCAGGGAGGTAATAGGTCCTATTTTTATAGTCTTTGGTATGACTCGGCCGGGGTTTGAACTCACAACCTACCGATCTCAGGGCGGACACTCTAACCACTAGGCCACTGAGTAGGTGGCCTAGTGGAGTTTGAGCCTAGAAAAATGTTCCCACCAAATTGAAAGCGTGGAATTGTCTAAAATGTTACATTGTTGCATTTGAAATCAGGGTTACGGTTATGGTATTCAGAATCAGAATCAGAAATACTTTGTTAATCCCTGAGGGGAAATTGAGATTTATTTTGAACATGCTTCCTGTTACAATTTGGTACAACACGTTTGCATCTCATTCTACATAACTGGGTGTCAGTAGTCATTAAAGACAGGGGGAGGCATAACCCCCAGGAGATGCACTATATCAATGATTAACAATGATTATTTATTATGATTGAAATTATTTGCTGACGACAATCCTACATGAATCAAATAATCCCTTTTTTTTAATGGGCAAAAAAAAATCAATTCGGGATCGCGCTTTTTATTCTTTTTGATTTCAAATCGATTCATAATTTTCAAAAATCGATAAAAAAACAAAGATTATTTCTTTATAATTTAAAAAATATATATATTTTTTAGGCCATCTCCAAGCAACCAGAAGGAGCTTTTCTAACCTGTAACCTGTTTTGAAAAAAGTTTCATTATTATACCAAATAATACTTGAATCAGTTTGAAGAATCGTTTCAATCAAAAATGTATTCTGAATCGAATTGTCACCCCAGGATTTGGATCGAATCGTTAGATGTCCAAAAATTCCCACCCCAACTATCGGTATTTAACACTCTAAAGCAGGGGTCCCCAAACTTTTTGACTCCGGGTTTTACCATTGGGGTAAAACAATTTGGCTGGGGGCCACGCTATATATACATTTATATATATATATATATTATATGTAAATGTGTGTGTGTGTGTGTGTGTGTGTGTATACATGTATATGTATATGTAAATGTGTATATATGTATATGTCTATGTATATGTCCATGTATATATATATATATATATATATATATATATATATGTGTGTATATATGTATATATATATGTATATGTGTCTATATGTGTATATATATATATATATATATATATATATATATATATATATATATATATATATATATATATATATATATATATATATATATATATGTATATGTGTGTGTATATATATGTATATATATATATGTATTCATACATATATATTCCTCGCTCACTAATTGACTTAAAGAGCGCACTTGCTGCATGTCACGTTATCGATGGAAAAATGCATTTTTAGACAATATGATTTGCCTGAGTGGCTAGGAGACGGTAGAAAATGGACTAGTAAGGACAAATTAAAAAAAATAATAATAATACAAAAAAATATATATATATATATTTTATTTTTTATTTTTTTTAAACTTGGGACTTCCCGCGGGCCGAATTTTGGACGCTGGGGGGCCGTATCCGGCCCGCCGGCCGTAGTTTGGGGACCCCTGCTCTAAAGTAAAGGAAAACTCGACAGAGTTATAATCATATTTAGGTGAATATTGACACGTTATGTTATTATTTCAATGAATTTTCTGGCCACTTTATGATTAAAAAAAAACATTTAAAAAAACAAATTATTTAGGACGGTTTCTCCAGATATGTTAATCCCATTTTTGAAAGATTTTTACATGTGTTTTAAAAAGCTGGTGTCAACCAAATTCATGCAATAATTAGTTATTTAGTGCAAGCAAAAGCACCGAGTGTATGTGTGACGTTGTGTTTACGGTGGGGTTGAGGGACCCTTGTAGAGTCTTCTACACGGGGGCCCTGCATACAGTGTACCCGCAGTTGAGCTGTTCAATCAAAATAAGTTACTCACCGAGTCATCCATCAGTCTTTTCCAACACCTTTACTTCCAACTCATCATCTCTCCATGCAGCAGTTACTGAGTCACATTCTAAACAACGCATTAAACCCTAGATTGAATACAACCGTCAGAAGATGGATGTCGATGCCAGGCAGCTGAAGGCCTTCATCACTGGACTAAGGCACAACACCACTTACGAGTTCAGGGTGACATGCCAAGAAAGCATGGACAGCGGGCCAAAACACCGTGTGGTAGCCAAGACGGCACCACTCATCCTGGTCAGGAAGCCCAAGCTGGACATCTACGCCGAGCCTGACGATATTCTCACCATGTCGTTTCCACCCGTCGATGGAAAGGATGTCAAGTGAGTATTCTGGACTGAAAATGCTAAAATTAACATCGTATTAGTCTGATATGTCCTTGGTGTATATGTAGGGATTAATGAATGGATTCCAAGTTGGTGAAGTAAAAAAGAAAAAATACTATAATGTAATTTTTAGGAGTGTCCTGATACAAAGTTTTCACTTTTGATGCTGATATTAAACAGACAAGAAGCAAGGAATCATGCAGACACAGAGTTAAATTTAGCTCATGAGGAGAACGCATGGAGCTGCACACTTAGTCACAGTCTCGCCCTACGCTCTAAGTTACAGCTCCCGCGTCCCTCTATTTATTCAGGAGTTCCCCAATCAACATCACTGAGGCCGCCTCTAAAAGGAGTGGTCACACATATCATGCAAAGCAGCTCCAGTACGCACAATACGTGACGGAATGTGCTGGGGGCCTTGTGATTTCGCCTTGTCTCTGCTTTGTCTGCGTGCTGTCGTCTTATCTTCGTTGAGGTCCTTGAAGTCCTTGGCTGTTAGCGGGCTAAAACAAAGATAACATCTGCGGCTGAGGCCACCCCTCAGACAAGAAGTTTGTGTCCTTGCACAGATAGAAAAAGTACAGCTTGAGCACAACAGCTAATAACTATTGCAACGGACTTTAAGCATACTAAAGTTGTGTGATAATATATACATGATTATTCTAACACCGATATCCATATTGATCGATACGATATCCGCGCAAATCACATATACTTGCATTGTTTTGTAGTGTGGAATGTTAGAAAAGGCTTGGTCAAGTGAAAATACTCAAAGAATATAGGTAGGTATAATTTAAAAAAAGACGACCAACCTATCTGTTATTAACTGACCAGAATGGACGAATGCTGCATTTAAGTTGAAGTGGTAATTGTTTTGGCCACACCAAATGGCCTCAATACCTCATTAAGTTTAGCTGATGACACGCTAAGTTGAATGATGCGGACACGTTTGTTACTGAACTACTCTTCAGCCTTGGAAACCTTGTGTGTGTAAGTAATATGCAACTGTAATACTTCTTTATATCGACAAATGTCACGTTTAAGACTGCAATGTCGTTTAATTGCAGACACTTCCTATGTACTGTGTCTCGCCTGTGTGCTTAGCTGTTGTGTATCTGCACGCTCTTAGTAGCCTATTGCCTACCTTGTTGACCTTTTGTAAATGACGTGACTAGAATTCAAGAAAAGACCAACCTTGTGTGTCTATTGGAGGACATTTAGATGTTAACTGGATGTCCAGCTTTGCACAAGTAGCTTATATTGGAAAGGTGAGATGCAAACTGATATCCTCTGTTTTTTTTTACTGATATCAGACCGATATCAATATCTGATCGGGACACCCCAAACTATGTTTTTCATTGTGTGCCCTATAAACTGTCATGGTATTTAAGATATGATAGTGTGTGAAATGTTTGGTCTGATTGGAATGAAATTTGATGTTTTTGCCAACATTCCTGTGTAGTTTCAAGAGTGAGACCTTTTTTGAAATGTGTTATTCCTCCAATGTAATATGGTGCTTTTGTGGGTTTTTTTTAAAGGATTTTTTATGTGGTTGTGGTGCCATTGAGAAGGACCTTAGGGACTGTCAAGAATCTAAAGACTCCTGACGAGATGGACATTGAAGAGGTACGTTTTTGGAGAGGTTGCTGCTGTAATTAAATATAAAAATTAAAAAAAAACAGATGATCAGCAAACAGAAGTGAATATTATAACTATTCTATATGTGTTTTATTTGAATAACATATCAATAACGCACTTTTACCCCATTTTTTTTAATGTCAAACAGCATTTACAGGCAAACATGTCCGCTATGCTAATTTCCTCTCAAGCATACAGAAGACATTATTTCCCTGCGCTGTGCGGTTTAGTTAATTAGTGTGTGTTTGTGTGTGCGCACGTGCATGAGTGTGCGCCGTTTTTGCCCAACAATTTATATTCTTCAAACTAATTCAGTTCATTAAGCTCTCGTACTTAAAGACAGCCATGCATACCCTGAGTGAGTGCCACGCGCAGAACTTGTTTTTAATCAGGCTTGTTGCTTTTATTGACTAAATTAACCAGAGTTTCGTAATGAACTAATCTAGGAAAACACATACAGTTACCCTCCTCTGTATAATCAAATTGAGGTACTTTGCAACTACTTTCTGTTTTGATAAGAAAGTGTAATATTGATTTGGATCCAATTTGGAGGGCAGGGCAGCCTACTGTCTCTTGACAATAGTTACCTTTTACGTTTACCGAGCCATCTGTTTTTTGAGATTTTATTTAGCGATGTGAAATGAAATGTATCTTTCAAAAAATATAAAAGTTATACCGTGGTACCTCAACCTACGAGCACATTACGTTCCACAACACAGCTCATAACTCAAAGCCCTCATATCTCAAACATCACAATACTAACATATAACATTCCTTTTAAAAATAAGTTTTTAGGTATGAAAATTGTTTGAAAAACATTTCAATACATGCACAACCAACAACTACAGTAGTTTAAAAAATAAATAATTTGAACATAATCAATCTGCGTTCCCAGATTGCAAATAAAACCAAAAGTATCATAATTTATAATTAATAATAAATACAAATGTTCACAGTTTAAATTTGTATCTTAATGTCATCAACGCAAATTTTTTCCCAGCTATGGTCGACGATAATTATAGAGATTCATACCGTCACAACATTAGGTACACCTGCACACCTCGCTGATTGATTCAGAGAGTAAAAAAACCTGGTTTCAGCAGCATTTATGCCACTGCATGTCAGTGTTACTATGCACGTGTCATGATGAGATTAACATACCGTATTTTTCGGACTATAAATCGCTACGGAGTATAAGTCGCACCGGCCGAAAATGCATAATGACGAAGGAAAAAACATATATAAGTCGCATTTTTTTGGGAAATGTATTTGATAAAAGCCAACGCCAAGAATAGACATTTGAAAGGCAATTTAAAATAAATAAAGAATAGTGAACAACAGGCTGAATAAGTGTACGTTATATGACGCATTAATAACCAACTGAGAACGTGCCTGGTATGTTAACGTAACATATTATGGTAAGAGTCATTCAAATAACTATAACATATGGAACATGCTATACGTTTACCAAACAATCTGTCACTCCTAATCCTAAATCCCATGAAATCTCTTACGTGAATGAGCTAAATAATATTATTTGATATTTTACGGTAATGTGTTAATAATTTCACACATAAGTCGCTCCTGAGTATAAGTCGCACCCCCGGCCAAACTATGAAAATAACTGCGACTTATAGTCCGAAAAATACGGTAATGTGGAAGCTCTCTTCCAGTGGGTCCTCCTGACCACCAAGCATCTCCAGGCGAGCCCGTTTCATTGGTATAAAGACCGTTTTTATTCTCACGCAACCATGTAGGGATTTCTTTACAGCAATATATTCTTGGACTTTTCAGTCTGGCGTGTCTCTATACGTGTGTCTTTCTCTGCTTCCCACTCCAACAACGTCTCTCCTCCTGGTTGCTGCTTATACAGAGCGACAGGTGATTAGATAACAAGGCCCAGGTGGGCCATCTACGCACCTGTCGCTGACTTCGAGGCCGGTCCTGGCACACCCCGCCTCGCTGCAGGCCCGCAGGCCACGCCCCCTCCACACATAATAATATATCTCACCTTTTTCAGGGTTTTTTCTTTACTTACCGCCCAAATAAGTGACTTCACAACGTAGCCAGACTAGAAAAGGCATCCGAAACTGTGTGCAAGCTCACTCCCAAATCCATGAACCTTATGATTTGATGCTTTTGGCCTTGTTTAACATGACCTGTAACAACATTTATAAGTCGGAATGGACGGAATTCATCATAACACAAACGTCCACTGTAGAGGACGCTGGTTTTAAAGGACCATAATGCAGTGTTTTTCAACCACTGTGCCGCGGCACAATAGTGTGCCGTGAGATATTGTCTGGTGTGCCGTGGGAAATTATGCAACTTCCCCTAATTGGTCCAAACAATTTTTTTTGCAAAACAATAATTATAATATTGAAGCTTTTATTAGTAGATTGCACAGTACAGTACATATTCCGTACAATTGACCACTATATGGTAACACCCGAATAAGTTTGTCAACTTGCTTAAGTCAGGGTCCACGTAAATCAATAATGTGCCGTTGTCTAGAGCAGTGTTTTTCAACCTTTTTTGGTATGTAAAAGGTATGTAACGCTTAAACCAAAAATGAACAAAAGGCAAGTCCCGCTAGGAAAAGGCACTGAAGCATAGGGAAGGCTATGCAAAACAAAAGTATAACTGAACTGGCTACAAAGCATACTTGCCGACCCTACCGTTTTTAGCGGGAGAATCCCGGTATTCAGCGCCTCTCCCGACAACCTCCCGGCAGAGATTTTCTCCCGACAAACTCCCAGTATTCAGCCGGAGCTGGAGGCCACGCCCCCTCCAGCTCAATGCGGACCTGAGTGGGGACAGCCGTTCTCACGTCCGCTTTCCCACAATATAAACAGCTTGCCTGCCCAATGACGTCATAACATCTACGGCTTTTAGAGAGTAGAGTGCACAACAAGGAGAGAGAGTTCTTGGTTTCTTATGTGGGTTTATTGTTAGGCAGCTTCATTAACGTCCTCCCAGCGCGGTAACAACACACAACAACAGCAGTCACGTTTAGTCTACCGTAAAGCAGTTCGTCTGCCGTAAACAGCAATGTTGTGACACTCTTAAACAGGATAATACTGCCATCTACTGGATAGCCTGCAGAACACTGAAATTCAAGTATGTCTTTTATTTATATGTATAATAAAATAAAATATATATATATATATATATATATATATATATATATATATATATATATATATATATATATATATATATATATATATATATATAGCTAGAATTCACTGAAAGTCAAGTATTTCATACATATATATATATATATATATATATATATATATATATATATATATATATATATATATATATATATATATATATACATACATACTACGCTCTACCACGGTATCGAGCACTATTTTTTTGGATAATCTAATTAAGACATATGTATATATATATATATATATATATATATATATATATATATATATATATATATATATATATATATATATATATATATATATATATATATATATATATATATATATATGTATATATATATATATATATATATATATATATGTATATATATATATATATATATATATGAAATACTTGATTTGGTGAATTCTAGCTGTAAATATACTCTCCTCTTAACCACACCCTTAGCCACGCCCCAACCACGCACCCCCCACCCCCCCACCGACCACGCCGCCCCCCCACCTCCCGATATTGGAGGTCTCAAGGTTGGCAAGTATGCTACAAAGTAAACAAAAACAGCAAAAAATTACAGCGTGTGGAGCAGAGACGGCGTCCACAAAGTACATCCGTACATGACATGACAATCAACAGTGTCCCCACAAAGAAATATAGAGTACGCACAACTTAAATAGTCTTGATTGTGGAAACAAAGCAGGTACGGGCAATAGAACTCAAAGGAAGGCGTGACGCTGCTACAGGAGAACACCAACAAAACAGGAAGGGTCACCAAATTAACAGCGCAAGACAGGAACTAAAGCACTACACACAGGAAACAACAACAAAAACTCAAAATAAGGCATGACAACCCGGTGGAGTTTCATTTTTTAACCTTTTCTGCTGGGGGGTGTGCCTCCGTATTTTTTTTAATGAAAAAAATGTGCCTTGGTTCAAAAAAGGTTGAAAAACACTGCCATAATGGATCAGCATGCACACACAAAAATAACTGAAACCCCTTTTGTTGATCAGCTGTTGCGGGAGGTGACCCCAAAGCGCCGGTCACGCCGTCAGCTGGCTCAGCTGGACCAGAGGAAGCCTTACATCACAGCCTGCTTCCGGCAGCTTCCTTCCAGCTTCACCGTGGGCTCTGACCATCGCCAGAGCAGCTGTGAGAATAAAGCTCTCGAACCTGGCCAGGAGTACGTCTTCTTCCTCATGGCTGAACTGAATACGACTGCCGGGGTGAGTTTTTGACATTTCCAAATACACGTAACAAACCAAATTGCACAAAACCACAGTGCTGTTTTTGAACACGTCTCTTCTTTTTCGCTTTAGAAAATGTTTGCGACCAGCCCTTACACTGACACGGTGATGAGTCCCGTGCTGGTGGACCCTCAGCCAGTGGAGACCGGCGGGGATGGGCTCATTTGGGTGGTCGGTCCAGTCTTGGCCGTGGTCTTCATCATCTGCATTGTCATTGCAATCCTCCTGTACAAAAAGTGAGTTGTCTCTTTGTATCGGTTGCATGACTCTGGATCTGTGTTGATATCATTTGAAAAATAACAACGTTCAACCTCAAATGGACACAACACCTCAAGGACAGAATTTTTGTTTTGAAATAATTGTAAACATATTGGAGTATTGATTACAATCTAGCCTTTTACGGATTAGTACCTTTGCATTGATGTCACACACCCAGATGCTAGCACATATTGGATTCTACAAGTAAGTCTAAGTGCACATGTTAGGAACTTGGGGCTTTTCTTCCCTATTCACCTGTGAAGATATTTTCATCATTTGATGTTGAACCAGTTATTTGCAGCGTTGAGTTGAGAATCGGACTACTGGGCTGTAAATGATAGGCTGCATGTCGAAAGAGGGACTTATTGTATATTAATGACTGCATGCTACCGGAGGGCCCGACAGCATGGCTGCATGCAAATACAAGAAGTGCGTCTTGTTCGAGTCGTGGGAAGTGAGAGGTCGGAGAAACGAGAGAAGATGAGATTCTTTCTGAGATGTCAGGGGTTATGTTCGCCAGCATGGCTGAAATAAATAGAAACTACAATTCCTCCCAAGGTAGTGTTCAAAGAAACCGATGTCAGGTTACAAAAATCGTATTTTGGTTAACAAATGTTACTTTAGAAATTGATTGATCAATGAAGTAAGTCTAGAACTCACAGAAACCGGGAAATATGGTACAATAATGGTTCCTTTTTACATCGTTTGTTTGGTACAAGTTTGAAAGAATTAAGCTTGGTATATACTCTCCCGTTACGTGACTTGCGTGAGCGACGCCGTCTTGCTCCTCCTTCCTGCAGACCATGACCGGCACCTCCCTAAAATCCTACCTTTGCGTCAGCGGTGACGCACACTGCAGAGCTTTGATTGGTCAGCTTTTGCCTTAAAGGGGAACTACACTTTTTCTGGAATTGTTCACAATCATTATGATGGACAAGACAACGGATGTATTTTTTTTAATGCATTCTAAATATTAAATACATTTGAATAAAAGTCCGCTTCTAATGAAGCACATGGGAGCCGATCTATTCTGCCTATAAAAGCCCTTAAAAAACACCTCCAGTAAGGTTTTATATCCATGATGTAAGTATATATTTAATGTAGTCACATTTATTATAACATTTAATATTTACGTATTTTGATCATTTTAAGCATACGCAGCACATTCATTTCAAACATGCATCACAACATTCACTTTTTTTTCAACATCACTGTCAGGTTCAAACACTGATGACATCTATTAAACAAGACAAAAAGCAAGGAATTAAACAGAGACAGAATTAAATTTGGCTCAATTGAGGAGAGCGCGTCTGGGCTGTACTCTTGTACAGTCTCCATCACGCTCTGGCAAAAGATTGTACGCCACCTCTTTTATTTGGACTTTCCCTGATTACATGGCAACAGCTGTTTCTAAGGGAGGGGGGTCGTAAACAGCCATCACCTTTGGTTACAGAACAGTTCAAAGAAAAGGTCGTAAAACAGTTCAAACAAGCGGTGCCTGGAGGGGAGTCAGGCCCTGCTTCCTCTCCGCTTTGTAGTTCTTGGACAGTATATTTCTGTTGATTACAATACATGAAAGAAAGAGAACACCTTCATGTTGCTTCCCATCCTACACAGTGGAGTTTTACAAGCCTTCTTCTTGGTAGGTTCAAAGACAGCTTTTGTCCTCTCGCCGTGAACTCATTGGAACACAAAGTTTTGTGATAACTTAGATACAATTATTCTAACAATCCCTGATCAAACTCACTGCAAACTTCATGAGATCCAAAAGACATGATAAAACATCACTTACTGTACAAGGTCTATCGTCATTAGGATGCCGACTGCTAGGATGTTTATATATTCCCATGTAGATGAAGAATTTCTCATAATCCTCACGAAAAGACGTTCTTTGCGTCGTTCTCGCCATTTCCGGGTCAAATTTGTCTGTGAAAGCTTACCAACATGTCAGAGTATGTCCTCAGCCTTCTTCTATCCAGGTGAGAGGCATGGTTTATGGTCTACATTAAACTTCCGGGAGCTAGGAAGCGATAAAACAGCAGACCAATCAATGACATAAACATTGGCACACACGCCAGTGATCACGGCGCTGCTATAAATAGTTTGTCTGTGTTAGCGCTTATAATAACAATGTCACTAAGACTTGGTTAATATTCAAATCATGTAAAATAAATGGATCATTGTTGGCGGGTTTTTTATGTTTTTTAATGGGTTTTATGGACGAAATAGATTATATTCTATTAGCGCTGCTGGAGGGGGACATTTATTTACGTTTATTTACAAGTTAGAATTAGAGATGTTCGATAATATCGGACTGCCGATATTATCAGCCGATAAATGCTTTATAATGTAATATCGGAAATTATCGGTATCGGTTTCAAAATTGTCGGTATCTGTTTCAAAAAGTAAAATGTATGACTTTTTAAAACGCTGCTGACGTACGGAGAAGTACAGAGCGCCAATAAACCTTAAAGGCACTGCCTTTGCGTGCCGGTCCAATCACATAATATCTACGGCGTTCCACACACACAAGTGAATGCAAGGCATACTTGGTCAACAACCATACAGGTCACACTGAGGGTGACCGTATAAACAACTTTAACACTGTTACAAATATGTGCCACACTGTGAACCCACACCAAACAAGAATGACAAACACATTTCGGGAGAACATCCGCACCGTAACACAACATAAACACAACAGAACAAATACCCAGAACCCCTTGCAGCACTAACTCTTCCGGGACGCTACAATATACACCCCCCACTACCCCCTACCCTGCCCCCCCAACCCCGCCCACCTCAACCTCCTCATGCTCTCTCAGGGAGAGCATGTCCCAAATTCCAAGCTGCTGTTTTGAGGCATGTTAAAAAAAAATAATGCACTTTGTGACTTCAATAATAAATATGGCAGTGCCATGTTGGCATTTTTTCCATAACTTGAGTTGATTTATTTTGGAAAACCTTGTTACATTGTTTAATGCATCCAGCGGGGCATCACAACAAAATTAGGCATAATAATGTGTTAATTACACGACTTTATATATCGGTATCGGTTGATATCGTATTTGTTAATTAAGGGTTGGACAATATCGGAATATCGGATATCGGCAAAAAAGCCATTATCGGACATATCTAGTTAGAATGCATTAAAAAAATAATCCATCCATCATTATGTCTTTCATAATGATTGTGAATGAAAGACAAAATAAATAAAAAAAGAAGTGTAGTTCTACTTTAAAGTGTACAAATTATTGTATGAAATAAAGCAACAATGATTGAACTGATATTGTGTACCTAATATCTCGGTGCGCTCCAAAAATAATCACTGAATGTGTCGTTTTGCACCTTGTTGTGTTGGCCTATCTTGTGACAACAACAGGTTGCATTCCGACACGTATTGTTTCTCGTGCTCACACGTGTTTTTTCTCACACACAACACTTCCCCTCTCTCCGTAAATCATCTTTCAAGCACGGTATGTTCACTAACATGAGAACTCCGACATGAACATAGACACTAATGCCAGCATGCCGTTATTCAACAGTGTTGATTATTTTCAATAACTTGTCACATGTCCCGTACGGTCCAATAGGGTTGCACTTTTGCCCGTCCTATGCCACGACTCGTTCAGGGGTTGCACAATCCATCTTCACGAACGTCTTGTCCTCTGGCTTATGAGTAAAACATCCATTAAAAGTGCCGTATTTTCTAGACCAGGGGTCGGCAACCCGCGGCTCCGGAGCCGCATGTGGCTCTTTGACCACTCTGATGCGGCTCAGCTACATACTTGTCGACAAATTTCTGGAGAACATCCCACCGTAACACAACATAAACACAACACAACCAATACCCAGAATCCCATGCAGCCCTAACTCTTCCGGTCTACATTATACACCCCCGCTAACACCAAATGAGCGGAAGAGTTAGGGCTGCATGGGATTCTGGGTATTGGTACCGTCAGTGTAAGATGTGTGGCTGCTGAGGTAGTACACCTTGCTGTCACTTACGTGAGCAAGCTGAAACTGCATTCTACATGTGGTCGAGCAGGTACACTATTAGGGCAGGCTGTAGACGGCGCCAAAAGCAGTGTCATCACGCCCTGATATTCGGGAGTCTCCCGGGAAAAATGAGAGTGTTGGCAAGTGTGACGCTATCAAGCGCCATTCATTCAAAACTCGCGGGCCGCACTAACATCAAATTTCCACATTAAAGTGCGTGCCGGTGCGTGTGTCGGAGACCCCTGGTTAATATAGCACAAAGCATTTAAGCTTTGTATGCGGTGTTTTTCATTTTAAATTTTAAAATGTTCTTTAATTTGTGAAACTTGCCAAAATGGCTCTTTGATTGGTAAAGATTGCCGACCCCTGTTCTAGACTATAAGGCGCACTTAAAATCCTTTTTTTCCCTCAAAACTCGACAGTGCGCCTTATAACCCAGTGCCCCTAATGTACGTAACAATTCTGGTTTTGCTTGCCGACCTCGAAGCAATTTTATTTGGTACATTGTGTAATGATAAGTGTGACCAGTAGATGGCGGTCAAACATAAGAGATACGTGTAGACTGCAATATGATGGCAATATGACTCAAGTAAACACCAACATTGTATATGTTCCATTGAAAATATAGAACATTACACACGGCGCTCAAAAATCTATCAATATGTTTTAGTACGACTTTGGTAAGCTATGAAGCCACAAAAAATGGATGTATTGTCGGCGCATTAAACATAGGAGTATTATTATGGTGTTTGTATTAGCAGTGTTGGGTTAGTTACTGAAAACAAGTAACTAGTTACAGTTACTAGTTAATTTATTTCAAAAGTAACTCAGTTACTAACTCAGTTACTTGCACCATAAAGCAATGCGTTACTGTGAAAAGTAACTATTTAGTTACTTTTATTTATATATATATATATATATATATATATATATATATATATATATATATATATATATATATATATATATATATATATATATATATATATATATATATATTTTTTTTTTTTTTTTATTTTTTTTTTTTTTTTTTTTTTTTAAGGCCCCCTTTAATGCCCTTTTAGCCTTCATTTCAGTACTGTTATTGCACTGGAGAATAATACAATCTGTTGATCAACTTGACATGCATTTGCATCACTGAACTCTGCGAAGCAATGTGGTCTACATACAACACAAAAAGACAAAGATATGTTTCAAAGGGCCAATTTCTTTCAGGCCAGAACAAATTGACAAAACTATTTTAAATAGCTGCAACATAACATACATAAGTAACACACAGCATAATAACAACATAGCTGTAAAGCAAGGAAGGCACACACTACATACACAAAGCCTAACCAGGCGTTTTTTTCTCTCAAGAAATTCTGAAACAAAATCATGTCTGAAGCCCAGAACACTACACATTTCCCCAGTTTTAGTTTAGAGATAAGGAAAGATTGGCCTGGCCCACTAGCATCCCTCTTTATGTTTGTGAACTTTATAGCCTATACATTTAGAGTGATGTGATAATCAAACACTCTAGAAGTCTAGAATGAAAGAGTATATTCAGTGCGCAGTGCCTGGTTAAAATCCAGCCGCTGTTGGAGGTGGAGGTGAAGTGTGTCTCTCTTTACTAGCTTCATCGAAGCATGTTGCTTTTGCAGCTGTTTCAGCAGATTCGAATTGCTAGGATAGGATCTTTGATCCAAGACACAACTTACATTTAACTAAAATATTATTTTCTTTGTGGTCAACAAAAGAAAAGTAGTGAGAATATCTCCATTCGACTTCTGGCTCCGCCATGATGTAAACACAGACACGCCCCCTCCCACACACACGGCGCGCACCTCTTTTCCGGTCGCCTCTTCTGCAGCGCTCCAATAAAACACACCCAGATCTTCTCAGTTTCTAGCCGATACTGCGTTATTTTACATTATTTTTTATGTAGTAACGCATCATGTAGTAACGGTAACTGAGTTACTGAATATAAATGATAAATGATAAATGGGTTATACTTGTATAGCGCTTTTCTACCTTCAAGGTACTCAAAGCGCTTTTGACAGTATTTCCACATTTACCCATTCACACACACATTCACACACTGATGGCGGGAGCTGCCATGCAAGGCGCTAACCAGCAGCCATCAGAGGCAAAGGGTGAAGTGTCTTGCCCAAGGACACAACGGACGTGACTAGGAAGGTAGAAGGTGGGAATTGAACCCCAGTAACCAGCAACCCTCCGATTGCTGACACAGCCACTCTAACAACTTCGCCACGCCGTCCCCTATATAAATAAAATATAAATATAAAAAATAAATATAAATATAAATATAAAAATATAAATATAAAAAATAAATATAAATATAAATATAAAAATATAAATATAAAAAATAACGCGTTAGATTACTATTTACCGCCGAAAGTAACGGCGTTACAGTAACACGTTACTTTGTAACGCGTTAGTCCCAACACTGTGTATAAGGTAAGACATATTATCTGGTGTTTTGTTTCGCAATATTATGCAAAAGCTACTTTTCTTACCTTTTGGTACCTGCTGATCTGTATTTGGGATCTGCATAAATCCTGAAAAATTGCGCATTTGTAGTCGGTGACGACACCGTAGTCGATAAGCTTCTTCTTTTTCTCTATCTTCTTGTTATGGGACATTCATCCTCCGCTGTTATATCTTATATCTGTCAGTAAACTCGCCATGAAAGCGCTAAAACATACCGGTCTAGTGAGTTTACATTATTCACCCAAGGAACTTTAGTTATTAGAGAGTTCCGGTCGGAC